>NC_133776.1:30987339-31026895 GCF_003597395.2 Chelonoidis abingdonii
TTAGTTGGTCTGGATAATAACTCCCAAAGCAATGCTCGTTGCAGATACCATATATTAGGTGAGTACTTGATGACATCAGATGAGATACCCTTTGAAATATCCCTGATTGACACATAGTAGAGGTCTACTTCAGACCGCCTAACCAGGCAGAAGAGGTGGATAAGGCTTTTTATAAACAACTAACAAAATCATCCAAAGCACAGGACTTAATGGTGATGGGGGGACTTCAACTACCCAAACGTCTCTTTGGGAAATAACACAACAGGGCACAGATTATCCAACAAGTTCTTGGAATGTATTGGAGACAGTTTTTTTTATTTTAGAAGGTGGAGAAAACCACTAGGGGAGAGAGTGTTCTAGATTTGATTTTGCCAAATAGAGAGGAACTGGTTGAGAATTTGAAAGTGGAAGGCATCTTGGATGAAAGTGATCATGAAATGATAGTTCATGATTCTAAGGAATGGTAAGAGGTAACACAACACAACAAAAATAATGGATTTCAAGAAGGCAGGCTGTAGCAAATTCAGGGAATTGGTAGGTAAGATTCCATAGGAAGCAAATCTAAAGGGAAAAGTAGTTTGAGATCTGGGAGTTTTTCCAAGAGATATTATTAAGGGCACAAGGGCAAACTATCTCACTGCATAGGAAAGATAGGAAGTATGGGAAGAGACCACTCTGACTTAGCCATGAGATCTTCAGTGATCTGAAACTCAGAAAAAGAGTCCTACAAAAACGTGGAAACTAGGTCAAATTACAAAGGATGAATTTAAAAAAATAACACAAGTATGTGGGGACAAAATTAGAAAGCCAAGGCAGAAAATGAGACTAAACTAGCTAGAGACTTAAAGGGTCACCAGAAGCATTCTACAAATACATTAGAAGCAGAGGAAGACCAAGGACATGGTAGGCCTGTTACTCAATGAGGGAGAAAAACAATAACAGAAAATGTGGCAATGGCAAACGTCCTAAATTACTTTTTTGTTTCAGTTTTCACCTAAAAGTTTAGTAGCGATTCAACATCTAACATAGTGAATGCCAGTGAAAATGAGGTGGGATCAGAGGCTGAAATAGGGAAAGAACAAATTTAAAAATTACTTAGACAAGTTAGGTGGCCTCAGGTCATCAGGCCCTGATGAAATACATCCTAGAATACTCAATATCATTGACAAAATAACTGCTAATGGCTCAGATATCTTCAAAAAGTCATGGAAGATGGGAGAGGTTCCAGAGGACTGGAAAAGGGGCAAATATAGAGCCAATCTATAAAAGAGAAATAAGGAGAACCCGGGGAATTACAGACCAGTCAGCTTAACTTCAGTACCTGAAAAGATAATGGAACAAATAATTAAGCAATCAATTTGCAAACACCCCCAGAAGATAATAAGCTGGTAAATTACCGTCAGCATAGATTTGTCAAGAACAAATCCTGTCAAACTAACTTAATAGCTTTATTTGACAGGGTAACAAGCCTTCTGAATAGAGGGAAGCAGTAGATGTGGTATATTTTGACTTTAGTAAGGCTTTTGATACTGTCTCGCATGACCTTCTCCTAAATAAACTAGGTAAAAACAACCTAGATGGAGCTATAAGGTGGGTGCATAACTGGTTGGAAAACCATTCTCAGGGAGTAGTTGTCTGTGGTTCACAATCAAGCGGGAAAGGCATATCAAGTGGGGTCCTGGAGGGATCAGTTCTGGGTCTGGTTCAGTTCAGTATCTTTATCAATGATTTAGATAATGGCATAGGGAGTACACTTACAAAATTTTCATATGATACCAAGCAGCGGGATGGGGAGGGGGGTTGCAAATGCTTTGGAGGACAGGATTAGAATTCAAAATTATCTGGACAAATCTGGAGAAATGATCTGAAATTCAATAAGGGCAAATGCAAAGTAGCTCCACTTAGGAAGGAACAATCAAATCCATACACATAAAACAGGAAATGACTGCCTAGAAAGGAGTACTGCAGAAAAGGATCTAGGGAGCCAGGCCGACTCCAGGCACCAGCGCGCCAAGTATGTGCTTGGGGCGGCATGCCGCGGGGGGCGCTCTTTCGGTTGCCAAGAGGGCGGCAGGCGGCTCCGGTGGACCTCCCACAGGCGTCCCTGCGGAGGGTCCACTGCTCCTGTGGCTCCAGTGGAGCATCCACAGGCACGCCTGCGGGAGGTCCACCAGAGCCGCGGGACAGGTGAGTGGCAGAGCACCCCCCCGCGGCGTGCCGCAGTGCTTGCGGCAGCAAAATGGCTAGAACCGGCCCTACTAGGAAGTTATAGTGGATCACAGGCTAAATATGAGTCAACAGTGTAACACTGTTGCTCTCTTGCAAACATTGTGTGATGTATAATCAGGAGTGTTGTAGGCAAGACACAAGAAGTAACTTTTCTGCTCTACGCTGTGCTGATTAGGTCTGAACTGGAGTATTGTGTCCAGTTCTGGGTGCTACATTTCAGGAAAGATGTGAGCAAACCGGAGAAAGTCCAGAGAAGTGCAACAGAAATTATTAAAGGTGTAGAAAACATCACCTATAAGGGAAGATTGAAAAATTTGGATATATTTAGTCTGGAGAAAAGAAGACTGAGAGTGAGACTTAGACCACGTCTACACTACGGGATAATATCGAATTAGCTAAAATCGGTTTTATAAAACTGATATTATAAATTCGATTTCATGCGGCCACACTAGGCACAGTAATTCGGCGTTGTGCGTCCATGGTCCGAGGCTAACGTCGATTTCTGGAAAGCGTTGCATTGTGGTAACGTCTTCCGAGCTATCCCATAAGTTCCCGCATCCACCCGCGCCCCTTGAGATTCTGGGTTGAATCGTGTATTGTCGCGGGTGGTTCTTGGTAAATTCATCAGTCCATTCCTTCGCTCCAGGAACAATCAGCTGACAACCTTTCCCACGCCATTTTTCCCTGGATGCCCTGGCAGACGCCATAAGCAAAGGCAACCATGGAGCTCCGTTCAGCTTTTTTTTTTTTTTCCGGCGCCGTAGTGTAACTGGATCCGTGGACAGAGAGGCGATAGCTCCAGCGCTACATCAGCAGCATCACATTGCCTTTTGCAGATGCAGAGATGTACCAGTCGTGTCGTACCGCTACGCTGAGTAACTGGCAATGAAATGACGGTTCTTCCCACCTCTGTACCTGTCCGCTAATCATGATTGCCCCTGACGAAAATCAGGCCCGGGGCGCAACGCAAAAGCAAAATTGGGATGAGTCAATCCCTCCCTATGGTTCAAAAATAGTCAGTCCTGCCTAGAATAAAGGCAAGTGTAATTAAAGGGACCAGTGTATCAGAAGAGCACAGCTGCTCCGTGTCAAGTATTCACAGGGGGCCCCCTGCAAGAACCCCCCACCCGTGCTTCCCTTCTCCCCAACCTGTCTGGGCAGACCGTGGCAGTGTCCTGCCATTTGTGTCATGAAGTAAGAAAGAATGCAGGAATAAGAAAACACTGATAGTGACATAAAATGAGGGGAGGCAGCTCACTGGTGCGATGAATAGTCCAGGCAGGACATTAACGGTGTGGGGAGAGGCAACAGCATCTTTTGCTATGACAGTCCAGGCAGTAAGCAGAATCTTTGCATTACACAGGAAAGGGAGGGGATGAAGCACCCAGTTCGCTATGAATGAAGCTAGTTATTATGTCGTTCTGTTCCTATCTACCTGGGAGTAAACAGGAAGATACCTCCATGTCAACATGTTAGATATCATGAGGACCGGTTACTAGGCCTACTGCACTCCCACCGGAGAGGGGAGGGGAGAGGAGCGGATACTGCTCTACAACCTGCTCGCAGCTCTGCGTTCACCAGCAACATTCAGTACATATAGGGGTGATCATTGAAAAGTCAAAGAATATTTCTTTCCCTTTCTTGTCACGGTGGCGGGGGGAGGGGAGAAACTGAGAGACTATTTTCCCCTAACCACGCCAAACTGTTTTGAACTTAACAACACTGAGCTCAGCCAGAATTTGCCAAAGACTCTTTCAGCAGGACTAGGCTGTGGCTGGGATGCTGAGCACTCAGTAATCCCTTCCATCCATGAGCGTCCATTTGAGTCTCTGGCTTCCCGTTACCTTGTCACGCAGCGCTGTGTATCTGGAGATTTTTTCAAACGCTTTTGGCAATTTCGTGTTCGTAACCGGAGCTCGAGAAACAGTTTGTCTCCCCATACAGCGATCAGATCCAGTATCTCCGTACGGTCGCATGCTGGAAGCTCTTTGGATTTGAGACGCATCACCACCCGTGCGCAGAGCTCCACGCTGGCAAACAAGAAATGGCTAATTCAAAGTGCGGACTTTCCTGTTACACTCCCGCTGCAATCCGAGTTCAGATTGCTGCCAGAGCGTCAGGTGGTGCACTGTGGGAGCCCGCCACGGTAGGCCAATAACGTTGATTTCCGTCCCACACTAACTGTAATCAATATATTAAATATCGAATTTAGCGCTGCTAACCTCCGTCGGGGAAGTACAGAAATCGATTTAAAGAGCCATTTATATCCCGATAATAAAGGCGTGTAGTATGACAGGGTTACAAGCTTAAATTCGAATTAAGCTGTTAAATCGATTTAAACGCGAGTGTAGACGCAGCTTAATTTTCAAGTATGTAAAAGTTGTTATAAGAGAGGGAAAAAAATTGTTCTCCTCAACCTCTGAGGATAAGACAAGAAGCAATGGGCTTAAACTGCAGCAAGGGCAGTTTAGGTTGAACATTAGGAAAAACTTCCAAACTGTCAGGGTAGTTAAGCAATGGAATAAATTACCTAGGTAGGTTGTATGAATCTCCATCATTAGAGATATGTACTTAAGGGCAGGTTCAACAAACACCTGTCCAGGGATGGTCTATAAATATTAAGTCTGCCCCGAGTGCAGGAGAGGGACTAGAAGACCCCTGAATGTCCCTTCCAGTCCTTCGATTCTATGGCAGATTGCCTTCCAAAGATAATTTCTTCAAAGATCTGCATGTTAGATGAAAGAACCTGGATTTTAAGATGAATTTTTTCTCGCTGTATATCTAAAAATGCTTATGAAATGAAGGTAAGCTAAAGTAATTGTAACTCACTTTTTTTTCCCCAGCAGGAACACAAGCTACACACATAAATAAACTCTTTACAGTGAAATGAAAAGACAATGCATTAACGCTAGTTGTTAATTTTTTGCCACCTTCATTGAAAATGCAGCTACAGATCAAGAACGTCTTCATTACTTTAATATATCTGAATTCTGACTTAGAGTGGAATAGTGGCATGTTTTTTATGATGTACCTATGTGACACCTAAAACAGTGGAAAAATTACTCAGTAACAAATATGACTTCTAAAACCATGATGTGAGGGCTTAAGTGTAAATAATGTAAAAGACAAATGCCAAAAGGAGTTTGAAGAACAGCTAGGCCAAAAACTCAAAAAGTAATAACGAAATGTTTAAGAACATCAGAAGCAGGAAGCCCCTAAACAACCAGTGGGGCCCTGGATGATCGAGATACAAAAGAAGCACTTAGTCATTGAGGAAAACTAAATGAATTCTTTGCTTCAGTCTCACGGCTGAGGATATTAGGAGATCCAACCGGAGCCGTCCTTTGTAGGTGACAAATCTGAGGAATGTCAACAGACTGAAATGTCATTAGAGGATGTTTTGGAATTAATTGATAACTTAACAGTAACATGTCACCAGGACAGATGGGCATTCACCAAGAGTTCTGAAAGAACTAAAATGTGAAATTGCGGAACTATTAACTATGATTTATAACCTGTCCTTTAAATCAGCTTGTGTACCCAATGACTGGAAGATAGCTAATGTAATGCCAAAATTTAAAAAGAGCTCTAGAGGTGATCCCAGCAATTACAGACCGGTAAGTCTAACGTCAGTACCGGACAAATTATTTGAAACACTAGTAAAAAAATAAAATTATTGGACACATAGAAGAACATAACTTGTTAGGTAAAAGTCAACATGGTTTCTGTAAAAGAGAATCATGTCTTACTAATATTATAGTTCTTTGAAGGGTCAACAAACATGTGGACAAGGGATTCTAGTGGACATAGTGTAATTAGATTTCCAAGAAAGCCTTTGACAAGGTCTCTCACCAAAGGCTCTATGTAAAATGAAGTTGTCTATGGATAAGAGGGAAGATCCTTTCATAATTGAAGACTGTCAGAAGACAGGGAAACAAAGGGTAGGAAAAATGGTAAATTTCAGAATGGAAAGGAATACTAGTGGTGGTCCCAAGGGTCCAGTCCTAGACCAGTCCTATTCAACTATTCCTAAATGATCTGGAGAAAGGGGTAAACAGGTGGCAAAGTTTGCAGACAATGCTAAACTGCTCAAGATAATTAAGACCAAAGCAGACTGTGAAGAACTTCAAAAAGTTCTCTCAGACTTTAAGTGATTGGGCAACAGAATGGTAAATGAAATTTCATGTGGATAAATGTAAAGTAATGCACATTAAGAGAAAATAACCCAACTATACATACAATATGAGGGGGAGCTAATTTAGCTACAACTAATAATCAGGAAGGAGATCTTGGAGTCCTTGTGGATAGTTCTCTGAGATGCCATGCAGTGTGCAGAGGCGGTCAAAAAAGCAAAGAGGATGTTAGGAATCATTAAAAAAGGGATACAGAATAAGATGGAGAATATCTTAATTGCTGTTATATAAACCATGGAACCCATATCTTGGATACTGCGTACAGATTGTGTCTCATCTCAAAAAAGATATACTGGCGTAGAAAAGTTAAGAAAAATGGCAACTAAAATTATCAGGGTTTGCACGGGTCCCATATGAGAAGAGATTAAAGAGGCTAGGACTTTTCAGCTTGGAGAAGAGGAGACTAAGGAGAAGAGAATGAATAGAGGTATATAAAATCATGAATGGTGTGGAGAAAGTGAATAAGGAAAAGTTATATACTTGTTCCCATAATATAAGAACTAGGGGCCACCAAATGAAAATAATGGACAGCAGGTTTAAAACAAATACAAGGAAGTTCTTCACACGGTGTACAGTCAACCTGTGGAACTTCTTGCCTGAGGAGGTTGTAAAGGCTAGGACTATAACAGGATAGTTAAAGAAAAGAAAACTGGATAAATTCGTCGTGGTTAAGTCCATTAATGGCTGTCAGCCGGGATGGGTAAGGAATGGTGTCCCTAGCCTCTGTTTGTCAGAGGTTGGAGATGGGTGGCAGGAGAGAGATCAAGTGATCATTACCTGTTAGGTTCACTCCCTCTGGGACACCTGGCATTGGCCAACAGGATACTGAGCTGGATGGACCTTTGATCTCACCCAGTATGCCTGTTCTTGTGTTCTTACGTTCTTTTATAGCCATGCCCTGATGTGTATTGGTTTCCGATATTTTCGGAGATTGCCTGTGATGAACTGGTAGAGGAAATGGAACACTATGGACAATGGTCTGGAGGAAAACATCGTGTAAGTCTCATCTCTTGTAAACAAAACTGATGCTTGTTTTCTGGCAGGCCACCATGTACTTTAATGTTTTAAATAAATGCCTCATTAGAAAGTGTACTAGAAGGCATAGTCTGCAACTACTGAAAACTTAGTAAAAAAAAAAAAAAACTTTTATTGCCATTGTTTTAATTCTGTATGTCTGCAGTTTTCAAATAAATTAAAACCTGTATTATGTAAGTACTGAAAAAACCCACATCTTGAGACCCTTCTGGTTTTTAGGATAGTCGTATATCTGGAGGTTATGAAAATGTCCCAACTGATGATATTCACATGAAGCAAATTGGGCTGGATGGTGAATGGCTACATTTCATTAGAGAGTTCATTGCACCAGTAACACTAAAAGTCTTTGCTGGCTATTATACAAAGGTAAACTTTTAAAATTATTATTGGTGAATAGTTGAGCTGAATGGTTAATTTGCAGGGAATGATTTATTAGATTAATCCCAGAATCTTCTTGCTCATGGAATATTTTAGAGTAGGGTACACTTTTCTCAGTTTTATTTATTATATATTGTTAAAAATGTGTTACTTCGTGCTTTGATTGAAAGTATTCCAGCCTTGAACTGTGTTGCTTCGGTTGTGATGGGTCAGATAAATCCTATGTTGCTGTAACTGTTTCAGACTTGAAGCACAAACATTTGCCAGAGAGTAGTTTTTTAAAATTCAGCTCCCGTGAATAAGCACATTTGATTTAGAAATTCACACACTGATGAGAAATCCTTTGGATTACTGCACATTTATTTCAGGGACATGCCATGCTGAATTTTGTCGTAAAATACACTACAGACAGACAGCGTTCCCTCAGACCTCATCATGACTCCTCTACGTTTACCATCAACATTGCTCTCAACAAAGTAGGAGAAGATTTTCAGGTAAGCAGTAGTCATTTCACTAAGTATTGCTGCTCTTCAGTTTATCTAAATCATTTCCATGCTTGGCTCCAAATAGACATGGTTAGGACCCTGTGTAAGAGGAAAAGAAATGCAGCACGCATAGCAATGTGTCGCTGAGGTAAACCATTTGATGCTGCCCTATTAATTGATGTCAATGGAACAACCCATGGAGGATGGTGGTAATCAACTTAATGGTGGTAGAATCTGACCCTGGATCATATTAATTCATCCACAAGTAGAACAACTTGTTCTGTTTTGCCCACCTGTGCACTGCCCATCATGCAGTGTATTCTCCATTCCTATACCAAATTATTTAGATTTTCAAAACTGCTACCTTGGGGAATGATGCTTCGGCTTTAGACCTCGATAAAGGAAAACACTTGATCCTGGGCTAACGTGCTGTCCTAAAGAGAGCAGCTGTCCTGAATGAAAGCCTAGAAGACATGATTAACTAGTCTTTCATCTGCAGTAATGTTACTGAATAGCTGATCGGTTGGAAACAAATATACCACTAAGACTGTTCAAAGGAGCTGCTCTGCAGTGTTTACCAAAATAAAAGGGACTGAAATCCCTACTATCATGTGTTGTTGCCACATGAACTGCTGCAAAGGAAACATTATTTAAGCAGTATGCCGTATTAGTATGGATAGAGAACTTCTTCTGATGTTTTTATGTATCTGTTTTTAACATTAAAGCATTCTGATTACTGGACAAAAGGAAAAGCTCTTGTTTGTAAATGCAGTTATAATCCAAACTAAGACATCTGTCTTCTGATTTTTGCAACAGGGAGGTGGATGTAAATTTATTAGGTACAACTGTTCCATTGAGTCACCCAGGAAAGGATGGAGCTTCATGCATCCAGGAAGACTCACTCATTTACACGAAGGACTTCCCATTTTAAATGGAACAAGATACATTGCAGTATCATTTATTGATCCCTAACTTTATTTTCTTGCTTCTTCAAAACCAGTGGCTGGTTCTTTATGATATAAACTCTTATTTATAGTTTTCCTCCCAGAAGATGGTGATAAAAGAAACTTTAAATTACTTCCTCTAGACAGCAGCTTTACTTTGAGCTAAAAGATTGAAAAAACAACTTAAAAAAATGTTGGACACTTCCAAATGTCTGCTCTGAGCCTTAAGTAACAAAGTAAAAATGTTCTAATTTTTGTACTCTGCTGTCGTTAAGGGTGGGATGAGGAGGGAAAATAGAAATGCATTTTAAAATGAATCATTTTTTTCTGTTATGACAAATTCCTAGATACAAAATTATCTCCAAATCTTTTCTTGTGGCTTTTATTCAGTAAAATTATGCAGATAAAGTTGTGTGTTGTGCATATTTTGTAACTTCCAATAGAAGAACCACACATAGAATTAGCATCAAGTGAATCCCATAGCCTAGCAGAATTGCACACAAATTTTGGCTTTAAGCAGAAGCATATTTTGTGTGTTGATGTGCACTTCAGCAACACCTCAGTAAAACTTTTATTAAAATATTTAGTTTATTTTAAATATCAACATCTATATCCTCATAAAGAAAATATGCATTGCAGAGTTTGAGGAATAGATCAAATAAGTTAGATTAAAAAACAGTTTTTTTATCAAGAACTACAAGTATGTGTTTTAAAGAAGAACTTGTCCCATTAAGGTTACTTCTCTTTACCAAGTGTTCTTCAATTAAAATGAGCTATTTTTGTAATGTATAGTTGCACCAGGTTGATACTGGAAATTAAATCCTATTTTCAGAACACTGGTAAATTTTAATATCAGGATGTTTTATAAACAATTTTATGTTATTTAAAATTACTTGAATTTTGTATCAGGAAAATGAAATTGGTGAAGTCTCTCTTTTAAACCTAAGAGGTTTGACTTACCATTTATTTTAAAGGAATCAGTTTTAAATATTCCTACTGTATCTACTGTTTGTAACTTAAAGAAACTTGAAGCAAACTCTAAATCAAGGAACCTAAGGTGCCAGAATGCACAGTGTTTTAAAACTTGTGAAAAATAAAAGGTAATTTAAAATTAATGTAACAGTTTTTATTGTTTGTCTTAATGAAGATGACAATATATCCCAAGCTGTTATCTTTAAAATGTAATGTATTTAACAATTTTAAAAGGAACTATTGTGTATCATGGTGAGCATGATCAAATTTATGTTGGCAAAAGGTGTGGGGTTTTTTTGTTTTTGGTTTTTTTAAATATTCGGAGTAGTCACCGCTAGCTACTTTATTGCTATTGAATAATGTCTCTCATTCATTGGCGTCTCAATTGTTATCAAGGTGGGCAGAGTTTTAGGAGCTTCAGCAGCAGTGTGTGTGCTTACTACCTGTTGTAATAATCCTTTTTGGTAAACAGGGTGTAGTGATCTAAGCAGCAACCTTTCCCCTACTATCCTGACTGATGCTGTGGTGAAGAGAATTCACCAGGTCTGAGTAGTTTTAAGACCAGTTTTTTTTTCCTGAGTTGTCGTTTCCCATATTTAATATTCTTAACTTTTCTCCACTTCAAGCAGATGCTTACAGATAGCACATTGAGTTTCCTGACATGAATAAATTTCAGTTTTGCAAATACCTTTGCCTGAGTGAGTGTTTTGACTGGGTATAGACTGCACTTAGGCAAATGATTAAGTTCAGAAAATCTTCAGGACTCTACGGCATGAAAGCTGCCTTTGTAAACCACCTTTTTTCTATGTTTGCCTATGGTCTGTTAAGATGGCATGGAAAACAGACTGGGTCAGTTTAATATAGGTCAGTGTAATAAAGCTTTCTTTATAAAGAGATACTTGAAAACAGGACAAGGGATGAGATTTTTGGAGACGTTCTGCATAATTTTTGCTTCTACGTTCTAGATTTTGCTCTTCACTGATTTACTCTTTTTGATTCTTATTTGTTTGAAGACCTGGATGGCTAAACTTCTAGATTTTCATTCATTTACTCTTTCAGCTTTGAGTTCTTTCAATGAACTAGACACATTTACCTTGTTTCAGACTCGCATTACTAGAGTCCTTACCTTATTAATCAACCATAGGGGTTACTAAATCTCTTTCAGGCTGATAAGAATGTTACAACATTGAGATGGAGCACTCATCCACTTCTCTGCATAGACCAAATATTGGAAGAATAGGCAAATTCCAATGGGTATTAACATCTAAAATGCACAAATATTTGGTCTTAACAATGAATTTAGATATGTTTTGTTAGCTTTAATGTATTGTTAGTAAACTAGCTCATTTGAATTGAATTTTCACTAGTAATACTGTAAAGCAAACCTTGAGAGAGATGTCTGAGGATGCATCTTCACTACCCGCCCTATCGGTGGGTAGCAATCGATTTCTCGGGGATCGATATATTGCGTCTAGATGAGACGCGATATATCGATCCCCAAACGAGCTCCTGTCGACTCTGGAACTCCACCAACGCAAACAGCGGTAGCGGAGTCGACGGGGAGCTGCGGACATCGATCCCGCGCTGTGAGGATGGTAAGTATCTCTATCTAAGATACTTCGACTTCAGCTACGCTATTCACGTAGCTGAAGTTGCGTATCTTAGATCGATTCCCCCCCCTGCCCCCACCCAGTGTAGACCAGCCTGACCTTCCTAATACCAGACTACAGAGCTGAGACACAAGATAAGTAACATGGAGAAAATGCAGCCTAAATTCTGGCAGGATTCATGAGACACTAGGAGTACAAGGACATAAAGGTGGACTCTTTAATGGCAGTAGATGAGACGTTTGCAGATTATTTAATTGGTGTTGCTTATGTTCAATCCTAGTTCTTCACTAATAAACCAGACATGAATTCTAGATTCAGTGGTAGGAGTGATGGGGGAGAGATCATTTTTGTTAAAAAGTAATTACAGCTTGCCAAGCCTGAGTATGTTTAATCCACATCACTGGTGTGGGGGCCACCGTGACCCTTCAGCACTACTTGTGGACCAAGTACTGGATAACACTCAGTATATCAATTGACTTTTGTAACAAAACAAAAAACATATGTAGCCCTCATTAAAGCCACCCTGCCACAAGCTATTGTAGCATAGACTTGTCACTTACTTCATTTTCTTCTGTTGCTGCCATGAGTTGACAGGAATAAGAGCTAAGCACAAAGGGAAATGATGGATTTTCAATAATGTGGAAATGCTGACCTCATCTCAAGTGTGAATTTTTAGCTCCCCCTGTTTTGTTTTATGGATGGAATATATGTTAATCAAAAGCAGGGCATCCATATGTAAGCCTTCATTTTGTAGGTCTTATAGAAATAAAGAGGCAAAGAAATGAAAAGGATGCAGAAGTTTGGGAAGGACTCTACCAAACCCCCTCCAAAACCACATTCAGCTGGGAATTTTTCATCTGTGCAAGTAAAGTTTTGTATGAATTCTTTTCAGCCACAGCAACATACTTATTTTATTCCTTTATCTTTATCTCTGATATGCTCCAGCCTGTATCCAGAGGCTGAGAGAGCAGTGGGTGGAGCACTGGGTTGTATTTTTCTCGGATGAAAGGAGTAGGCTGCTTGTTAGTCTTATAAATGACATGAATGGATTCACTCCTCTCTGGAGCCCTGTGAATGGTTAAGATATCAGCTGAATGACTTGAAGGTTTTTCTGTTGATGTAGCAGAGCTCCAGACTGCAGCATTAGTAATCCCACTAGTTCTGAAATAATCATTTTCAGGCTGTCAGCAGTTGTCCTTAACTGAGGCAAAGGATATCTTGAGTCTGAGACTAGATGGTGTAAATTATTGTAGCTCCTCTGACTTTAATGAAAGTATAACCATTTACCTCAGGTTCCTGGCCCATTGTCTTTGACTGCATCTCTTCTGTTGACTCATCCATTCATTAACCCTAAGAAGCCCATGTGGTCAGATGTTCGGCTGCGTGTCTGTGTTCTCCATGTGTGCTGTCCCAGCTCTATGCAGACAGCTGGCATGGCAGACCTCGAGTGAGCAGCCCAAGAAATCCACAGACTCTGTTTTCAGCAAAGGTACCTGGTCAGGTTTATTGCTGATGAGGCATGGTGCTAATGCCCTGGCTCAGTGGTTACAGGTACACAAACACATGTATGCCCCTGACAATGGACTGGCTCAGTGAATGGCTGGACTTTCCATTCTCCACTTAGCCAGATGAAGATATTGCCTCTGAGATACATCTTTATACACAGATACAAACAAGTTACCTATTACTCCTGTGACATGGCTAACCACCACCGATTACCTTGTCCCTGTTGGTTCGATCAAAACATCTCTAACCATCATGTTGTCATCCTGACCTATCTTTAGGATGGGTCAGTGTATTTGTTACTTTTGAAGAATGTGCTGGTATCAGAGTCTTCTGGCACCGTCCTGGAACGTGTTTACATGTATGCTTTTGTGCCTAGTACCTATTAAGAATGTGTTTCTGCAATATCAGCCCTGTTCTTGCCAGATTCTGTGAGCACGACCTCCCTCTTGCTCACAACTTAACCTTGCTTTATGACAGCAAGTTTTGACCACCCTTTAGCCCAGGCCTCTGCTACATGGTATTATGTTTCAGGTTTTCTTCTTACTACAGCCCAAAGTATTTTTTTTTCTTCCTGATAGAGCTCTGCTGGGACTCCAGCCAAAACTGAAAGCGAGGGGGATTCCATACTACAGAATCTTCACTGTATCATAAAGCTGAGAGTTAGAGTGCAGATATAGTGTCATTGTACTGTATCCTGGCTTCCTGGAAACTCACTTTATCTTATGCAGCAAGTCATGCTCTGTAATATTAAATTTTAATCAAAATCTTACCTGTTGCAAGGCAAATCTATGATATGGCCAGAGCAAGGAAGAGTCCTGAAGCAGGGAGATTCCTTTCCTCTCAGAGGAGAAGTGACTAGTTTAGTACAGTTATCATATAGCTTTAAAAGCAGAGGATCATGGGTTGCTCTGTGTGCATTTAACTGCCTATAACGCGCGCATGCACAGAGAGCAGAAAGAGCCATGAGCATGTGTACTTATTTATGAAAGAGATTGGGGAGTCGAGACAGGAGTGTCAGTGTTCAGGAAAGCTCAAAGTTCACCTCAGAGTTGCTTCCCTCAAAGTAAAGGGGACAGGGAATAGGCCTAAATGTAATTCATGAATATTCTGAGACACTGGACTGCTCCTATGGCCACCTCTCCCTCAAACTCGAGGCAGATGGTGTGGGGGTAGTCCTCCTGAGATGATGCCCAGGTCTGTAAACATGATGGGAAAGAGAAGGTTGTGCTATTTATCTCATGTTTTTTTGACAATTTGTTCTTTATGGGACTTCAAATGTTCTTTTTGTTCTGTAAAGAATGGTATGTTGACCCTGTTTACAATGATACTCTAAGGATGGTTTTATGCAAGAAACTTGTTGCATAAAACGTGCAGACAAAGCATATTTAGCTGAAGCTTAGTTCACTGTATTAGTAGGAGATGGCAACACCCCAAAGACCGCTACAGCCCAGGATTTCAATCTGCAGTTGTTGCAATCTGTAGGCTAGATCCTCTGGTGGTGTAAATTGGTGTAACTCCATTGAAATCACCGGCTGACATTCTGGCCCTATATTAACACCAGTACTGATACTCAAGAGCAATGTGGTGCCTGCACACCTGTGGTGCCTATGATGCCGGTTTATTTAAAACAAAAAACAAGCAAGCCTTCACATGGTCTGAAACATGTCTTATTCCCTATATATCTGCTGCCTTCATGCATCCACTGTCTTAGAATTCCTCTGATTATTTTTAGACTATTTACTGTCCTAGAGTAGGGCATAAACGTATGATGTCATTCAAGAGCAAGTTTATACAGAAACTCTTTGTTTGGCCTGAAACCAGCATTCCTGCTATTTTGAAGACCTTTATCCAGCTGTGAGTAGGAGCTGGTCAAATACTAATGACTTTGGGGCAGCTTGTTCCCTGATCCTGAACAGGATGTGCATGTGAGATGGGAGTGAGATTGAGGAAATACAAGTAGACTACTCCCCCATGCTCTCTGTGCAGTGCTGTTTGCAAAACTGTGGGTTAGTATAGCATTACAGAATGTCTAGGCAGACAAACTGCAGTCTTTGTGTTCCCCTAAAGGCAAACCCTGCTCCTGGATCCTGTCTTTGCACAGCAGCTGGCTGCAACTTGAAGAACCACTTAGCAGCAGCTATGCTGCTCCTGTGTGCCAGTGAGTTGAGAGGTATTGCCTCCCAAAAGCATAATGTCCTCCTAGAGCTCTAGCTGGAGTGGTGCACCCCAACATAGATCAGTAGCTTGAGGGAATGATACTGTAGTTCCTTTAGGTGACAGACATCCCTCAGCAGTAGGCATGCAGAAAGGCTGTAAGAATCGTTATGTAAAGCACTTGTATCACTAGTTGAGACCGTGCAGTACTACTTAGCTTTGGCTTTTCAAAGGACTTATCGGTAAGTAAATAGCACGTTGCCTAAATCCCAGTCTAAGATCTTAGGGGCTGATGCCATAAATTTCATCCTCATATTATTGATAGGCTTGTGGGACAGCCCATGTTTGTTCACGCTTGATTCACAGCAGAGCCTGAGCAGTTCCCAGTGTCGTTCTTGTGATTTATTTTGGAACAGTCTTGTGGTTCTGAACATGTGCAAATGACTAGGAGGCAAGAAACACCGGCTTGTACATCCAAGGTCGTAGTCTAATAAAATGACACATTTACCCCAATGTTCAAGACCCACTGCATTAGAATAAAAGCCCTATGGAATTTCTAAGTTCTCTTTGGCGAATTCACATATAGCTAAAATTAAAATATACTAAAGTTAAGTATAGAACAAACTCATTTTTCAAACAGTCTCCTGAAACTTGTGCACTCTGACCCCAATAGTTTTTAATCTGAGGTATCCTATTCTGTATACAAATATCACACTTTCCTCCTTGAAGCCATTGCTTTGCTGAAAAGAACTAATAAATTCTTGGAGGATAGGTCCATCAATGGCTACTAGCCAGGAGGGGCAGGGATGGTGTCCCTAGCCTCTGTCTGCCAGAAGCTGGGAATGGGTGACCGAGAAATAGATCATTTGATTACCTGATTTGTTCATTCCCTCTGAGGCATCTGACATTGGCCACTGTCGAAAGACAGGATACTGGGCTAGGTGCACCTTTGGTCTGACCCAGTCCCACTGTTATGTTCTTAAAGAATACACCATGCCATTACTGCAGAATAGAAAGCTTACACAGCACCACTGCACTAAGAAAAAGACAGACACTTAGTGCCCATACACCTACACAGGCTGTGCACTTAGCAAAACCTATTGATTAATCAAATGCCTTAATGAACATAAAAGCATTATCAGTGTGTGATGAATGATTACATGTGTTCATGTAGGCTTAGGTAAAATAATGTGTGTATTGGCTATTTTACTTAAATGTTTTACAATATACAGCTAGAATACAAATTAGAACAATATTAATAACAGACATCATGGAACATCCCTACCTAACCCCTGCATGTTTGCACGTCGCACTCACTACCGAAAGCCGCTATTCCTTTCACCTGTCATCTGTTTACCAGATGTCCACTTTCCAATGGAGATATAACCATACTGTGCCACTCCAGGCTTATATTCTTAGCCAAAGTATCTTGTAACTGGACAAGAAAGTGAGGAGCAACGGAGACAAATGCAAGACATCTGTTGTTATGAGATTTCTTTTAAATGCAAAATCTAATTCCCTCCTCTGTGGCCATGAAGAACCTCTTAGCAACAGAACTGCATTTCCAGTTGATAAAGAATAGGACTAGGAGGCTGCACAGGTAGCATGCACGCCTACAGGGACTGGAGTTCAGCTTCTCATAAGCTTTGTTTGCTGCAGTATAGGAGGTTGGAAGGGACAAGGTAGAACTGGAAGATTCTTTGCTTTTTTGATCCTACTCGCCTTGTAAGGAGCCACATGCATACATGTAGACACAATATCAGCCATTGGACTAGTGCAGCCTCATCAAAATAGCTTCATGGATGTTCTGCAGTTTGCACTGAAGTTCCCTCCCCCCCCCCCAAATGCCACTTTCTGAACATCTGATCAGTGGCCTCCTGGCTATGTGCCCCTTATGCGTGCTTTCTCTTGTGAATAAGCAAATGCCTTATTTTAAGGCCACCTTTATTTTCCCCATTCTGTACTGGAACATTTTTTGGTCATTCTTAAAATTAAGACTAAACCAAGTCAGCATACAAGCAGAATAAGTTGGCATGACTTAACTATCTTTAAAAAGCAGTGGCAGGCACTGGGAATTTTTCTGTAGACCAGCTGGATAACTGTCTTAAAATCTTTTTGTTCCCAAGTGATCCATGTGATAGGACAAGATCCTATTCAGTTTTAAAAGGAAAAACTATGATCTTTATGTAATCCAAGGAACTTCCATCCCCAGGTAGAATGAGAGAAAAGTTGGTAATACAGATACACGTGACTGAAGTCCCATTGTGGCCAAAATGGAGTTTCATAGAATATCAGGGACCTCAGAAGATCATCTAGTCTAACTCCCTGCTCAAAGCAGGACTAATCCCCAGACAAATTTTTACCCCAATTCCCTAAATGGCCCCCCCAAGGACTGAACTCACAACTCTGGGTTTAGCAGGCCAGTGCTTAAACCACTGAGCTATCCCTCCCTCAGGGTGGTTTGTCATAAACAGATAGCTAAGGGTTAATGTTTCTTTTACCTGTAAAGGGTTAACGAAGGGAACCAAACACCTGACCAGAGGACCAATCAGGAAACCGGATTTTTCAAAAGTCAGGGAGGGAATGTTTTGAGTGGGGGTCTTTTGTCTGTCTCTCAGCTATGAGAGGGATCTTTCTATCTTCAAGCTTCTAATCTTCTGTTTCCAAGTTGTAAGTACAGGTATAAGACAAATATAGATTTTTATAGTTGTTTTTGTATTTACATGTGTGTAGTTGCTGGAATGTTAAATTGTATTCTTTTTTGAATAAGGTTGTTTATTCATTTTTCTTTTAAGCATTGATCCTGTATTGTCAACCGGATACAGAGACTATGTTTTGTGTTTTCTTTCTTTTATATAAAGCTTTCTTTTTAAGACTGTTTGCATTTTCTCTGGTAGGCTAAGGAATGAAGGGAAGGGAAATTCTCTTTGTGTTAGATTTACGGAGGATGAATCTGTGCAGCCTCAGGGGAAGAGGAGGTGGGGGGGGAATTGTCCTCTCTGTTTTGAAAGTCAAGGAGTTAAGTACAGTATCGTCCAGGATAACCCAGGGAGGGGGAGCCAGGGATGAGGTAAAGAGGAGACAAGGGAGGAGATTGTTTCCCTTTGGTGTGAGACTCAGGACCTCTTAGTCTTGGGGTCCCCCAGAGAAGGTTTTGTGAGACCAGAGGGAGCTAAGCCCTGGAATCCTTCGCTGGTGGCAGCGATATCAGATCTAAGCTAGTAATTAAGCTTAGAGGGTTCATGCTAGCTTCTCATTTTATGAACGCTAAGGTTCAAATCTGAGTAGGAAGCTACGACATGGCTCCATCCAAGCAAAGGTGAATGAAGCAGGGAACTTGCCTTCCACCCCAGGGGCATCTGTTCCAAACCTTCCAGAGTAAACACACACTGGAACAGTATAACAAGTGTGGGAAAGGGAAATATTTATTTACAGAGGGATGAATGGAGAAAGAGGGAGTGATCAAACAGGGTTACATTCAACAGGAGGCCCAGTGGTATCACAGTATAAAAGGGGGGGATAGCTCAGAGGCTTGAGTACTGGCCTGCTAAACCCAGGGTTGTGAGTTCAGTCCTGGGGGGGGAGGGCATTTAGGGAACTGGGGTAAAAATCTGTCTGGGGATTGGTCCTGCTTTGAGCAGGGTTTGGACTAGATGACCTCCAGAGGTCCCTTCCGACCCTCATATTCTACAATAGCTGCCAAGCACAACATCTAGCATCAGAGTTCAGGAATCCTAGGTAGAGTTCCAGCCTTGGGAGTGAGTCCTGGCCTTTGGCACCAGTGAACTTTCCCCAACATGCCTAGGGTGACCAGAGTCCCAATTTTATAGGGACAGTCCTGATATTTGGGGCTTTTTCTTATATAGGCTCCTATTACCCCCATTCAATTTTTCACACATGCTGGTGTTTCTGCACTGTCTGGTGCCACCGCCTTCTGCCGTGCTCTGGAAACCCACACAGAGTGACAACCTCCCTGCTCAACTAGCTACAACCACTCTCCTTATTCCCAGTGTGGAGTCATAAGCCCCAATGCTCACAGCCCTGCACAGTTCTGAGGATGGCGATACTGGGTTGAGCTCCAGTTTGTTCTTTTCAGGTGATTCCTTCCTGGCATGGTGCTCCTGCTGGGCCCCATTCTGGGGCATCCTTGGTCAGCCACTCGGTCCCTCCTGCTTTGCTCGATAAGGGCCTGCTCACTATAGAGCCTCTTCTCTGGAGCTACAGAGACACACTCACCCACCTCTATCACTCTCGACCCCCTCCCTTCCTGGAACAATCAGCATTTCACTTTCCTGAAACAACCAGCACTGTCTCTATCTCAGGACAAGATTTTAAAGGGGCTTTGCTCTCTGAACCCCACTGGGATTATGTACAGCTGATGGAGGCTTGAGTCTAGCTCCTTGTTTAATATTGTATGTAAAATACAGGGCTAAAAACAGAAACATGTTTCAAAATTCAGATACACACAGATGCTCTTGGCATTTTGTCTTGGCAAACACATTTAGTTGCTTTTGGCAATAAGTGTCCTTAATTATTTTCAGTCTAAAAGGAAGAGAAGCACATTGTAGAAATACTTTTGACAATCTGATTATTTAGCACTGTTGAAACGCTGAGAATCAAATTCTAATTTTATTAAAACTATGGTATGGAATATAGCAATTTTATTGCAGAGCAGTGGTAACCTCTGTGCCGTTAAAGCATTGACACGTTGCACAGGCCTAAATGGAACACTGAACTACTAAAAACTCAGAAGAGGTGCAGTACCAGAGTCATCAAATAACCACAGCATAAATGCCTGGTTTGGTTTTGACCAAGTTTATCTTTCCAGAAAAATATTAAAAATTGAATGGCCAGGACTCCTAATGTTTTTTATGTTTTTGGTTAGAAGTGTGCACTGCCAGGAAAGCTCAGTCTTTGGGTGAGCATATATATTATCATTCACAAAAATGGGGGCCAAATCCCATAGTCTTTTAGCTTTTCTCCTATAAAAGAAAAGCTTTCACTGAGTTGATGTACTGCTTATAGGTCTAATTACTAATATGCACATACAACTGTATGGTAAACAAGTTAACCTAGCTTTAAAAACATATTGGTGCATACTAGGACAGCTGTTTTGAGCAGATTAAAGTATTTGCTAAGTAAGGGTCTGCTTCTCCCACTGAAATTAATATGTTTGTCCATTAATTTCAATTGCTGTAGGATCAATCTCTAGATCCTATGAATTGCTCAGTGGATTGTGGTTCCCAAGTGCTTAAAAAAGTCCATCTTAATGCTGTGCACTGTCCATTTCCACAGGGAGTGCATTTATTTGCTTTAGAGTTAATGACCCCACTTTATAGAACCCCAAAGATTTCCTGAGATTTTACAAGAAAGTTTAGAATTGTAAAAGAAAATCTAGGATGCCGTGTTGTTGTTCTTGCTTTACAGTTTAGGAAAGTTAGAACTTTTCACAGTTAGAAATTTAGGATTTTCTCTTAACTTTACATTAGCCATAAGTTTGTCCGTTAAAACACTGACCACCCCATATCTAGTCAGAAAGTGGTGTTTGTGCTGCATTGAGGAAATCTGCTACACAGGTTTCCAGATGCACCGTTTGGTCTCCAATATTATTTGTCCTGGTCTGAGTCCAAAGAAAACAGTAAAGCAGTCAAATAATACATAAACTGTCCTATTGAATATCTTCTCTCTCTGGTGTGGCTGTTCACATTATTAAACTTGCATAAATCGACAGAAAAATCCATTTCCACTAACACCAGAAGGCTTATTTATATGTCTCCATATAACAATTTCTTTTGAAGGACTTCCTTACAAATTCCTATAGATTTGAGAGGATTTCTGGCAATACCAAATAAGACAAATCATTTGCTTGGACACAGTGGATGAAATTTGAGCTAGAAAAAAGTTTGGGCATTTTGTGTGAAATGGCAGAAACTTTGGAATTTGTAGCAATATTTGGTTTTAAGATTAACACTCTGGAAACTGAAGTTTAAAGGGAGCATGAGCTAGGAAAATGTACATATGTAAACTTCCCATAACATTCAGAATTGTCTCTTAACGTTGCTGTGAAATAACTATATTTATCACCTTTTGTACAAAACATATTTTTAAATGTGTTCCTTTCATCACTGAGGGCTTGGTCCTGCTCCTATTCAAGTCCAATGAAAAAACTCCTGTGAAAGCGGGATCAATCGCTAACTGACCAGCTACTAAGTCCCATCAACTTCCATAGTAATTGGACACTCAACAGCATGCAGAATCAGCCCACTTAGGAAAGCCAGAGGTCTTTGTCAGAGTCAATAGAGCAAAACAGCCTATGTACAGAACAAAAAGTGATTTGATCAAGGTCTGTTGGACGATGGATTTGTTCATATCAGCTATGACCTGAACATGATGATACTTCAGTTTCTTTTCAGAAACCTGATAACTCAAAATGTGATCTGAAAATTAGAGAATTATTTTTCCATGAAGTTTTAAAAAAAGCTTTGCATGAGATTATTTTGGTTTATTTTTCAAAAACCAGAGATAAAAACATTTTTAATTTAAACAAATTGTTTTGGTTTTCAAAATCTGAAAACTGAGATATTTTAGTAAAACTTAATCTTTAAATTTCTGGGTTTTCAGTATTGACAATCCTTCCACCCCAAAGTTGTGTTTTGTTGCTATTGAAAAAATGTTTAGATTAACTCCAACACCACGTCCCGCAATCTGTTCTATTGGTAACTTATTTACCCCTTTAAATCTAATGTGGAAAACTACACAGTTCTATGGTGTCCTGGAAGAAATATCTTTAGGAGAGGGAATGTGGGTATTGAGAGCAGGGCTGGCTCCAGGCACCAGCTCAGCAAGCAGGTACTTGGGGTGGCCAAGGGAGAGGGGTGGCATGTCGGGCTCTTTGGCAGCAATTCGGCAGAGGGTCCCTTGGTCCCTCTCAGAGGGAAGGACTTGCTGCTGAGGACTGAAGCAGTGGCGGTAAAGCTGCAGATCACATGTTTTTTTGCTACTTGGAGTGGCAAAAACCCTGGAGCCGGCCCTGGCTGAGAAGCTGCTATCCCTGTTGAGAATCCAAATTGCACCTGTGAAATTGAAATTGCCTTTCCCCTCAGTACCTGAGTTCAGACTGTTTTTGTTTCTAACCAGTCTTCCACCCACCAGACTGTAAGAGCAGAGCAGGTTGGGAGTTTTATATCTCAGAGCAGCTGGAACTGCAGTTCAGGGTTCCTGCAAGGCTTGCTGGGTAGGGCACAGTATATAAGAAACTCTGTAATCTTGTAAGAGAGAGTTGGAGTGAGCTGGAAGAGCTAAGAACTCCCCCACCCCATTGCCTATTTGGGTTTTTATCATTATTTTATTGGCTCATTTTTTTATACACTGAAATAGCAATAATGAAGTACAGTAGTGAAAGCCTTGTCAAACCAGTTGCTAATCTCTGGTGAACAAAGAATACAGGTCTTCAGAGATTAACAAAACCTCTTTCTGCCTCCAATGCTTTGGTCTGAGAAACCTAATTTCCAACAAATACTTCTTCCATCACTTGCACAGGATCCTTTGACTAAGTCTTTGATGATAGTATGTAAGATGATTGATACAAACTGCCTGGAAATTTTAGCTTTTTCCTAGCTTTTATTTGCCTTCACTTTGGTAATCCTACTTCCAGGACTTTAGTCTGTTATACTTACATCCTGCTGCTGCTAATTGCTGTGTGTGGATTCCATGGAAACTACAAGTGGAATATTAAGACTCTCCCTCTCTCAAATACCACTCTGCCGATGAATGGCATTTTTAGTTGAAACTGTTACTGTCTGCAAATTTAAGTACATTGTGATGCAGTGAGTTCAGAAGGACACATGAAATCCAAGCAAAGTTCTCTGAATTATGTCACTGGTGCTTAGTATTCTTTTTTAAAAAAAATTCAGGGCAGGATGCCATCAAAAGGCTCATGAGTTTGTTAAAGTTGAACCAAGAATCAACCCATTAAAGTTGGGGTATAATTTGAGACTACATTTTGGGATATTTCCATGGCATCCTCTTTGGCTGATGTTCTGCTCTGGTTATTCATCCTGGTAGCTCAGATGCAAGCTACATATATGTATTCAGCAAACATGCCATGACGACAAAGTCTTAATTTTATTCATTTAGTGGTTAGTTAAAATTACTAACAAGCAGTGATACAAAGATCTGTTAAATACAAAATAAACCATGGTAATTCCAGTTTATCCACAATGAAAACAATACTTTATATGGAAAATAAAACAGTAGTCTTAGTTGTTGTGTCATGCCTGTAAATTACTAAGCTTCTGTACAGCATCTGACTTCTATTACCTCTTGGAAATGACATTTCTTGACCAAATTCTAGAGTAAGGATTAAAAACGTTGTAACTCCCTTTCTTAATTGGCTGTGGGGGTTGATGTATTTAGCCTAGTTTACTGAGCAAGTGAAGACTCAGGCAGTATAAGTAAACAGGCATTGCTATATACACTTTTCATCGGACAAGGAACAAGTAGAATTAAAAATAATGCTTTGATTCTATACTTCTGCCATCCTGTGGTCAAACTAGAAATTTATAAACTGGCATGTTCAATTTGAAGGGATGTGTTAGTGTTGCAAATAGGCTAATGGAGCATATTTTCTCTATAAATATTTTGCTCTACAAATAATAGATCCTGATTATTCAGGATTCATTTTCAAGTGTGTGTGGGTGTGCGCACATGTGTTTATAGCACTTTTTATAACACTTTATTTATAGTGTTTTATAGCACTTTTGTAGCTCTTGCATATATGGACACCTCTCTCGAGGTGGTAGTTCCAGTTAATACAACAATATTTCTATAGATATTCAAAGTAGCTTGCCAGCATAATTTCTCACAATGAAGAAGGTGTCCTCACCAGTTTACAAACTGGGAAGGTCAGTGTCACCTGACAGCAGTGCACAGAAGAGGAGACTTGTCCTGCAGTCTTTTGCTTGAACCACTGGGCAAGTGGTTCTTGAACTGAGCTCATCAGACCAATAGTAATCCCTAGATCCCTTCCTGGTGGTCTGTAGAATTAAACACATTGACAGCCAAGTGGTGTGGGATTAAAGGGTTTGAGAGTGGGATAATTCATGCAACACCCACACAGGCTTAGAGTGACCAGACAGCAAGTGTGAAAAATCAGGACGGGGGTGGGGGATAATAGGAGCCTATATAAGAAAAAGACCCTAAAATCGGGACTGTCCGTATAAAATCGGGACATCTGGTCACCCTACACAGGCTACTCCTGGAAAGAGAGAAAAATTAGGGAAATATTGTGAGCTTCTCCCTAAATTGTCCTGCATCTTTTTAAGGCTCTCTTCCCCCCAAAATTACAGGCTCCAGCACTTCTTCCTATCACCTTAATCTATTCAGTAACCAACAGCAGCACTGGAACACCACCCACACCTTCCCTGCATCTCTGGTTCTCACAGTGGGAAACCCCTCCCACCTCCTCTCCTGGCTCAGATTTCAGAAGTTTATTCCTAGAATATACCCTTGGGTAGTTATGCAGCTGTTTGGTATGTTAATGAAACAATTTAAGGCCAGACATGTTTAAGCAGAGGAATTAGTAATACACAGAGAATCCATTAGTATATGGGGCACTGTGAATTGAAAGTTGCCTTGCTGAGTCTTTGCGTTATTTACAATTCAAAATGTATTGCTGTACAGATGCTTAGCTAGATGAGTTTAATAATCTCAGTTAAAAAGGATATATAGTCTTCAAAGGCCACCTACAATTCCTTACATTTGCCCTCTTTTGTCCTGCAGGGAGAGTTGTATGTTGATCTTGTTTGATTTTAGCTGTTCTGGGTAGCTAAGTGAATTCTTTCCAGAGGCTGAGTGTTACTGTACATGTATGACTAGAAGCATTATCACCTCTCGTCCTCCTACTCAGTGAGAAATTTGAGGATTCTCTGGGTGTCCACTGTGAAAGAGTAGCTGGTTATCTAGCTTCTTAGGAAGCCTTTTTTCCCCCCTAACACGTCTCTTGCCAGTATCTTGTTATACATCTGGGCAGTCCCCAAACATGCCTATAGCCTGCTTTCCATTTCTGCACAGCGAGCAAAGATCTGTAGAGCTAAGGAATGTATGCGATGGAGTCTCTACTATTTTATATTGTGATTATTGTTAGGCAGGTATTCCTTGTGACTTTCTCATATTTTGCTATATCTTTTGCTAGGTTCTCCTACTTATTTATTTTTATTTTTATTTTGCCACTAATTGTCAGACTTTATTACAGTGTTGTGAAGTCCTTAGTGTGCAAGAAGTTAGTCTAGGCTTGTTTTCACTACTGTGCTACATTGGTGCAGTTTTGGCTATGCTGATGCAGAGCATCTGATGAAGACACACAACATAAGTACTCCACCTCAACAAGAGGCCAGCATAGTGTGGTGTTGACAGCGTTTTAAATCAATGCAACTTATGTTGCTCAAGGGTGTGGCTTTTTCACATCCCTGAGTGACACAAGTTGCATTAACTGAAGCGGTAGTATAGGCAAGCTCCTTGTTTTTGCTGTGACTTCTCTTGGGGTAGGTGGGGGCCTATCAGTCCTCGATTTTTACTTCACATTGTGACAAGACTGTCAATATGTAGAACCCTAATGTTTTTGGTTTTTTTTGCTTATAATCATAATCAAAACAAAAAAAGGTTTTCCTCTAAATTACATAGCCTATGAATTCCACCCACTGTATCTCGGACTAATTGAAAAACAACAAAATTACACTTTAGCCTATGGATTTTGGGGAAAAACCCACTCTGGGTCTTGTTCCAGGTGATCAAATCAGCCACTCAACTAAGTGCTCCTTCAAGCAGATGATCAGCACTTCTGCTGGTGTACAGCATAGGCACTTTCCATGCCTCCACTGCAATAATGTTTGGCACAATCTGTTCACCTACCCTTGCGTTCCTGATCTCATGGCTACAGAGCTTTGCTACTAGGGAACTTACTGGTTCCCTGGGGACTAGCCTTAAAGGGGAATCTAACCACAGAGGGGGATACTACTGAACAGTTACAGTTGCACAGTGCTACTGAATCTCCACTGAGTGGGAAAGTGGATGATGTGCTTTACCCAGCCCTTCTATCCCTCCATCAGCATGCTTGGTCACCACCTCCGCCCATATCCACATGCTGCCTGTGAACTCATGTGTAAGATTTATTGGTTTTTCAGTAATTGTTTAACATGTCCTGATTCTCAGGTGGTCTAAGGCTCCTTTACACCACTGCAAAGAGAGTAAATTCCTACGTAAAGTGGGGTTAAATAACATGGATGCACTAGCCAGGTATTGTCAGCGTTGATGGGGATGGAGGAGTACAAAAAAACTCCCAAGAGCACACAACCGGTGACAGTTTTTCTAAGAGGAGATGCACCATTGGTGTCTCCTGCTCTGACATGTGGGCTGGATCTTGGTACTTTGTCAACACATACACTATAATTATACAGTACTCCAGGACAGTACTTAGACCAAGGATAACTTGGTGCTTCCCTCTAAGAGCTTATAGTCTTGAAGGTCAGTTTGATGGGACTCTTCACATGAGTAAAATTATTCTGGTGCGTAAGCATTTGCAGGATTCGCTCCTAAAAATGCAGACATCACAAATAGAACACACAATGGTTCCAGCAGCAATTTAGGATAGGAATTTAGGATATAACAATAGTAATATGGTCTCCATGGGGGAAATCTTTCATTCAAGATCTTCTTGCAGAAGAAAATGGTCTCAACTTATAAGTACTTAACAAATAATAAATTTAGAAATTGTCAGGAATGTAGGCATCTTCCTTTAATGAAGTTATGCTCCTAATTTTTGCTTAGTGACAGATTCTTCCTGACAATATATGTAAACTTTACTATGAATATTTCTGTTTGAAAGATAATTTTTTTGACATCTTTGTAAACATTTCTAAGAAACCTTGGAACAATATTTGTTAGAATCTTCTATTTCTGGCAGGCTTCCACTAAAGATCTCATAATAACTAAGTAATTTATCCACAGTTTGCCTCTCTTTTCCCCTACGAGCTCTCACAATGTTTCCATTTCTAATATGAAGGTCATTGAAAGTACTAGATTTACAGGTTCACTAGTGTTTTAATTGTATTATCCCAGTTCATAGAAGTCTCTGTAGTGGTAAATATTACAGAAAAATTATGCTAGTATTTTCCTGATGATTCTGGTTGATTGTAAAATATATAAGTATTGGATTTGGCTGACTTTGGATTTAAGACATTAGGCCACAGCTGTAGCTATTCAAAACCATAATTCACTCATTGTCCTGCCCTGTGAACCCTGAAGTACTTCATTCCCCAACTCTTGAATCATTTTATATAAAATACTTGAAAAGTTATGGCAGCAGGGACTTGAATTTAGGCCTCCACTTCCTTGCTGAGTGGTTTAACTACCAGGCTATTGGGTTTCATTTTTGTATAAAATACTTGACTAATCATTGGATGTGCATGATGGGTGGAGGGAATGACTCTTGCTTGGTGGTTGGGGACTCACTTGGGAGGTCAGAGGATCAGGATCAGATTCTGGGAAAAGGATGGATGTGTATTATCCAGCCTCTCCCTCAGTATGCTATCTCCCTGGTTCTGCGGCCAACTAGATCCACATACTGAATATGAACTTGTTTCTCTATTCTAGCAATTATCTAACATGTCCTGTTTCTCCTGTGCCCTAAGACCCCTTCACACCACTCAGGCAGTGCATAGCAGCTGTAAAAAGTGGGAGAAAATTCCCACTCAGAGCAGGGTTCAATGACATGGAAGCAGAAAATACCAGTTATCACACAAGTCAGGGGTTGGTGCAGAAGAACAGGCAGCAATTTTTCTAAGCAAAGATTCACACTGATGTCTTCTTCTCTGGTAGGTACAATGGATTTCAGTGCTTCCCCATGTGCCCAGCCAGCTGCTCTCATTTTCTCTTTGCCCTCTTGTGACCCTAACAGCCCCTCAATGTCATCTGGGAAAGGGTTCACAGTTGTGTAACAGCAACTCTTAACAGACCTAGCATACTGCTTTCATAGTACTTCTTCATAAAAGATATCATGTGAAGTCTTAAATGAAAGCCAGTGTCACACTAGTTATGAATACTGTTGTCAGATGGACAATGATTAAGGAGTTGTGTGTATGTATTGACAATATTTTTACAGTCTGTCACCAACCAAAGAGACAAGTTTCTTCCAAACAGGAGGTGAGTTGTGTATCTCTGTCAAATGTAAATTAAGCACACAGGAAAAAACAAGCCATGAGGGTTAATGAGAGTTGTGCCATTGACTGTAATAGGCCAGGATTTCACCCTCTGTTGGAGCTCAAAAATCCTTTTTCAGTTGTTCCAGTGTTGTTGGAGGAAGATCATTGTCAGGGAAGAGAGGCACTCTTGCAGTTAGAATGGGCCATTCCCTGTCCTTTGGATTTTGAGGTTGATGCTGAGCCAGTTCAGAGAATAGAGCAATGGGGTAATTTTGATGATGGTGAGCTGTGCTACAGCATAGATGAGCTGCTGTGTTTTTTGAGTGGCATTCTTCCTATTACCAACTGGATTACAAAGAAATTCCTAATGTAGCCTGAAAAAAATGTACATAGGATAAGTCTAACTTCTATTGTTTGCTTGCTAGCTAAGTTTCTGTTTCTTCTAAAGCAGAGGTGGTAAAACTACAGCCCGTGGGCCACATCCAGCCCATGGGACTGTCCTGCCTGGCCCTCGAGCTCCTGGCCCGGGAGGCTTGGCTTTGGCCCCTCCCCTGCTGTGCCTCCCTCCCCCACAGCCTCAGGTTTGGGTGGCGGGGCTGTGAGCTCCTGGAGCAGCACAGCTGCAGAGCTGGCCTGACTCTGTGCTGCGTAGTTGTCCAGGCACAAAGGACCCCCCACCTCCATCCCCTGCCCACCACCATCACCCCAAACTCGCCTGCCCTCTATATCCATCCCTCCCTGCTCCCGGCCCCTTACTGCGCTGCCTGGAGCACTGGTGGCTGGCGGCACTACAGCTGTGCCGCCCATCCTTCCTGCCTGGCCACTGGACTGCCTGCTGGAGCCACTGCTGCTGTGCTTGCTGCCTGGGAGCTGCTGGAGCCTGGAAGTGGGGAGAAAGAGGATTGTTTGCTGCTGGGAGAGTGCGCAGAGCCTCTGCAGACCACCATGGAGGGGCCCTCTTAGACTGAGTAACTTTCCAACTGTGCTCTTGTGATGGGGGTCTTAACTGTGTTTGTGGGGACACTGGGGGTGTGGCATGGAGCCTGCTCCCGGTCCATCTGTGTGCCCCCCCTCCCACCACCACCACCGCTGGCCACTCGCCATCTGCCTCAGCTCCTGCCTCTGGGACTCAGCTGCTTGCCTCACTTGCAATGCCCTTTTGCCACCATTTGGGCCTGGACCAGCAGCCGGCCCAAACAAAGACTCTCTGCAAGTGCATGTGGGCACATGTGGCTCTCCCCACTTGGACTGACATCCCTTCTTCCTGCAGCAGTCCCCCAGCTTTCCCCCTTACTACCTGCCCCTTCCAGCCCTTTGCTCCCCCCTTCTGCCCCAGCCCCTCAGCAGTTTCAGGCTTTAGTTTGGTTGCCTGCCCCGCCCTCTTCCCTCTACAGTTTTGCTTGTTTGCCTCAGCCCCTGCAGTTAGCCCCTTGGTTTCCCTGTCCTAGCTCCAGTGCCCCCCCCGCCCCGAGGTCCCCCTGCCCTGATTAGCCCCTTGAGCCCATGTGCTTGTGCCCCTCCCGTTTTAGTTGACTCCTGTCTCATTGCACCCCCTATGTTATTCTAGACACCCTCCCCTAGCGCAGCTAGGGGAGCTGCACTTCCACCTTGTGTTGGTGACTGACTCCCCCTGTAAAATGCCCCCTCTGCTGCATCCCTGCCACCGGCTGCAGCGTCCTGCCCCACTGCTCCCTCCCCCAGCTCTGTGGGTGTCCCTCTCCCGCCTCCAAGGGCATATGCCCAGGTGGTGGCAGCTCCCCTACCTGCTGGTACGTCATCTCTCCCCGCCACCGCCTCTGCTACCATCTCTGGCAGCCAGGGCCCCTTCCCTACCTTGACCAGGAAGCACGGCGTCCATTGCCTTCTGGTGCCCACCTCATCCCACATGGAGACCTTTGTGCGGGCGTTGGCCAGGGTGATCATGGGGCCCATGGCCATAGTGGTGGTCTCCACTTGGCAGGTTGGCATCTCTTGGATTTGCCCTTCCTCCCCTGCTGCATTTGGCTTGTGGACTCACTTTCTCCTACTTCACCCTTTGCCCTGTCCTTGCAGCTGTTTGCTCCCTTTCCCTTTGCTGCCTGCCCTGCCAGCCCCCTTCTATCCACCCTGATGTGGAGGCCCCTTGAAAGACCAGGAAGGGGGCCACTGACACTGAGCCTTCTGCCTTGCCCCCAGGGGAATTCCATCCATCGGAGCCAGCTGGGGATGACGTGGCAGCAATGGAGCGTAGCACTGCCCTTCCTTCAGAGTCCGTCCTTGAGGGGGCCTCCGATAGAGCCCTTCCTGCCCCCTTGCCACCTGAGGCCTCTGTGAGCCCCAAGGCAAGTATCACTTCGGGCACCAGTGAAGAGGTCCCCGGGGTAGTGGGTGGTGATCTTCCCTCCATTTTCGAGGAGATCGAGGGCCTGGGTCTCACCCCAGTAACCCAGGGGGAGGATGACCCTTTGCCGGTGGACCTCAATCTGGGTGACCTCATGCCGGTCCCTTTCCCCATGCTCCCTTCCCCTACCCATTGCTTCTGCTCCCACCTCCGAGGACCCCCTGGACTCTTCCACCAACCTGGCCATGGATGGCACCCCACTACTGGCTGCTGAGCCAATTGAGGCAACGGCCAGTGCCACGCGGCTGGGACCAGAGTTACCAGGGGTATCCTTCGCTGATGTGGGGTGGCCAACCTCCTTCCCAGGTGGGGGCCCCACTGCTGCTTGTCCATCTGAAAATGCTGTGGCTGAAACACCCACCATGGAGCCCAAGCCCGGCATCACCAAGGGCTTCCTTCCCATTCCACAGACCCCTGAGCCCAGATGAGAGGTGCCACCCCCAAGTAGCTCGGCTGCCGGGGCCCACGATCCCACTTCTGTGCCTCTCCCCGACCCTGTCCTGAACCCTGCCCTCCCGCCAACCCCACTCCCTTTCCCTCCACCTCCTGTGCTGCTATTACTGGCCCTGGGGTCGTTTCCTTCTCTTTCCAGGGCATGACCCCCAGACAGTAGCCTGTGTGTTCCCCTGTCCCAAACCCCTAGGTGCTGATATTTTCCTTCTGCTGCCCCCCAGAGCCGGGGTCTGATGCGGGCTGCATGGCGCCAGCATATTGGGCACCATGCCAGGGGTCCGTCCCCTGCCTGCCTGTCTTGGTAGGCCACGGGGCTTCGACAGGGGACCTAGCAAAGGAAGACCAGGGGCCAGCAACCCCACCCCCCAACAGGCTGCGAGATGAGCTGTGAGAGTTTCTCCACGATGCCTATGGGTCCCGGAACAAGGTGCAGCTCGGATCACCATCTGGTGAACATGACAGCCTCTCAGTGCGGAGAGGCCATGGTGGCCTGTTGGCATTTTAATAACAGCTTGCTGGAGGATGTGGGCTTTGTGGCGTCCTTCCGGGAGTTCTGGCTGGCCTGGTGAGGGCATCGGCACGCCTTTCCCTCTGTGTGGCAGTGGTGGGATGTGGGGAAGGTGCGCGCCCAGCTCTTCTGTCGTGACTACTTCCAGAGTGCCAGCTGGTGGAAAGATGCGGCTATAGAGCAGCTGGAATGGAAGGTCTTAGAGCTGGATAGGTGTCTGGCTGCTAGCTTCGAGGATCCATCTCTCTGTGGAGTGAGCCAGGAGAAGCGGGAGGAGCTCTGAGCCCTTGTGGACCATCAGGCCCGGGGAGCTCTCACTTCTTCTATGCCCTGGAGAAAAAAGGTGGGGGGGTAGAAGCATGTCACCTGCCTTCTGGCAAAGGACAGCACCCCCCTCATGGATCCGGAGGAGATGAGTGGGAGGGCCAGGGCCTTCTACATGAGTCTTTTCTCCCCGGATCCGACTGATCCTGACGCTTGTGGAGTGTTCTGGGATGGACTCTCGATGGTCAGCGTGGGCGACCAGGACCGGCTAGAGCTGCCTCTCACTCTGGCTAAGCTCTCATAAGCCCTCCGCCGCATGCCCAAAAACAAATCCCCGGGCATGGATGGGCTAACTGTGAAGTTCTACCATGCATTCTGGGATGTCCTAGGCCTGGACCTTGTCACCGTCTGAGCTGAGTCCTTGAAGAGTGGGGTCCTCCCCCTGTCATGCAGGAGACCCATGCTCACCTTGCTTCCAAAGATGGGAGGATCCCCGCAACCTTTGGAATTGGCATTCCATTTCAGTCCTCAGCATGGACTATAAGGTCATAGAGAAGGCCATTTTGCTGTGGCTGGGATCCATGCTAGTGGATGTGGTCCACCCCAACCAGACCTACACCATCCTGGGCCAGACCATCTTCGATAATCTGTACTTGGTCCGGGATCTCTTGAAGCTCAGGTGTAGGGATGGTCTGTCTTTTGCCATTCTGTCCCTGGATCAGGAGAATGCGTTCAACAGAGTGGATCATAGGTACTTTCTGGGCACTCTGCTTGTGTTCAGCTTCGGGCCCCAGTTTGTGGATTTTCTCCAGGTGCTATTTGCTGCCACGGCATGTCTGGTCAGGCTCAACTGGACCCTGACCGTACCGGTCAGCTTCAGGCGCAGAGTGTGTCAGGGGTGTCTGCTGTCAGGCCAGCTGTACGCTCCGGTGATCAAGCCCTTCCCCTGTCTCCTCCACTGGAGGTTGATGAGGTTGGTGCTCTGGGAGCTGGAGTTGAGGTTGGTTCTGTTGGTGTATGCCGATGATGTACTCCTCATGGTCCAGAACCTGGGTGACCTGGTGCGGGTGGAGGCCTGCAAAGCTGCGTACTTGGCGGCCTCCTCTGCCCGGGTCATCTGGGTCAAGAGCTCTGGCCTGATGGTCGGGCCGGGTGGCAGGTGAGCTCCCTCCCATCTGCACTTCAGGCCATTGGGTGGGGTGCGGGTCCACTGCTCTATCTTGGCATTTATCTTTCTGCCATGCATCCTTCTCCACTGGAGAACTGGCATGATTTGGAGGGCAGGGTGGTTGAGCAGCTGCGGAGGTGGGCAGTACTGCTCCGGTGCTTCTTCCTTTGGAAGCTGGTTTTGACAATCAGGTCTGTGGCAGCCACCGGGGTGGGCAGATTTCCTTGCGGATCCCCATCTGATAGAACAAGGAGTAATGGTTTCAAGCTGCAGTGGGGGTGGTTTAGGCTGGATATTAGGAAAAACTTTTTCACTAGGAGGGTGGTGAAACACTGGAATAGGTTACTTAGGGAGGTGGTGGAATCTCCTTCCTTAGAGATTTTTAGGGTAAGGCTTGACAAAGCCGTGGCTGGGAATGATTATTGGGAATTGGTCCTGCTTTGAGGCAGGGGGTTTGGACTAGATGGACCTCTCTGGGTCCCTTCAACCCTGATATTCTGGTGATTCTCTGATCGTCGTGGGAAGGTGCGAAGTCCCCCCTCAGTGCACAAAAGGTTGGTCCTGAAAGAAGCTACTAGGTTCGCGAGGCCTCCTGGACTATCAACAGGGAGTGGGAGGGAAACCTCAGTAAGGCACATGGTCTATTCTAATCGGGCCCCTGCCTTTAAGGAATTCAAGACCACTCCTTTGTACCCTGAGCCAGCTTGCATGATTTGCAGCCGTGGTTGTCTTAACTGAATACTGTACCACGACCATTCTACAACATTCATGCTGGCACATCACTTCAATTTTCCACCCTCTATGTCCTGCCCCACATATTAAGATGGCAGTGAACTTTTACCAGCTGCAAAAGGGTGCGGAAGACCCTGGTGGGCCAGCCTATATTCTCATACTGGTTTCCAACGGCCCCACCGGGGGAGGATTAGTTGGTGGCTTCTTCATGAAGCTGCGAGCACAGGCAATGTACCTGGCACATTTCACGCCCCTTTCCCCTAATGTCCTTTCTGCAGTGTGAGGGAGACCCTGGCGCATGTCTATCTGTAGTGCACCAGGTTGCGGCCCCTCTTCTGGCTCCTCCAGAACCTCTTCTTGAGGTTCTGGCTGCACTTTTCCCTACACCTTTTTCTATATGCTCACCCCATCCGTGACCCCACGAAGTCGCAGAACCATCTCGTCAATCTCCTCCTAGCCATGGCCAAATTGGCCATTTATAACACCAGGGAGAAGAGGTTGGCTGGGTGGGGGAAGCGGGGGGAGGCTTTGACTATGGGGCCTGTTTTCGTTCCTTCATCCATTCATGCATCTGGGCAGAGTTCCTTTTGGCAGCATCTGCTGGCTCCTTGGATGCTTTTGAGGAGCAGTGAGTGCTGTCCGGGGTTCTCTGCTTGGTGTCCCCTTCCAGTTCCCTAGTTATGACCCTTTGACCCCCACACCTGTACTGTTTTTTTCCTTCATTGTCCCACAACTTTAGTTGAAGTCTGGGCTCAGTAGCTCCTCCCCAGGCTGGGGGAGGGGCTTTAGTTGTGGGCACTTCCCAGTACCAAATAGGACCACTCTCTTATATCCTTCTGGTCTGATTCTGTCACAGAGGGTATAATCCAGTTTTGCACTGGTCAGGATTTCATCAAGGGCAGGGGCAAAAGAGAGCTTGTAGAGCCAAAATAAGATGTGAACCTTTTGTTTTCATGTTCTGCTAACCCCTGACACTAGCTAGTTATTTCACTGAAGAGGAAAGAAAGGGAATGGGAATGTCTACTGCACCACTGTTAGAGAATCAGTGTCTCGTATCATTCTTTCAACTCCATTGGTCCCGAAAGACAAGACTAGAAGGCAACAATGAAAATGTCATGTTTCAGTTTTTAGTAATTGCTCACATTTATAGCGGCAGACACAATAGATGTTCCTCGGCTCCAAGTGAATGAAACCTCTAAATCAAGAGCTGTACATCCGCTAATGAAACAGCTGCTTACTCATCAGTTCCAGCCTTGTAGTTAAGTCCCTGCAGTACATCTTTGCTCAGAATTCCAATGCATGCACATATGCAAAATATCTATCAACCAAGAAAGGATGCTCTTAAATATAAATCAATGCACACATTTTAATGATCTTTTAATTGTAATTTGGATATAGGCACTTCAGATATGGCTTTTTAAATGAGGAGCTGAGCTGATGCTGCAAAGCTTCAGAACTAGCAAATTTGACTTCCAGCGGGGTCACAAAAGGGCAGAAAATGTGCTCTGTGCCATTAAGCATCTTGACAGACAGTGAAAAGCACTTTCAGTGGCAGTATTAGCTACACTTTGTGTGTGTGTGTGGACAATGGGTTTCTACTGAGTCTTTAGCTTCTGTGTGAGGGGACTGAGTGAACTTGGCTCCTGTGTTCCGTATTGGTAGCCCTTGTAAAGGAACCTCAGATTAAATGCATGTACAGAACTAGTACTGAAAGCACCCTTGTATTCACACCCTATACATGACTGCAATAATGTTCATACAAAATATGCATTGTGAAGTATCATCTGAAAACTAATAACTTGTTGGTCAATAATATCTTGGTGAAATGTAGCAACATTATAGCATGTAGCAACATTATATGTAAAATTATGAATTCCCCTTATATGATGATGATAGGACCTGTTCAAAACTACACAGCCCTGCCTAGGCAAAAGTTGCTAAACAGACCTATACCAAACAAAGAAATATGTGTTTACCTCAATATACATATAAGTAATAAACAGATCCTCTAAACAGCAGGGGGAGTAGATAGCAGGAAACAGAATGATTTGCATTTTAGGAAACACCAGTGGGGGAAGAAAGAGCATGGAACTTTCTTCACCACTGGACTCTATAATGCCTTCCTTACGCTTGACTAAACTTTACTTTGAAGGGTAACTTCATAAGACTTCACTTCAAAGGTTCACTGGCTATAAAAGAAAGGGGCAGAGGATGCCAAATTCTCTTTCACCTAAAAAGAAAATGGCACCAGAACTTTTGGGCCTCTGGGAGAGATCCTGACCAAGAAAAGGGTCAGTCACTATTTTGCTGGAAGACAGGGGTGAGAGAGGCCATCTGAAACAAAGCCTTGAACCAAAACTTACTAGATTGTTTTAGATTTCTAGATGTGTTTTCACTTTTATTTTCGTACAACCATTTCTAACTTTATCTCTTATCCTTGAATTTACTTAAAATACTATCTTGTTTTGTTAATAAACTTGTTTTATTTTTGAATCCAGTGCTGTGTTTAAACTGAAGCGTTTGGTAACTAAGCTGTCGAATATTGATCGGAACTGTCCAGGAGAGGGCTGGACATTGCAGAACACAGGTTTCTGGGGAAATCCAGGACAGTGTGTGTGTGTTGAGTATGTGTAGTAACCAAGGCTGGTAGAAGCCTGAGTGTGATTTGGTATATCTCTGGCAAGCTGCTGGGGTCAGGGCTGCAGCTACAGACATAGATTTAGGCTAGTTGTGAGTGGCCCAGACTGGGAGCTACAGCCACAAAGCAGTCTGAGGCACCCAGGCTTATGGGACAGGTGGTGACACGACCCCTCAGTGGTCTAGGCTGCACCCCAGAATGTGACAAGAACATTATCCCTGTTGACATAGAGAGCCCAGAGCTGGAGCAGCAGGGGGGTGTGGTGAGGAGCCCAGGGCTGGGATGAAGGGCAGCCAAAATTTTTTTTGCTTGGGGCAGCAAAAAACCTAGAGCCGGTCTTGTCTTCACTACACTTCTGTCCTTGTTTCTCAGGATTGGGAAATGTACTTTCTATCCTCTGTATATGCTGTACCTGCATTTAAATGTACAGCAAATTCAGATAAATCCTAAGGTTAAAAAAGTGTTCTGCGCAGAATCAGCAGACCTCTTTACTCCCTATTTTGGTAGCATTTTGGATTCCATATCAAGAAGGAGACTCACAGCTAAATTCAGAGCTGATGTAAACAGCTCCAGTTCAGCTGAAATTAAGGAAATTGCACAAGACTGGAATTTAGCTCTCTGCACTAAGGACTAATTAGTGATCATGTCATACAGTGAAACCACACTTGTATTTTTAGGAACTGTCAAGGGCTATCTAGTACAGGATGTCACTTTAAAAACTTGCCTTAGCTTCACTGTTTCCCTCAAACCTTTCAGTTCCTGTGTTTAGAAATCAACTTAGGTGTCTTTGGAACTCATTTAAATATAATTGTGTCATTCTTCCTATTAGTGTAAAACATGGATCTCTGATGACTTCAAATGGCTTTTGTAATTTTGAAATTCTTACATTATCCTGAAGCTTCATTAACATATTCATTGTGATGCTTAAGTTTTCCGAGCTCCACAAGTGAAATACTATTGACCAATTAAGAGTAGCGGGTGGCTTATAAAATTTAGTTGCTACTTGCTAAGAAATGAAGAGTCCTCTTATGGGATAGTTAGGCAGCTGTATACATATGATGATTACCAATTAATGGGCAGCCTGACCATGACCTACTACAAACTAGACTGCTGTCTTTTCCCCTGCTATTGCATAATTGCTTTTCAAATGGCTTCTTGAAGCAGATGTTCCCTATCCATGCATGTACTTTCTTTCTGTTACTAACCTTTCATTCTACACAGTTCCTCTGCTGATGTTCATTGCATTTAGAGGAACTCCTTTCCCATTACTATTGTTTCCTCTTTGGCACTAAAATGTCTGACCACATCTCACTACTGCTTCCAGATGTTTTTTCTGGACGTCTCTCCATAAGTCCTTGTTTGCACTTGGCTCTTCCCTTGGTTATTAGCACTTCATTTTCCTTAGAGAAAAGCCTTTGACTCTATAGTAACTAGAGATGGGCCGAAGCCACAAATGTCAGATCTCAGCCTCCCCAAATTTGAGGTGGCTTGGACGTGGAGGTTTTTTTTTTTTTTTTGGCTCATCATTGGTCAGGCCCAAAGTTCATTTCTAGATTCAGATATGAACTTCCCTAGAGTTCAGGGCTCTTCTGATCTGTTGTTTTGCTTTAGTCCCATCTCTCATCAATGCCTAAAAATGTAACTCATGTTCTTCTTGGTGTTTCTATATACAGATCACACCACCTGTAGCCTATGGAGCTAGCTTGAGCATTTATTTTATTCAGCAGTAGTATCCTGTAAGACGTAGCCTTATGCTAACTGCTGAAGCCAACCTTTGGCACAGATTAGCCTAATGTTCACCCCTAAGTTTTGGGGAACCAGGAATAAAGTGTTTAAGGGGGAAAGTTTGTCCATAATGACACTAGCCAACCACAGGAATATGAGCTAACACCAGCTTTTGGACATTTTAGGATAGAACATCTGAAGATGTCTAACCGCAACAGTGCCATGGCAATGAATTGACATATAATGATAAATTGAAATCATTAATATATTAACCTATAGGAGAAGGGTAACTCAACATTAGTAGGGTGAGGAAATACAAATAAGGAAGAGGGGAGAAACTATTAGACATAGTGGTGTCAGTGTAACATATTATAAAAGTAATATTCCAGCCTGTGTGTAGGCAGAGAGAGAGAGAGAGAGAGATGTAGCCCTTGGGAGATGCCAGAGTGATGGCCGGTGGCGATGATGCAGAAGGTGAGGGTGACGAGGAAGATAATGGCTAACATTTCAGGTTGTTTTGCAATGGGTGGTGTGAGTATATGGATGTTCAGATGTACCTTATCTACTTTGAGTTAAACTAGAGTGTTTGTGACTTTGCTAAACACACCTCTACGCTGATATGTTATATCAGGTGGCATTATGAATTTGATATAACACAGTAAAGCAGCGCTCCAGGGGGTGGGGCTGTGCACTCCGGCAGATCAAATCAAGTTCAATATAATGTGGTTTCACCTATAATGCGGTAAGATTTTTTGTCTCCCGAGGACAGCGTTATATCGAGGTAAATTATTATTAATACAGAAGGGTTCCTAAATGATGAGTGTTGCAGCTGTGTGCAGCAGGATTCCCAACTAAACAGTCATTTTTAATAATACTGGACCAGATCTTGGAACAAGAACCTGTCAAACCTCAAAGTGATAACTGAAAATTCCTAAATACCTACATGATTAATACATAATTTATAGCTTGGGCTACATACCAGAACA
>NC_133776.1:31028739-31082189 GCF_003597395.2 Chelonoidis abingdonii
AGGGGAGTGCAGGTGGGGGGAGGGCATTGGTGGGGGGAAAAGGAGGGAGTCCAGCACTGGGACGGCAGGGCAGTGCGGGGGGAACCCAGGGTTGGGGTGGGGGGCAGCCAAAAATTTTTTTGCTTGGGGTGGCAAAAAGCCTAAAGCCGGCCCTGGCTGTATGTTAGGTAAAAGAGACATGAATGTTCTTTCCCCTTAATATATAAATGGAACAGAACTTAAGTTTTTAATATATTTGTTTTTAAATTGCACAGCTATTTCTTTGCACTGGTTTTGTTTGAACAAAATTCTATTTGGAAAATAATTCATCTATTAGTTCACAACATACACTGCAGAGTGCCCAGCAGTTCAGAAAGCACCCGCCTACTTGTTACCGTACAGTGTGACACAACTCACAGGATCAGTGACAAACAGTGTAATAATCATAAATGTACAGCAAGCACCTCAAAATTAATAGGTTTATTGACAGTGTCATATTCATAGATGTACATCAAGCACTACACTACACTCCCTGAAAGCAGTGATCTCTGCAGCCTCCTTTCCCACATTCTACCCAGACCTCCCTGTCAGCAATCATCCTCCCTCTGCACAGGTTCCTATCCACAAAGAAAATTTCAGAGAAACTACTCCTGATGTCTGAGTAGATTCCCAGCAATTTGAAAATTTATTGCCTGGATTATTTCACCACCTCCTTATCCCCAAAGTGCATTATACCAACTCTCTAACTCTAAACTTTTTTGTTTGGTTGGGTTTTTTTTGGGCAGGTAGAAAGTCTCACAGCAGCTCGTAGTGCTTTCCGAGCAGGCACAGAACCTTCAGATGCTATCCGTGTGGTGAATGCTGTATTGACACAAATAGATCAAATTAAAAGGTAACGTTCATAGTAGCCATATTGGCACAGCAAAACACCATTAGGAATTACCAAGTTGGGGTCTAATTTCAAAAATATTGAACATACATAGATAAATGATTACAGATTCCAATATCTGGCTTTATGCAATTCTCATTTAGAACCTTAATCCACAAATCTTAGACTGGTTAAATTGTGCTGAATTTTAAACTAGCCATCCCTACTGAGAAGAGTTGTTGTGATGGACATACCTAAGTGAGTCATGAGAGTTAACTGTCTACCCACACTTTAAAGTTAAGAGAAATAACTTCTGTTTGATGGTGGTGACAACTGCTGCTTTAACTGAGGAAAAGTGCTTTTTTTCTTGCTCTGAGACTTAGTCATTGGGTCATATTTTTGGATCCATAGCCATTTCTGGTTGTAGATCTAAAAAACAGCTATAGCCAAGAATGTTTTTTCAATATTTCTTTGGCAAGACAAAGAGATGTTGACCTTTCTGATTGATGTAGACTTTGCCCCTTTTATCCTTGCCTTGGCAGCTATAGCTTGGTTTATTGCAATGCAGTCTCTTTGAGATTGCTTTTGAGACCACTCGCAGGTGAGGGGAGAGAAGCATTTTATGTTATGTTAAAAAAGCTTTTCTAATAAGAGGAAGTTGGTATATATAAAAAATTGAAAAGCTCAGTTTGGACATCACTACATGATAATCATCATGTTAAAGATATTTTCTAGCATTCTACTAGGAAGAAATACCAGTTCCAGCTGTGATACAGGCAAGGGTGCAGCACCATGTATCTTGTAAAATTAACTCTACATGAATCAGCATTTTGTTAAACTGCAGTTTCTGAGAAGGTCCTTCACACTTGACTTATCACTAGGCTGAACACTAAAAACTTCATGGTGGCTGTGAGGTTAAAATTGGGATCCATTGACTTGGAAAATAAAACAAGTCCCTAGCACTTAAGCAAAAAAGCGATCTCCATTAGTTGTTGGCAGCATATGGTTAATGAATCTGATACACAGCTAGTAGTTCTAAATTTATTCATGGCACAGCATAGGACACAGTTCCAATAGCCAGCTCTTTATAATATCACTTAGAAGATAATGGTCAGAGCCCCAGCTATTGCAATGAAGCACTGAAATTACTTAGGCTATAATCCACTGTTTGTCCCACTTTTCTAGGGAGTCAAACATTTGAGATGTCATGTAGGAAAGAGAAAAAATGTTTTGTGGGTTTTAATGGAGCTGAGGAACCAAAAACTAAAAGTATCCCGATGAAGAGCATTGTAAAGAGGGATCATGGCATACCTTAAAAGTGCTTAATGGAGGGATATGGAAATTGTGTAAATAAACCCACTGTAGAATGAGACCTATTTTTGATTAAAAGTAGTACTGACTATTGTAGGTGGCATAAATAGGTTGTTTGAGGAGCAGATGCGTATGCACGGAACAGTCATATGATTGATGAATGGGTGAAGAATAATGATCCTGCTGATATTCAGTATCACAGGCTTAGCAGAGACCAAAGACAGATGTTTTCATTATGTTCTTTCTCTTAAAAAGATGGTAAAGTAAGTTTGGTCTCAGAGAATAAATACAGTTTTCCATAAACAGGCAACAAATTTGCATTGAAATTGATGTATTATCTGTCCTTCTCTTTGTCCTCTGAAGTACAAAGAAGTAGCACAATGGACTATGGGACACAACTTATGGGGCAATTTGTCATGAAAAAAGCTCTTTTCATTCTCGACAAGATCTGTTAATAATTGATTCCCCTTTCAAGATATAAACAATTGAACATTTGTGTAAAAGCTTCAGTAGAGATGAACAGATAATAAAAGCTCCTCATAGCTACTCCCCACTTATTTATTGAGCAGAAATATATTTCTTCATTGCTAGAGGAATCACTTTTGACACCATTTCAGCACTAACAGATTCCATCATTTCTGAGAGTATCAGGGTCAAGGAGCCAATACATCAAGAAACTGTGATTGCAAGGACAAGGTGGTGTCTCCTAATAGGGAAGCAGCAGTATGAATACCAATATGTCTTACCTGGTTGGTTGGAGACATCCACATCAGATTAACTGGTTTTCAATCTTCTGCAGAGGAAAAAGTAAGTGGGTTAATTTGCTAATATTCTGAGGGTTATCCCAGTCTCTTGGGATTTTTTTAAGACTAATCCCCAAAGTTATTCTCTGCTCAGCATCTACCTTCTCAGCTGCCAACCTCTGAGTCAGAACATTGGGCACTGATATTGGAACCCAGTAGCATTCTAAAGTTGTCTATAAGGGGTCTCTACATATCCATTTGAGCCACTTCTGTTATACTCTGCGGAGTAGACAACTCCCACCTTCCACTGACCTAAGGAGCATGGGATAGATGCTGGTTATCTATCCTACATAACTGAGCACAGACCTACCACTATCTGATAATGCTACGGAGACAGATGGTGTGGACAGAGAACTGGACTAGGACTCCTACTGGCCTGCTGGGTGACCTTAGGCAAGTTACTTCACCATTCTGTGCTTCAGTTTCCCCATCAGTAAAATGAAGATAAGGATAGTAATTGACCTCCTTCGTAAATCAGTTTTAAATCTACTGAAGAAAAGTGCTAGGTAAGAGCTCGTCGCTTTTACTTTAAACATGATCCTGTACCTACTGAAGTCAATAGAAGGATTTCTGTGATTTTGAGTTAGATTGGACCCTTTATTCTTAAGAATTCTTTACATGGTAAAACTTCTGATGGTAGAGGAAAGCTGTGCAAGATTTTTGCTATTTAAAAGGCTATTGCATAAACTGATAGATCCAAATTATGATGTGTTTGATTTCCACAGCAGTGGAAACGAATACAGGCAGCTGCAATACCAGCTTTGGCACAATGCACTGGAAATGACACCTAACCTAGTTTGGGCATGGTGACGTCCAGGAGAGAGAGAGAGGGTAGTTCAGTAACCAGCTTTCTGATTTTTTTTTATTTCAGAATTTGCTGTCAATTTTGATAATTGTCATAGTTTAATGAATTTTTGATGAAACTGTATCAGTAAACATCACATACACAAAACCCAGATCACTGCTAACTCTTAGCCAGTGTTCCTGAGGAGTGGATGATTCAGGGGCTTTGTAATGTTATGCTATACAGAACCCCAGTCAAGTCTGTAAAGTTTAGAGTAGGTCAAATTTTTCACGAGGAGTATTTTTTCTCCCTGAATTTAGCCCTTTCTTTACTCGTCCCCTTTCTATTTGTAAAGCAGTCATGATTTCTGCTAATGTGATCAGTATTTGTAAGTATATGTTGAATAATTTGGATGGATAACTTTCAGCCCAGGGCTGACTGTTAGACTATTCAGAGTGAGTGACTGGTTACATGGTATCATTCTTGCGTCTGAACAGATGGTTGAAACTTTTAAAACTGGAAAGTAACAGATATCAAATGGCACATACTCAAGGTCGTGAATAAAAACCCTTGTTTGCATGTGAATCTGGTTATTTCTGAGGCAGAGGTTCAAGTACTTTCTGATGGCCTATGGAGACCATGCTGCTGGCTCTTTGTTTCCAGCTGCTAAACTGCATTAAAATTGAGCTAAAGATTTGTTAAATTCTTTCCCATTATTACTTTTCCATGTCAGTGTTTGCTGTAGCTGCCTCAGGGATGTTATTTGATAGTTTGTATGACTTACTTTCCTCTCTATTAATGTATGAGATTTACTGAAACATTTGGGAACCTATGTTCACCAATTCCATTTCACCACCTTTGGCTCAAAGCCAGCCCTAGATTGGAGGAAGAATTTAAAAAAATATATTTTTAGTTAATTTTTTTAAGAATGCTCAAAGCATAAGGTTTTGACTGTTGTTACAACTGTAAGACTACAGTATTATTATAATGAAATGCCTTCAGAGACCTCTTTAAAGGGCATTAAAAATGGGTAATAAGTGGCAATCTTTCTGGTTCAATTACCACCAGTTGTTACACACAAAGCTTTTTAAAAAAATAAATTCCTGTAGTGCCTAATAACATGTAGGACAGGATTATTTTCAATAGAACCAGATAGTAAAAACTATTGCACATTAATTGCAGTAATTGTACCAGGAAACTGGCAATAATTCCCTTACTTGGAGTAAAGGGCAAATTATTTTTAATAGTAAACACATAATATTGCAGTAAAGTAAAAAAAGGAGGAACATTAATTTCCTGAAGTTTATGAACTAATAATTCTCTGGCCCTGTGTTTTGTTGGTCTTGGGTACATTACACGGTGACAGTGGTGGGTTTCCTCCTCCTCCCCCATGTCCCCTATAGATTTATACAGTATGTCATTAGCAGGGAATAGGCTTTGGATAGGTTCACCATAATAAAATCATGGGAGCAGGGAGCATTATAGTGGGGTTTTTATTTTAAGTGATTTATCTTGCTTCCTCCCCAACCCTCATCAACAACTAAAAATGAACAGCATAATCCTGCTCTATTAAAAATAATTGCATAGATGATCTCACTTCATTATTTATTTTACCATGGAGAAATAATGTTTCCCCTCCAATCTGTCTTTTACATAATGATTGAGATATGGAATGAGCTTTTATGGAGGATGTACATCATTCAGAGGTATTTTTTATCAGGCAACTTAATTAGGTGCATCCCCCCACAATTACTTTCTTAAAAATATGTATTTTGGCCTCTCCCTACTGTGCTCCTTTAGAATGATTCTGGTGCAGGTTCGTTAAGAATTTGTGTTTTGGGAAGAGCATTTGAGTGTGCTCTTCAACCATCAAAGGACCACCTTGTATTTAAAAGTCTTCTTTTGATACGATGAGCTGTTCAGTTTGGAATTAGTTACCGCTCTGGATTTTTCATGGGCAGGCATTGAATTGTAGTGACCATTTACCCCTGAGTGCCTACCTCTGCATTGGGCTGTGATGTCCTCATTAGCTGAGATTTCATAATGATCCATGTTTCTGGTTTTAGCCATTTTATGTGTATAAAATATCTGTTGATGTAGTTACAATTAAAAAAAAAAAGTACAAAACTGTACCAATCACACCAGGATGTTACTGGAGCTTGACTAGTGTATCTGGGAGTGAGTCAAAATCTTGATCCTGTAACCTCACATATCAAAAAATAAAATGATTTCATTCTTTATTTGGATTTAAACACAATAATATAAAAAGCTCTAATCTGGGCCAAAGGTGTACTTACCATTGGTTAAAATTTACAATATAAGAATCACTACAAAATCAGTTGTGACTGAATGCACCCCTGTATTCACACCCTACTCACTGTTGTAATTTTTGTACAACATATGTCATGTGAGGTATCATTGAAGACTAATAACTCACTGACCAATAATATCATGCTGAAATGTGTGGTGCAAGATCATGTGTAAAGTTATGAAATTCCCTCCTGTATGATGATGATGATAACACATGTTCAAACTCACCGTCCTGATTAGAACTGGTCAAGCAGCCTAGTCTTAAACAATGAGATGTATGTTTACGGCAATTTGCATATAATCTGTAAACAGAATCCTCAGATAGGAAGAGGTGGAAGAAAGAAGACAAAAAAAATCTGCATTTCAGCATACATCAGTGAAAAGAAACAACATGAAGCCTCCTTCTGCCAGCAGTGTTCATGTTTCCTTGCTGGCAGCTGCAAAGAACTTTCGCTAGGGGTCAGGCTCAGGAAAATGCATTTCAAAGAGTGACTGAACTATAAAAACAAGGGCCAAAACCACTCCAAGTTCTGTCTCCCTACCCACCTCTCATTTCACCTAAGATGACAAGAGAAACAACCACTGGACTTTGGGAACAGATCTGGCCTGAGACTTTGGTCAGCAATGTTACTGGAAACATGTGGGAATGGACTTCACTTTGAACCAAGTCTGGTTTGGTAAGTTTAGAAAGTGTTTTATCTTTATTTCTCTTGTAACCATTTCTGACTTTAATGCCTCATTTCTTGTAAACATTTAAAATCTATCTCTTTGTCGGTAAATAATCTTCTTATTCTTTAACCAAAACTAATCTAGTGTTGTGAACCCTGCGGGCAGTTCCATTTAAAGTAGAAAATTGTTATATATTGACCCCTTAGAGGAGCAACAGACCCAATATATCTGCACTGTCCAGGAGAGGGATGGACAGTGAAGAATGCATGTTTTTGGGAGACAATCTGGGACTGGGAGTATGTTGGGGTCACCCTGCATGTGCTAATTAAGGCTGGTGGAAGCCAGAGTGTTAATAGTGTTCTGAGGTTAGAGCTGCTTGACCAGTGGTGTAGCTATACGCAGACAGTCAGCGTGTGACCTGCATGTTGGCAATCTGTTTGTGATTGACACAAGTTGGACACTACAACAGCAAAGCACGGTGAAGCACCCAAGGTCACAGCGAAGGACTGACGCAGCCCCTCATAAATCTGGATTGCACCCCAGAATGTTATAAAAACACAGCAGTATATTTCTTCCCCCTTACATCCGAGAGAAATGCTCTAAGCTCTCTTATATCCTAGCTGGAGCTAAGAAGATCCACTTGCCAGTATAAATCAGCGGTAACTAATCTGCATCTTCATGCACGCTTCTAGCACCTAAGATTGGAATGACTCAAAGAGGAGCCTCACATGTCTAAGCTGGGCCCTTAAACTGCTACCCTGTTATATATGCATCTCATTAAAACAGGAGAGAGTTTTAAGACTCATTTGGGGATATAGCAGATTTCTCACTTCCTGATCTTCCTCCTATGGATATGCAAATGAGGCTAATTCATAAAGCACCTTCAATAATAAAGCATTAAGCACCTTCAATGGTCCATTATAGGCTACTATGCCATACATTGGGTTCCCCTAACTACATTAAATGCTATATTCTATATAAACAAAGCAAGGCTTATGTAAATTGCAACGAACTGGATTAGCTGTTTGTTTTTTTTAAATAACTGCCATATAGAAATTGCTGAACATCGAAGTATGAAGCTTGACATAGAAATTCCAACTCTAGATGTGCTGTCACAAATTAACTTTTGAATTGTGATCAGTATATATGAGCTTACATGTGTTTGTGTGTATATGTATACTATCTGTTTATATTTGTGTCCATACATATATATTTATGGATGTATATGCATGTGTGGATGTATCTATATAAATAAAATAAAAGCCTTTCACTATGTATGTATCTACAGGATTGGCATTGTCCTCATGTGGGATAAACATGGCAGATTTTGTCACTGACATAAAGGACAGATAATTAGGGTTCAAGATTTTGACTCTCTCAAACCTAAACATATTTTTTGTGCCTACTAGCAGGCTATGTTTATGCAGTAGTGAAAATGCTTTGCTTTATATTGTGTGTAGAATGTATTTATATAACCTTTCTGAAAGTACACTTCCCAAATGAGATTCTTCAGGCAGACTCAGGATACTTGGTGAATGTATGTAGACTCTTTAATATCAGGATTTAGGATAACATCTGTGTTTGAAAATTGAAATATATAATGTTTAACTGAATCATATCTTTTATATGCTTTTGTCTTCTGACATGTTTAAACTTTTGATTACTTATAAAGTCCAGACATAACACCAAATTAGTATTCAGAAAGAATATTTGCATCTTCATGCATTATTTTATCACGCTAAGTATGCATTACACTTTGATTAAGACTTTGCAGCTCCTGGAGTAAAATCATTAAACCTTCATAAGTGCCTATTGCCTTTTCTCCTCCTCAAGTATGTACTGACACAATTTACACACTTATCTTACTGAACTCTTGATCCTCTTCACACTCTCTCATATGCTTACATCAGGTAGGAAAATGTAATGTTAAAGCACTCTGTAAATGCTCATATAGAACTATCTGAAACAAATGACATTTTAAAAAAAAAGTTGTGCCAAAGTCATGTCTTGATTCTTGTCTTTATTTTTGTATATACATACATAATTTTGCGATAAGACCTCGACAGGCTGAAGTTCCTTTGAGGCTAAGAAAAGATCGATACTTAATTAAAATGTGGCTATACTTTGGAAAGTAACCATGTAAAATGGCATTGTGGGAAGTCTGTATTTGCCTATCAGTGATTTCCTTATAAAATGTGGCCATTTTCCAAACCTGGAGTATCTTGTTTTTTTAAGGATCAGACCATAAGCTCTCCCAGGAATCTGAAAGTCAGGCTGGGTTCTTTTTCCCCCAGACATCATCATTGCCGGTAACCTCCACCTAAAGGATGGGGAAAAGTAGTGATCTCTTGATTTCCACTCTCAATCCTAGAATCTCCTATTTTATCCTGTCACAGAATAACACTCAAAACAACAAGTATCACACTGGAAAATGTTTGACTAGACATCAAAATACTGATATTTCTCTAAAAATTGTAGCATTGCAATTCATTGACTGTATAGTTTTTACAGTGGTCACTCACTATCAATTACCTCCCAACATTACTTGGGTTCACACAATATTTCCCTGCACTTAAGAGAGGTGATCACTCCAAATGACAAATCATCATTCCATGAATCACAGACTGAAAGAAAATAACTTGTGATTAAAAGGGCTGATCAGCTGGACTCTCTGTGAAGTCAGCTCTTTTGGACTCTCCTGCAGAGGTTCTCTTTGGAAGACTTATGTGAGCTCCTGCAGCTCAGCTGACAGCCAACAGAAGAGATAGCCATGTGGATGGCTTATGCTGCAGCTGCAAGCGAAGCAGTGTGGGCCGGGATGGGGATCGTAGGGTGTGGCAACAACCTCTCACTTGCTGATAGTTGCTGCTTTATCATTGGAGGTTGGATCAGCAAGGATGTGGCAAAGCTAGAGGTTTCCTCGTGCAATAAACTGTGTGGAGGATGCAGGTCTTGCCTAAGCCTTGGAAGTGTATGGGCCTGTCAGGGCCTTGAGTCTAGAATCATAGGATTGGAAGGGACCTTGAGAGGTTATCTAGTCCAGATCCCTGCACTCATGCTAGGACTAAGTATTATCTAGACCATCCCTGACAGGTGTTTGTCTAATCTGCTCTTAAAAATCTCCACTGATGGAGATTCCACAGCCTCCTTAGGCAATTTATTCCAGTGCTTAACCACCCTGTCAGGCTGTTTAGGATTTGGACAATTAGGTTGCTCTGAATTTGAACAACTAAAGGGAGAGAGGCTGGTGACAGCTCAAGGTGATAGTTGCCTCCCCTTCACCTTTCACTCTCGCCAGGACAGTTACCATGTTTGTTTTAAGTTATAGTTAAATTGAGGCCTCATAGACCAAATCTAATTTTACTTGTAATAAGGGAACCTCAGGTGTATGGCACAGAGAAAGGCGAACTCTCAGATAATCAGGCCCTAAACTATTTAGCAAGGTGTATTACGTTAGTGGTTGTAGCCTGCCGAGGATTTTGTTAGTGCACCTGTAAAATACCACCAAAGGCTTGGAATTATCTCATGCTATGCTCCTGTGTTGTTTCTGGGAATATTGCATATCAAGCAATATCATGCTGGCAGTCCTGGAACCTAAGCAACTCAGTGGGTGGGCACAATAGGCCAGATGGCTTTTTCCTGTTCCTATAGTTTATGCTCTTGTATTCTGACTCCAACCTGGAGAAGTAAGAGGCAGAGACCAAAAGAAACAGATGTAAACTATTATCTTCAATGTCTGCAGCTATCTAAAAGCTAAAATATTATTGAGAATGCTTTGCTAAATAATACTAGCCTTTCCCATAGTCTGTTTCAAATGTGAGCATTACTCTTAAATATAAACACTATAATTTATGGGCCAGTCTCTTTTTTTTTTTAATTTTTTTTTAATCTTCATTTAAAATATTAAGGCTTGTTCCTGTTCCTGTTCCTGTTCCAATTTAAGTCAATGGCAAATCCCCTGTTACTTTAGTGGGCTCATATGTTAGTCCAACATTCTTAAACAAAACCCTTCTATGCACATATTCCCGAAGTAGAATGTAAAGTATGTAGAACACTGTTCAGTACAGTGTGTTGGTGTTCCTGTGTTTATTATATTTACAGGGAACTAAGGGGAGATGAGGGAAGGGACTGTCAACCTAAAGCTCCAGAAGGAATGTGCCTCTGTTCTACTAACACTCCGCATATAATGTTTAAACAAACTTCATGCAAAGCAAGAACAGAAATTGGGTTTAGGCTCTTTTTTCTTTTTCTTTTTTTTTTTTGGCTTGGTCTTGTGCATTAGGTCTTGTGTAGGCTGAGTGGACAATTTAGTGGAAAAATAGCACCACAAGAAGTAAAAGCTGAGCAACTGAGACTAGACTAGATTGTCAAACCATTTTGAGTTTTGCTCCTTTTTCAATTTCTATTTAAATTCAGTGACTAATATTTTATATACAGGAATATTCATTAATCTGTACTCTCAGATCTTTAATTATGATTTATTGCCTGCAATACACATCCCTGAGACCTCCTAGATATTTTCCAGGGAAGGCCAAGCTTGGCATTCCAGATATTTCTCTTTATAACCCTTGAAAAACAAACAGTCAAAACTTCTCAGGGCTTCTTTCTACATCATTATAAAATAGCCCATATACATTCAGAAAGACAAGGTAAGTGAGCTAATATTTTTTATTGAACCAACTTCTGTCTGTGAGAGAGACAAGCTTTCGAGCCACACAGAGCTCTTCTTCAGGTCTGGGAAAGGTACGCTGAGCATCACAGCTAAATGAAAGATGGAACAGATTGTTTACTACTTATGCTAAACAATCTGTTCCATCTTTTATTAGCTGTGATGCCCAGCATATCTTTCCCAGACCTGAAGAAGAGCTTTGTGTGGTTTGAAAGCTTGTCTCTTTTACCAGTGGAAGTCGGTCCAATAAAAGATATTACCTCACCCACCTTGTCTCTTTAATACCCTGAGACCGACATGGCAACAACTACACTGCATCCATACACATTCAGGACAAGCAGACTGTTCCCATCAATAAGAGAATGTCCAGCCACTGATTATGTTGCTGACATTGGCTAAAAATCTAGAATGAGCTGGATTGTGTAACAATATCTTCATCTGTGCCTCCGAAATGCAAAGTGAAATGCATGCTCTAACACTGAATCATTGTTTTAAGATTATTTCAGGATTTTCTCTGTGCAGCTTTGGGAAACAGTGTTGTGTTGCTAATGCAGATTCATTTGCTGGTATTTCACATATAATGCACAGTTTGACAAACTTGAACTAAGCTGTCTTTAAAATATTTGTTCTCAGTATACAAATCCTTCTTGTAGTTTCCCAAAATAACTGCATAGCATGTAAATATTTGACTTGTAATATACACTTGAGCAGGAAGGAATTGAATTTCTATCACATTCTGCCTCTGAACTTAGCCTAGACTCCACATAGCTCTAAAAATGTTACCATCATCTTTCATATGAAAATTATTGTCTGAAATGTTCTATGGGCTTAGGATTCCCTTCAGTAACTTCTAGGTTATTGAAGGACAAATGTAAGAAAAACCAAAGAGTCAAGCGAACTTTAGCACTGGGCACAGAAAAACTTGAGCAGAAGTTCAAAGTTTCCACTACAGCAGATAAATTAAACTTGTTAGCTACACTGCGACTTTTTCCAGACTTTCCTCATTTGAACCACAAGGTTTTCCAGCACTGTCATTTATAACTTCAGTGTGTCTGCCAGAACACCAGCATGTTTACTTTAAAAGAAATGTCTGTGCTGTAGAATGCAGAAAAATATATTTTAAAATTAAACAAAAAGCCTGCTGCCATTTCAACTCTTTCTTTTATGTCTTCATTCCCAGGAAGTTTCTACACAAACAATAAAATTCTCTAGTATAACTCAGTTTGTACATATAATTAGATGATTTCTCTGATACAGTGGTTCTGATTCTGTACTGCTGCTTATTTTGCTAGTACTTTCCCTTTGCAGAGCAATGGTTGTATGAGGAGCTCAGTGTGCTTTACATTGCTAGGCTGGACTTGCTCTCATTTTACAAATAAGAAAACAAGACATGGAAGGATTAGGTGACATGCCCAAGGTCTCACAGCAAGTTCATTAGCAGAGTAGGCAAGACACCCTTGGACTCCTCATTCCCAGGACACTACTGTAACAGGAGAGACCACCATGCTGACACTACAGCGGATTTGAGCGTGTTATCTATAAACAAGAAATATGAGGAGGAAAGTTTAAAATATAAATTGATTGGAAATTATTGGGTTTGATTTCCTTATATAGGAGCGATATTGGAGAAGGGCAGTTATAATTTGTGGTTAGGGTTTTGAAGTGTCCCAAGGGGTGCACTAAATCAGCACATCTCTAGGTTACAACCTTTTGTAGCTACTTCTACCCCTCTTTGGGACTGCACTAGTCAGCAGTGGGTCACCTGTCAGAGGGGGTTTGTGCCACGCTGCACCACTGTTCCTCCCCTGCAGATGTCATTTCTGCAACTGGGAACGCATGTGTGAAGAACAAACAATATGGGACAGATGTATAGTCACAGTGTTTAATACATTACTAAAAAGGCACTCATAATATCATGATAAGAATGGGATAAGAACTTCTATAGAAAGAACAGAATAGTGAATCAGGGCTGTTATCTGTAGGCTGGTGATTTTTCTTTAGTAGTTTTATTATAATTCCTTTGATTTATTATACAAATAAGCAAAGTCAGCATTAAGGGCTTGACTGAATTTGCTTATGCTAGTGTAAAGCAGGAGTAAGTCAGCTGGTGTGAAATGGTGCAAGTTAGAATCAGGTCCTACACTTGTAGTACATGTGTGCTTTAAGTATGATTCTTAATGTCTCAGGAAGAGGTGCAACACAATAACTTGAATTAAAGACATGAAAGAGCTCAAGCTGAAATTTTACAAGGAACAGTCAGTGCCATTGGTCAATCAACATCAATAAAAATTGTCCAAAAATCTTATGGAGGACACACAGTGCAGAAGATGAGTTGCTAACAATTCTTCCAAACTCTGGAAAACAAAACAGAACTTAATGGTGACACCAGACTGCTTTCAACGATTAAGAATGTCCCAAAAGGGTTCCTCAGACAACTAGGATGAAATGTACCAGTGAAGTTTTGAAAGAATTACATTTAAAAAAGATGGAGATTCTGCCACATCCCAAGAAATTAATGCAAAATTAAAGCTGGCTGCACTAAACCTCAGGTTATTTTTCATCTTCAAAACCATGATGGAGAAGCCTCCCCCCCAGAATCAAACTCTGTGAGCTGCTGGATAACATCAGGATGTCTGCAGATGCTGCTAGCACGTAACCAGACTGTTTGTTTTTCTTTGCAAATAGGAAGGCTGGTCTTTTGGTGACTATATTTGGCTTCCAGAGAACATGGTGATGGTGAATAGTGTACATCCGCGCTCAAATGCAGCATATCCATGAAAATGTGGACTCGTTGCTAACTGGTAGGTAGTTAGGAAGCATTGCCAGTGGGAGAAGGAGCTATTCTTGTTTTCCCATCCTCTGTCTTCTGTTGTTTGGCTGAGGGGAACCTTTTCCCTGTGTTAGCAGAATCAACACTGTGCACTGTATTTTGTGTGATTAAAGCATTCAGAACTTAGTACTCTTTAGTACTGATTCTTTTCCGCATTTAGGATCAGGGAGGGATTTTTTTCCATGTGGTATATTTTATTGCTTTCTTTGGTTTGTTTCTGGGATTATCAGATAAGGACACATAATTGAAGTTTAGGTGTCTGAAGGTGGCATGTTGGATGCAGATAGGCTGATGGGAGCCCAGGTTAGAATGGTCTGCCCTGTTTGAAATTAGTTCATTTTCATGGTGTACAGTGGGATAGAAAGCCTAATATGTTTCAGAGGGGTGGCTGTGTTAGGCTGTATCATCAAAAACAACGAGGAGTCCTTGTGGCACCTTAGAGACTAATAAATTTATTTGGGCATAAGCTTTTGTGGGCTATAACCCACTTCATCAGATGCATAATATGCAAAGCCTAATATATTTACCTCATTGATAATTAATGTACCATGGATTTGTTAGACTGGAGTCCCTTGTGGTAACCTTGGTGATTGTGGCTTCCTTTCCCAGAAACCTGGACATGGGTTTGAGAATGTGGGTGGGGAGAACTGTGAAGGTGGGAGTAGCGGTCCTATCATGTATAGTATAGCCTTCCTCCCTCACGCACCCATGAAAAAATCTGCCCTTCCCTAACATTTGCATAGTTTGGAAACTGTAGCTGTTGGGGCTCTGTCTTGGTGTCCACAGTACAATCTGTATATGGGCCATTATATTTCTAGGAACACATACTACCCCTGCAAAGTAATACTGCAGTGAGTTATTTCACTAAACAAAACTGCAGCCTCAGCCTTTACTCTAGTTACTGCACCAGTGTGTTTTATCACCACATTATACTGAACAGCCTTCACGATGACAGAAAAATAACATTTATACTCTTACACCATATGCCAACAACCAAATGTGACAGAGATGTATCAGATGAAAAATAAATTCTCCTTAACCAATTACAGTTTGAGATGAGCTACGACAAGTGGTTGGCTTTATTGAGAGGGATAAGTAGAATATTCCATCAAATATTTGTGTTGGTTCAGGGTACTTCCCTAAAAAATGTATTTTTACTTTCTGCACTGAAAATTTCCTAGGACTTGATGCTCCTTTCAATGAAGGCAATAGGAATTTTGCCACTGAATTAATTGGGAGGAGGACTGGGACTTTTCTGCTTACCCCAATGCCACTTGTCTATCTACTCTCCTGTTGCTGTCGTATGATGGATCAGCATTGCTGTGTTCTAAGCCTGCTGCCAGGATGCACTACCTCTTGGAACTGCTGAATTGGGGCTAAAAAAATCACACTCATAATGGTAGTGGGAAGCAGCCATTATAACCAATATCATATGCATTTTTCCACTTGCAAACCCTCTGAATTGTTTTTCAGATTCTGGTCTATTTTCAAGAAGATTCTTGCAAATGGGCCATATCAATGCACTGATTGGAACTGCCTTCTGGTTCTGCTTTCCATTGGCTTTCACCAGGAGAACTTTCTCCAAATATGAATTCCATCTGGCTTTTGGAGTGAATGATGATAAGATGGAGCATCAATAAGTGCATTTGCAATTTATGGATATAGTTTCCAATCATCTTAATTTAGACAGCCTTTCTAATGTACAAGAACATTTTAAGCTATTCTATTAGAATTAGACCAATTAAGTCAAATGTTGAGCCCCCGCTACTAGTGTTTAAACATTAATAGCCAGTTTCAGCCAAGTTAAATTAAAAGATGCTGAGAATGGCGGCAGATATTGTACTATTTGAAAGAAAAAAGAAAGCTGTGGTAGCAAAGAAGAAAGACTGTCTAAAGTTGGTGTCAGATGCTGATCAGCATGACACATGACACTGATGTTTTTGAAACTTGCAATGAGACACAAGGGGCAACTGAATGAAAATTAAAGAAAACTTCTGAGGTGCAGCACAAGAAGATAAAAGGAGGGAAATATGAGTTTGGTCCTAGATCAGAATTTTACAGATCAGTCCCCAAATGGTTTCCACTTCCCACTTTGAAAAATTTTTAAGCAGTAATTTTTTTGGGAGGAGGGGAGGGGATGAGAGCAAGGAGAAGAGAAACTATTGCTTTTACAATAAATTGCAAATAATGGTTCTGTACTGCTTTCATCCCGAGCAAAAGAAAACGCATCTCTTCGTTCAGCACTCTTAGTTCTCAAATTATTTAATTCTTAACCACCAAGAAGTGCTCTGCAGATCACTGATGGTTGACAGATGGTGGCTTGGGAAACACTAAACTAGGCAATACAAAATGCTGAATAACAATAGTACACCTAAGAGCTAAAAAGTGGGTGGGCGGGGTAGAGAAAAATATACACTATAAAAGAAGCATACAAAGACTTCTACTCAGGCCCTAGTCACAGGCAGAGGAGTTAAAAGAAGCTTTGTAAGTTCTGCGTTGAGCACATGAGGCCCGTGGGACAATGAACGTAGACTGAAACCCCCGCCCCCAAGGGGTTTATCCTACGAGCCTGAATTCAGCTACATTAGCAGGAGTTCCAGCAATAATAATGCAATAAAACTGAGGGAAGGTTCAGAAAAACTGACCTGAGGGAAAGTTAAAACAAACTGGGCATATTTAGGCCATGTCTATACTGTCCTGTTGTTTGGATTACGGTGGCATGAATAGTAGTGCACAGCAAAGTGCATCCCCTGCGTGGATAACATGGGTGTGAACTAAAAGGGTTCCTAGTTCAATATAATCCTGTTTGAAGAAGACTATGTTAAATGTGAACTAGGAACCTTTTAATTTGTGGTGTCCAAATGGGGGAGTTACTATGCAGCATTTTGGTGTGCACTGCTATTCATACCTCCAAAGTTTGAACTGCAGGAAAGTGTAGACAAGCCCTTAGTCCTGAGAAAAGAAAACTAAGGAGCAGGGGCCGGGGGAACTTATGTCTTCAAATATGTTAAGGGCTGTTATAAAGAAGACAGTAATCAATTTAAATTAGATATTAGGAAAAACGAACTTGAATGATCATGAAGTATTGAAATAAGTTACCAAGGGAGGTTGTGGAAGCCCCATAATTGAAGATGTTAAAGAAAAGGTTAGACAAGTGTAACCCACACACTTCCTGGGTGTGGTGTTCTGTCCCATCTAGTGGCATCAAGACCACTGAGCGCAATTAATGAGTCTGTTCTACAGCCTTAGCTAAGAAGCAGTTGGCTTTTAACTCATGCTGTAGAGGCTCATGCACTAAGCTCCAGTGGTCCCCAGTTTAATCCTGCTGGTTGACAGCTGGGGTCTGTCAGTGTTACAAGTGGGGGTTCAGCTGGGATTTCAACTGGGAAGACTCTGAAGCTTGGGATGCACTTCCTTAGCTAGGGGAAGTATGTAACTCACACACCTCCTGGGTGTGGTGTTCTGTCCCATCTAGTGGCACCGAGACCAAGTAATGAGTCTGCTCTACAGCCTTTGCTAAGAACCAGTTGGCTTTTAGCTAGGGTGACCAGATGTCCCAATTTTATAGGGACAGTCCCGATTTTGGGGGATTTTTCTTACATAGGCACCTATTACCCCCAATCCCCCTCCGAAGTTTTCACACTTGCCCTCTGGTCAGCCTACTTTTAGCTCATGCTGTAAAGGCTCATGCACTAAGTTCCGGAGATCCCCAGTTTGATCCCACCAGCCGACGAGTGGGGTCTGTCGGCATTACACAAGCACCTGTCAAGGATGGTTTAGGTAGACTTGGTCCTGCCTTAGCAAGAGGGGCTGAACTAGATTATCTCTCCATGTCCCTTCCCACCCTACCTCTAATATAAGTAAACCTCTTTTATTTTGTGGCAAACTTGCATTTCAAACTCAAAACAAAATCTCTAAGGCACATAAAGGCTGCTCAGCTGATTTTAAGACATAACCATTCTGTTTAGAAAGAGTACAAATGTTGAGCCTTAGATCAGATGTTTAAAATTATTTTTGTAAGATTAAAATGACACAGATAAGGAGTTAATTTAAAACTGCTTTAAAAAAAATCTTGACAGTCTCCCTTTCAATCTGTATTTTTCCACCCTGAAAAACCATGTGGTTTCTTAGGAAGAAAGGGGTGGTATTTCTGTTTAGGAAAGAAAGTGCTTTGGAGAATTACGTGGCTAGCTGGGAATTTAAAATGTAAGCTGTGGGATTTTCCTTACCATTTTGAAAGTTTTGCAATGCTGCAGTGGGAAGATAAGAAAGAAAGTGTGACTTATTGCACAGACTTTTAACTCTGCTATGTGAATGTTAGATAAAATTACAGACTTTTACCTTGATTATGGAAAAAACTGATACTGCTAGCATCATTCTAAGGTGCATGATATAAGAAAGTCTGTCCCCTTCTGGTTTGATGCTTTTAATTTACTGTTGCTAAAACAAAACCAGTTTGTTTTAGGACAGTTGATTTAAAAGATTGAATCTGCAATGAAGACAATATAGCTTATTTTTAAACCTTCTAAATATTAACTCTTTTTATGCATGTAATGCATATTACCCATTTAGAGCTTGATTCTGAGATGTGTCCCACACGTTTACTTCAGTGAAAGTGAAACACACGTATCTAGATCTAAATCGATATATTAATTTCATCCTCCATGATTAGTTGTTCCATTCAGCAGCACAATTTACCTACACAGTATGGAGAATATGACTGCACGTGCAGCTGAATTAGTGCCAGCAGACAACTGCAAACAATCTACTAATCCTTTTTGCAAGAATGGAAATAATGATGTTTCCCTGGAGCGAGCTGTGCAGATGCAGGATCATTCTGCCTGTGTGATCAACAGGGTCTGAGTAATTGTAACTGAAAGAGAGGAATCTTTTATAGTGCAATGGCAGTCTCCATCTGGTCTCAAGGTCCCAAAAGGCTTGCAAGGGCACTGGGAAGCCAGGTGCATCTCAGACTGGATGCACTAGAGCTTGTGTAACAGAAACATGTCTGATATTCAATGCAAATACATAGAATGCTCTGTGGCGCGTACATTTTATTTAACAGCTGGAAGAGTGCAGTGCTAATGTCGAAGTGGTAATGTTGATTGTGATCCTCTCGTCTGGTGAAAGACAGACTGATGACGGAAAGAGACCAAATGAAGAGGATGCAATTGGATGAATTTGAAAATATACGTGGAAGGAAATTCTAAGCTGCATATCAGACAGTGTCTGAATGAAACCAAATTAGAGAGAAAGAGAGAGAGAGGGAGGGTGTGTGTGTGTGTGTGTGTGTGAGACAGAGAGAGAGAGAGAGAGAGAGAGAGAGCGCAAAACAGTTTCTAGGCAGACAGAGAAGTTCAACAACCCTGGGAATGTACAGACTCTTGTCCAATATGCTGCTGGAAATCAGTCCAGATCTACAAAGGACCTGGGATTTGCACAGCAGAAAACTCAATATATATGAGCCCAAATGTCAATGCCTTTGGAGTGAGCCTACAAGCTGCCGAGCACATTCAACTCTCACGTGTTTCAAGCTGTAGATGTACAGCACCTCACAAAGTCTGAACTTTGTGTTTCCAGATTGAAAAACCTATGGGATAATTCTAATCTGCAAAACAAACCTTGAGAAAATAACTAATATTTCCACAAAATAAAATAGTTTACTGGCTATTTACTATATTACATCATATAAAAATAACATTGGGGATTGATTTTTTTTTGAAACTTTTCACATCTTATGCAGTGATGCAAGACCTCTCTCAAGTTAGGATCACTGTTTCGGGGGGTGATTTCATGACAATTACACAAAGACAAATGGAGCAATATGGACAGATGATGCAACAGTGTGCTGACCAACACTGGTGTCCCAGAGGTCATGCACGCTGTGTGCCAAGAACCCACCCTGGACACTGCTATAGAACATTCAAGTACTCTCAGACCAGATGCTAAAATAGGCCAAAATGTGGAAAGGAAAGTCTATGAAACACTCATGGCCTCAGCAAAATAATAACGTGTCTTTTAAAGTTCAGGGAGTGGTTTCTAATGATGCAATTGAAAAAGGAAACATAGCCCTTCCTTCAGCTGGTACCACATCTTGCTAACTGTCTCACATGACTGAAATGGAAGTCTACAGGCATTAACCATGTATGTTTTTGACTGTGAGGGAGATTGTGTTCTGTATTTGCTTTCTAGATTTGGCTGTACATTCAGTATGCACAGGAGCATAGCAAATCTAATAACATTATACGCTGCTTTTCTCTATGGCCATGCAGACCTGGAGAGGTAATGGGATGCATGTTACACTTGCATAACTGTTTATTTCCAATGTTTGCCAGGCTGTGCTGGAATTCCAGAATTGGCAAGAAGCAGCTGTGGCACCATAACCTCAAAATGTCTAACGCAGGGCCTTTGCTCCGTGAAAAGATGATGGAGGTGTAGCTAAAGAGAACCTGAATGTAGTTTACCATTGAAATGGCTTGAGCTTGACTGACACCACAGTTAAAACCTGCTTGCTGTAAGTCGGAACTGAAGAGTGACTCTCAGTGGTGTGATAATAAAAGATGCAGTAGTCCTCACTATGTATATGTGAAGCACCTCTCCCATAGTTGTGAAATAGCACCTCCCCCAATGCCAGTCCTACAAGACATACTATTTGAAATTAACATTACAAATGCCAAAATAAATAAATAAATAAATACAATTCAAATTGAAGACTGAAATAACAGTATTGGCAAATTGTAGATAAAGTGTGTGAAGACAGGAGCCATTTGTATTTTCAAATGGTGCTATGTGCTTCACCAGCAACAGTTGTCCTTCGTAGTGCAAAGCAGAGGGAAAAAGATGAAAACGAGTGGCAAAATAGTTTGCTTTCTACTGGGAGTAAGAAGTCTTCCTCCAAGAGCTCTTCCTCTCCCCAGGCTAGCTGTTCTGGTAGCAGCTTACACAGCAGTTACCCTCAATTTCTCAGGTGCCATCCTCACATGCACCTATGCAGCAAAGAAACCCTCAAGGGATGGGCAGTTGCCACCAGTTATAGGGCTGACGTGAGTTATAGGGCTGACATGTACCGAGTTCTGTAGATCAAATGGCAGAGGAACTGTACTTCTCAACTCAGTTTACTCTGTCATTGATTATTGCTGCGCCTGTGATGCACAAAAAGGATATTATCCAATAAAGGCTAAATGTGTTATACATAAGCATGTGAAAACATGGATTCCTCCTTTTGTCATCATCCTTTACCAGAACCATCGGTACACTAGACAAAACTCTTCTCCTGACTGGTCCAGCATAGGGGAGCAGATATTTACTGGGGCATTCTCTTCTGTCTGCAAGTACTGAAGAGTGTGGAGTATTTTAATGCCTTCCTCAATGGGAGAAATGTGCACACATATCACATGATGGCCAGGTCTGTTCCTGATGGCTGTTGGGTGGTTTACAAACCTTTAAAACCATAGAGTGTGTCCCTTCAGATATGTGTGACCCAAGAACCAATTGATGGCAACAGGCAAAGGGGTGGGGAGGAACCGACCATGGGCAGTGGGTGAATCCCCACTTTAGAGAGGCTAACTCACTGGCCACACCCCTTCCTCCTGAGACCCTGCCCCCCTGCATGCTGGAGTCCCGAACAATCCTGTAACGGGGGAGCCCTGAAGGCTCCCCCATGACTGGAGGAGCCCAGGCCTGCCCACGCCAGCTACACTGGGGTGCCCCCCACCAAGTGCCAGTCTGGTCCCCTGGGCTGCCCCCCACCAGTTGGGCAGAGCCACTGGTCCCCGGTACCACCAAACACCAGGCCAAGCCACCGCCCCCACCCTGGGCATGCTGGGCTGAGCTGCTGGGTCAGCCCTAGTCAAGCTGGGCCATGCCACCAGCCCCCAACTCCGCCAAGTGCCAGGCCAAGCCCACGGCCACCCCAAGCGACGGGCCAGGCCCAGCCATGCCGGGCCACCCCCGGCCAGCCCCAGAGCATAGAGCTGCTTTACTCCTTTGCCAGACATTCCTGCTCACTGCTTGCTCCCCCACCCCAAGGAGGAGGGACACAGCGAGCAGTGGAAAGCAGGCAGGCAGCAGCAGTCAATGGGGGCCTTAGGGTAGGGGCAGGGCTGCCGCGGCCCAGGTGTCCAGCAGTGGATTGATAGCTTAGCATTCCCTGGCCTATTATACCCACCATCCATGGAACTGCCTGATTCTAGTCAGAAGAAAAGGTGAAAGGTATTCTGACAGACAAGATATGTTTAACCATCTGTCTGTTTACATGCAAATTGAATAGTGTCTCATTCACAATAGGTCTCCTCTCACCAGTCTGAATTGACCCCAAATGAAAGCGTGAAAGAGGCAGGAAGAGCAGCACAGCAGGGAGAGAGAAGAACCTTATTTTGAGGTTAAATCAAAGGTGTGCTTTACTGCATTTGAGGGGCATAGAGGGCAGCCTTCACTGAAAAACTAAAAAGACATCAATTTTGCTTCATGAAAAAGGACTCTTACCAAGGCTGGGCTGAAGATGCTGACGGTAACTTTGGGTGAGATAAGCTTCTTTAGATAACACAATAACTTGTTAGTTAAAGTTTCGCCTCTAGAAATCGTGTTATGATTTTATTTTATATGTAACCATTTGTTTCCAGTATTTTTACTCACTTGTATTTAAATCTCTATTCTCTGAAATAATCTTATTATTGTTTTCAGTAATAAGTGTGTGTGTATATATATATATACACACACATATGTGCTGTGGTGTTCAGAACAGTGATGGTCCTGAATTGAACCTTACAAGCTGGTGTGTACTATTCTCTTGGGAATATCAGGCCTGGTAATTCTGTGACTGTTCAGGAGATAAGGGGGCTGGATGCTTGCGGAACCACTCTAAGTATTTGGGATCTGTTGTGTGCCTATTGCTATTTGTTCAGAGAGCAAGGCCTGTGTGGACCAGGAAGCTAGGGGTTGTGCTACTAGAGGCTGTTGGTTTCAGGGAGCTGATGCACACCTGGCACAAATAAGCCTGGTAGTGGTGAGGTGCCTCACAACCCAGTACTCCTGGGGTGTGTCACTGTGTGGGTGTCTACAGGCGAGTAAACCAGTCTGCCCCTTGCCTAGCACTGTACTATGGTTTGTGGAGGCAGCCTATCCTTCTACTTGCATAGGGATGGATGAAAAACATCAGGAAGGCTTCTAATAATTCAGTCAACAGTGTCTCCATATCCCAGTCACGCTTTTTCCCTTTGTATTTCAGTATTTAATTTAGAGTCCACACAGAAACCTCTTTAGAAAGCCTTACAATACAGGTCTTACATTTGAGGGAATGCAAAGTAAATAATAATTTGCAGTTTGAAGTGTGTTTTTCATTGTTGGGCTATTACAGACACAAGAGAATGTTGCACACACTTCATGAATAATACTGGAATCAGGTTACTATCAAAAAATCAAGCAGGAAATCCTTCTCTGGAGTGCTCTGTCAAGGATTAAGGACCTGGTTGGCAAATTTGCCTCAGGCTTATTACAAGCCCACCTGGTCCATAATCCCTGGTAGTATGCTTTTAGACAATTGTAATTGCTATTCTCTGTTAATGGTGAGTTAAGATTTGTATACTACAATTATACAAAGGGTACGTCTACAGTACGAAATTAATTCAAACTTATTCTAGTTGAATTTTTGGAAGCGATTTTATACATTCAGTGTTGTGTGTCCCCACTAAAACACCTGAATCTGGCGGAGTGTATCCACAGTACTAAGACTAGCACTGAATGTCGGAATGGTGCACTGTGGAAAGCTATCCCACAGCTCCCGCAGTCCCCACTACCCATTGGAATTGTGGGTTAAGCTCCCAGTGCATGATGGGGCAAAAACATTCTTGCAGGTGTTTCTGGGTGTGTGCTGTCACTCAGGCCTCCCTCCATGAAAGCTACAGCAAATGCCATACTGCCAGCAGATGGTGCACCGCCTGTCTCCGGGTATGTGAATCCACCTCACATGTCCTCCCGTCTTTCTATCTACTCTTTTATCTAACCATTCCCTGCCGTTTTTTGGCCATTGTGAACCGAGCCACATAGCTTCCACTGCTTTTTCCATATTGTCTATCCTGGGCTCCCGTGGAAGCTACAGAAGGCAACAATTCCCCGCCGTTTTTCAGCCATCATGAACTGAGCCACACACCTTCCATCGCAAACTCTGCTCTCCTGCTCTTGCAGCTCTAGCGAGCTTCCCGACTCAGTGAAAGCTACAGGAGACAACTATTTACCGCCTTTCATCGGCCATCTTGACCCGGTTATATCTCAGCACAACCAATATTCCAATTGTAATTGCTGCTTGTTGTGTGCTCCACAATATCTGTGAGAGTAAGGAGGAGATGTTCATGGTGGGGTGGGAGGTTGAGGCAACTCGCCTGGAGGCCAATTTCACACAGACAGACAACAGGGTCGATTAGAAGAGCACAACAGGGTGCACTGTGCATCAGAGAAGCTTTGAAAGCCAGTTTCATGACTGGCCAGGATATGATGTGACAGTTGTGTTTGTTACTCTTGAAGTTACCCACCACCTATATATATGAAAGGAAATAAAGTCAAAATTGTTTAAAAACTGTTCTTTATTATTTGTTGCACAACACATTGAGAGAAATCAGAAGATAGACTGGGGGAGGTGGGGTTGGGTTAGGGATGTGGAGGAAGAGAGAAGAACAAGTCTGGAAACCAAATCAAAAGTTCACATATGCCATCGTTCTGCAGCTTCGGCGATCCTCTGGAATTGAGTGTGTGGGTCCCTGTAGCCTCCCTCCTGCATCTTGGTGAGAAGGCTGTGGAACTTGAGGAGGAGGGAGGGTGGTTATACAGAGGCTGCAGTGGCAGTCTGTGGTCTTGCTGCCTTTCCCGCATTAGATCCACCATACAGTGGAGCATGTCAGTTTGCTCCCCCATGACCTTGACCATAGCATCCTGCCTGCTCTCATCATGCGCATCCCTCCTCTCTTCATGTTCCTGTAAGGCTTTATAGGACTGCGCAATTGTTTGCCTCCACGCATTGAGCTGGGCCCTATCAGTGCGGGAGGACTGCATGAGCTTGGCGAACGTCGTCCCAAGTTTGTTTTTTCTGCCTTCTAATCTGGATCAACCTCTGGGACGAAGTAGATAGGGGCCGCATTGAAACATTTGCACCTGAGGGAGGAGATTAAGGGAGAGTAGTATTTTAAAAAATACATTTCAGAGAACAAAGGAGACATTTCTTCTCAGCAAAACAGGCAATTAATAGTACAAAGCACGTTCTTTCTGTACAAGTTAGCATTTTGCCTCTTATACTGAAGTTCTTGCCGCTTTGGTGTGAGTAAGCCATCACACACGTCCGGGCAACAGAATTCAGCTAGCAAGCAGCTTAGGGGCATGCGGGGTTCTGCTTCTACTACATTCATTTCAATGCTTTCAAACTGCTGGGCCCCCTTTCCCATAGCAAGCAATGCCTGGTGGGTTTGCCATATAAAAGGAGGGCCTGCGGGCTCTCTGGGATGATCACTTCACACAACACACATACCCCCTGCACCTGCAAATAGCCCTGTGTGGCTGGGTTCCCTCCCCACCCCTCACCACATGGCTCCGATCAGGCTGTCACTCACCAGAAGTACCTTCTCCAGGGTTATAGTCTGGGAGCCCTTCTTGGGAGTTGGGGGAGGCTATTGGCTCCAGCGTTAAGAATAGTTCCTGGCTGGGGGGGAAATGGATTCCCCAGTTGCCACCTGTGCACTGTCCTCCTCCTCCTCCTCCTCTTCGTCCTCCAATGACTCTTCCTCCTCACTCTGTGCAACTACCCGCTTGCAGGTGTCCATGGACAGTAGTAGGGTAGTGGTGGCGTTACCCCCCCTAATTGCATGCAGCTCATGGTAGAAGCAGAATGTATGTGGCTGTGACCCAGAGAGCCCGTTCGCCTCCCTGGCTTTTTGGTATACTTGCCTGAGCTCCTTGATTTTTGTATGACACTGCTCTGTGTCCCTGGAGTAGCCTCTTTCCGTCATGGTCCAGGAGACTTTAGCGTACATATTTACGTTCCTTTTTTGGGAATATATTTCTACCATAACAGACTCATCTCCCCAACATATGGTGAGATCCAGTACCTCCCATTTGGACCACGCTGGAGCTCATCTGTGAATCCGGGACTGCGTGATCTCTTGTGATGGTGGATTCTGCATGGTCACCTGTGGGTGGTGGACTGTGCTGATGTTCACCTGTACTGATGGTGACCAAACAGGAAATGAAATTCAAAAGTTCCTGGGGCTTTTCCTACCCACCTGGCTAGTGCATTGGAGTTGAGAGTGTTGTCTAGAGTGGTCACAAGGGAGAATTCTGGGATAGCTTCTGGAGGCCAATAACGTTGAATTGTGTCCACAATATCTTTAACCTGGGATTGCGATCTCGATTTAAGCACTACTCCACATGCCAAGGTAGAGTACAGAAATTGGATTAAAAAGCCCTTTAAATCAAAATAAAAAAGTGTTTGCTTTTGAATTAACTCAGCTAATTCCGAAATAACAGACTAGTGTAGACCAGGCCAAAGTCTCTCAAGGCTTCATTTAACTGGTCTTCACTAGCTGTGTGCATTTTTTAGTATGGGAGACAGGGTGGATAAAAATCAATGATTTTTTAAAATGAATTTTTAATTTAATCAGATTTTTTAAGTTTAAATTAAATATGGGTTTATTTAAAAATATTATTAAATTGACAATCTATATTAAGGCCTAAACTTACTATAATTTATTTAAATTAAATACAAAACGTAATATTAAGCAGTGTATGTGTGCTGCCCTGTTCTTAAAGAAAGTCAAAGGAGTGAACAGGTGAAAGTCATTGGCTAAACACCTAGAACCAGAGCTTGTTGAAATGCTAAACCGGCTTTTGATAGCATCATGCCCTTCTATAGGTACAGAGAGAATATTTACTTCATTTCAGTTTATTTAATTACTTCAATACAATGACTAGTTCTTAGTTTTGTATTGAAGCAACTGGGCATTGAAAAAGTAGAAAATCTTGTTTGCTGCTTCCAATCTATGAACAAAAACCAGGTTTGAGAGGGAGTGCTACTAGTTCTAAAATGTTGAAGGGTATGATAACCAGAAACAATTAGTTTAATTGATTACCTAGAGATAATTCTTTTTTAAATAAATGAGTTCATTTTAAATGCAAAATATTTTGATAAACTTTTTTTTCTTAAGTATCCAGCACTTTTTTGGTAGGGTTAAATAATAAAACCATTGCTGTTTTTGTGCATTTTTAATTGAATTGTATTTCCATGCAAATAGAGCTTGGCACAACTCATAAGTAAAAATTTAATTCCCTAGTAAATAAGTAATGCATCATTCATCGTTTTCTAACGTAATAAAAATGTAAATATTAAGAACCTGAATAAATTTAAGTTAAGCTATAGAATTGTGCATATATATATATATATAATGTATCCTCCTGTATAATGTAACAAAAGGGCGCACCAAATTTAGTGTAAAGGCTATATTTAGTTGCAAATCAACATGTTCTAATGGTTACCAATGAAGAGAATCAACCTTTCTTTAGGAAAATAACTAAAAAGTACAAGTGCAAAATATGATTAAAATCGATGATTTAAATCAAGGTTTCCTGCTTACTGAGTCAAATCATGCTTAAAGTTGTGTTGATTTAAATCAACCCACCTTAATAGCGGTTTTTATAAATGTGTTTGAAACTTAATGCGTCGGATGTTCTATGGCTTTTTGAGACTTCCAGTGGCATGATATAATGTCAAATTCTCTGTAATAGTAAAGCTGAATGCACAGGAGCTTAAAACAAATTTCAAAGGCCCCAAAATCCAACATCCCGAGACTTAGACTACAGGGAAAGTTTCTGAGAGGTCCTAGGGCTTGAAAGCCCCAAGACCTTCCAAGCAGTTGCAAATTAAGTACAGATCCTATTGATCTATGGATCTAATTCGTGGCTGGAAAGGATCCAGTGCCCAACAGAACTTAGGTTCACAGATCAGTCTGGGGATGGAAGCACTGCTGAAGAAGAGTGGAGATAGGAAGTTGGGAACCAGATAAGATTGGTAGCTGTTTTTATTGGCTGGCCTCTTGACTCTAATGGTTGGAATTTATTGCACTATATGGCTATGAATAGGTTATATCTAAGACATTGCATGTCTTACTCTATTGTGTAATATGGTAGTGGGTAAAGTCTTAGCTGTGCCCTTGCATATGGGGTGCTGCATTCACCAAAGAATCACAATGTGAAGAGCTGAGTATGTTCTACACTACCCAACGGATCGGGCGGTAGTGATCGATCTATTGGGGATTGATTTATTGCATCTAGTGTAGATGAGTAAAATCGATCCTCGATCGCTCTGCCATCGACTTGGAACTCCACCACATGGAGAGGTGGAAGTGAAGTCGTTGGGACGGCAGCAGTTGACTTCCATCATCCTCATGGCTAGGTAAATCGAGATAAGATACGCCAACTTCAGCTACGCTTTCGCATAGCTGAAGTTGCATATCTTAGATCGACTCCCTACCCAGTTGTAGACTTAGCCTAAAGGTGGATCGTAGATAGATGTAGCATGAGCCATTACTGCCACAACCTTTTTAATTGAATTGTATTTCACTGCAAATAGAGCTTGGCACAACTCATAAGTAAAATTTAATTCCCTAGTAAATAAGTAATGCAATTCATCGTTTTCTAACGTAATAAAAATGTAAATATTAGAACCATGAAATAATTTAAGTTAAGCTATAGGATTGTGCATATATTTTTATATATGTATTCCTTCCCTTTTCTCATGCTACTAATGTAACAAAGGGCGCACCAAATTTGTGTAAAGCTAATTTAGTTGCCAACAACATGTTCTAATGGTTACAATAAGAGATTACTTTTTCAGTAGTGATCTTTTGCCTTAACACGTCTGATGATGGCCAAGTCTTTAAGACCACTGAATTCCTCTCTCCAATCACTATATTAGTTAGTGGTTTGGACTAGGCTAGATAGATAGATTTCAACCTTGCAACATCAAACTTAAGGGATACTTACAATGTCTATAATGCATAAATAGTTTGAGTTATTTTTCTATGGAATGGACAGTCACAAAAATTTTTAGTATCTGTGGAGAGGGCTTTGGTGTTCTTTAATGCAGAGGGAGAACAGTCCTGAGGCTACCATAGCAGACAGAGTAATTCTGACGGATTACAATTGAAACAGTGGGTTGTCTGATGCAATGTCCATCCTCTGCAGATAACCTAGAGTCCACGCAATTTCCTCCTAGGATATCAGTAGGCGAGGGATCGCTATCCTCACCGCTCCATGGAGGAATCCGCATGATCTGCAGAGACAAGGCAGTAAACTTATGGAGTTTCTTTGCTCTTTATTTTCTTACGGAGAAAATGATACGGCCGTAGGGTCTTTAGATAACTCCTTCCCAAACTGCCAGAACAATACAGAGTATTTCATCAGCAGTGTCCAGGGGGGAAAAAAAAAAACCTAAACAACCCTCAAATAATGGATATCAAGATTGTAGAGCCATTCAGCATCATTGGAGTCAACCCACCCCCCCCCCCCCCCCGGACTGGCTCCCGCTTTTGCTGCCCCAGCGGTGAAGCAAAAAAAAGAAAGTAATAAGCCGATCAGTGGCCACTTCGGCGCAGTTCAGTCATGACCGCTCATTCTTCGCAGCAATTCGGCAATGGTCCTTCACTCTGTTTCTTCCTCTTCGGTGGCACTTTGCGCCAGCTCCAAGAGAAGAGAGGACGGGGGACCCAGCTGCCAAAGACCCAGATGTGCCTCCCCTTACCATTGGCTTCCCCAAGCACCTGCTTCCTTCACTGGTGCCTGGAGCCGGCCCTGAATACAACTTTCCTGAATGCATTGTGACAAGTAATTTTTTTTTTAACAATGAAGTGATTAGAAGGTGGTGGTGGTTGTTACTGTTCTGCTATTATTACTGTAAATAGAAACTTAGCTGTTGATTGCTTGTCATCTTTCAGTTTCTCTTTTGAATTAATCATTTGGAGACACTGAGCCTCTTATTCATTGTTGAAAATCCTAGAAAATAGCAGTGGTCCAAGTCTACTGGCATATGGTTTTCAGATCCAACATGCTTGATGAAGTAAAATTTCTGGGCATATTGCTCTGTTTAGAGCCAGTAGAACTGAACTACTGACATTATATAGCTGTTGTATAATGAACAACTACTACTTTTTCTGTTATATCGGTAAGACTGTATTTTTTCTAATTTATTTCTAGGTATGCTATAATGAAAACTTCTTAAATCAATGTGTTTTATAAATAGGTCTGACACTGAAATCAAATCACTGTATTCCAAAACTGCCTTTGATACTGTGTTGTCAAGAATTAAACTACATGCATAAAGCACAAGAGTTAAGTGCATTGGCCCAAGACATCCACAAATCTCTAAAAAAAAAAAAAAAGGCATATTTAGAATCTAGATCCAGATCAGGATTTGAATTATTTGAATTGGACATGTCACTAACTACTGCTTTCTATTGAGAACTCTTGACCTCCTTCGCATTTATGATCCATAGACTTTAAAGCACTTTAGAAAGGTCAGGAATAATAATTTTTTCCAATTTTGAAATGTAAAATTTGAAAATAAATTGGAGAAAAATGTGATTTTCCTTATTTTTTCAACCAACCATAGAGCTAGTTTTAATGTTAAATTTCAAAATTGAAAAAATTTAAGAGATGGAGAAAGAAAAATCACAATTTTCCACCTTTTCAACCAGCTCTACTTATTATCCCAGCCATACAGAGAGGTTAAATGGCTTGTTCAGTGCCACAGAGTGAGTCAGGGACATAACTTAGGACTTCCAAGTCCTTATTCCACTTGTGCCTATCTGCTCCAAGGTTTAACTATTTCCAGTCTTGCAGGTTCTCTTCCTTGTTTCTTTCCTGTTCTGTTCATTAGGTTGTTGGATTTAGTCAGTGGGAAATGTTTTAGTGCTTCCTCAGTATTGATTTAATTTTATTTCCTGTCTGCACTGCAAGTTAAATTCAGGAAGCCTAATCCTTATTTCCTTTAGTAATACTGTCTTTCTTCCTACAATGATCTGCAACTTGTGGTTGGCTTGTTTGTTTGGTCATTCACAAAAAAAAAAAATTAATATTCAGAAACCCCCTGCAAATATAACTTCATCCTGGGATAGTAGATAAGGCACAGCACTGAGAGTGAGGAGATCAGGATTTCATTACAGGCGCTTTTCCTTAATTAATGTATATGACTTGGGCAAATCCCTTAGGCCAAAATTTGCAGGCATAGTGCTTAAAGTGAGACACCTAAACCGCTATTTAGTCACCTAAATATGTGGCTTGACTTTGCTGAACACCTAAAGCTCTCATCGACATCAATTAAAGAAGTGCAACAAGAATTAAACTATTTTGGGACAATACTTTAATAGTTTATGCAATGTACATTTCTCAACTTGTGCAGAGTTTTTTTGACAGCTCCTAATACTTCCTTTTCATTCATCATGGGATCTATATTTTACAGAATGGTCATAATTCACTAATACATAAAAATAAAATCAACTTTAGAACATTGTATGATCTGTCTTTCCTCTATTTATAACATGGTTTATATGAAATGTAGTAATCAAAATGCATTAAGTGTCAGTGTCATTGCTGTAGTGGAATATTCACTGGATCAGGTTTTTACTGGAGTTTGGCAGAGCGGAAAGGCACTAACCCTGATGAGAAGCATGCTACAGTATACTAGTCTGTAGGATTCAAAGTATGCTCTGAGTGCTGAGCACCTATGAAAGTCAGGTCACCTGATCAGACACTCACAACAGAAAATTCTGGCTTTAAACTTTTGGGCTTTAAACATTCCCCCAGCCAAAGCCCCTCAGCATGACTCTTGAGAGAATTTAAGCCACCTCATCATGCCAACAAAACTGTAGCCATTATACACTAGTCTGATCTCTCAGTCCTGGTTAAAACACAATGAAGACTACTTGTTGCCAAACTACAGATCACTCTTGGGCAGAGAGGCTCTGGCCATGTCTCCTTTGGTCTGGCCAAACTCTGTGCACTGACTGCAGGGAGGGGTGATACTGTACAGACACCACAGATACTCACACACCGTTTAGAATCCACCTACACTGTTGTGTGATCTTCTTGAGGCTGACTAAGCTGGTGTTATGGCAATTTTGTGCTAACAAAGCAATGCAGAGCTACATGCTCTTGCCTCCCCCCACTCAAAAGTGTGATATTTTACTCTACTTGGAACCATACTTTAAGATCTGTGACTGAGCACGCTTCAGCTAAGTATTATTTACCCTTAGGAAAAGAGTTCATTTTATTAGCCATGAAGACCTTACATTTTCCAATTATTTTACATTCCTTGATAAAAAATAAATTGATCAAATATAGACTTGGTAAACTATCTACAGAGTCAAAGCACAGAATGTAGCAAAACATTTTATAACAGGCAAGAGTATACTCAGATATTAATTACATATGGTAATAAGAATGAAAATTAGCTAGAGAGTTCAATTTATGGACTGCTGAACGCTTTTCACCATAATTAATCAAGGAAGGCCATATAACAAAGTATTATATGAGTCTCTTACGATGCCAATCATTTTTTTCATCATTAAGTTTTCCTGAGCCTTCATTAATAAACTTAGTAATTGTCTAAAGGAACACCCCTGTACCATACTGTATCGCATTTCAGGACTTAGGGGGCACTAGAGACTGAATTTAAAAGTTGCCTCCTGATTCAGCAGACCTACTACAGCAGAGGTTTCTGATGCAGCCAGAGAATTTCTTTGAAGAACTAAAGGACGGCTCATTTTAAAAACAGATGCGAGTGGCCACTATGAAATCATTTCCTCCTCGTTGTGCTGAGTAGCCAAACCGTTCATGCTACTGTCTTGATCAGATGGTCGACAGTTCTTTTATGAACTCCCAGAGTTGCTGCATGGCAGAGGTATTTACTTCTGAGATCTTTCAGAATAATAATAATAAAGCTGGCAGGTTAGGTTGGCTACTTATGAAAAAACACATTTTTCCACAGAGAAATATTTGTCCCACAGCATCATGCCTTACAACTTTCCCTTGCTTCCTGGAGTAAGTCCTAGTCTTCAACTCTAACTTCTACTTTATTAGGTTAGTCTGCCTGTCAACAACGGCTGCTGTGTTTTATTCTCTGCCCACTGAGACTCATATGCCACTTGTCTTCATTTGTGTTTTCCAAGACAATTTTAGGCAAGCTTCTTTTGTTCTGACAGTATGTCAGTGGAACACGTCTGATATTTTCAGTCTGCTTATGTTTCCATGGGTATCAAAAGTTTTATTCTTCCAATGACTACACAGAGCTGGTTCGATATATTTCCCCCTAAATATGAGTCAATTGTGAGAAGTGGCATTCACATTTTTAATGCGTCTGAGCATTGTTGGTGTGGGATAATCCAGTGGTCAAACGCTGTCATGTTAGACAGCACATGAACATTCATTGTATAGTTCCTTGTCACTGTACTGTATGCAGCCAACATTTTTGGTTGGAGAGGAGAGGGAGAGAGAGAGAGAGAGAGAGAGAGAGAGCGCCAACTAGGAGCAGATACAAGCCTTCCTTAGGTATAAAAATTAACATAGTATTAAAGGCTGCTAAATTTTTCCTTTTAGTACAAGATAATTTTGGAACTGTCCCAATTGCTGCAAGTTCAGCCTCATCCTGTTGGATGTGACTAAACATTTTATAAAGTGAGAATTTATGTTGCTCTTTAGCTTTGTTTTGTTTTTCTGCCAGGTTTTGTTAGAACAGCCTTGAGCTGACAACATATCAAGTCAGTTTTAAGTCAACGTTTATTGTCTTAATTTTTCTAAAAATTATGTTAGGAGCATTTAGTACTGGTGAAAGTCTAATAGCTTTGGGGCTAAATTCAAGGCAAGGGTCGAAAGCAATGCAGCCAGATGATTTGAGAACTTCAATGGCTCAGACACAGGTTTGATACAGGAATAGGTGGGTGAGATTCTGTGGCCTGCATTGTGCAGGAGGTCAGACTAGATGATCATAATGGTCCCTTCTGACCTTAAAGTCTATGATTCTAGAAGAAGCAGAGTTTAATAGTGGAACACACTGCACCGGTACAAAGTTGCAGCAACATTATTTGTTCTGAAAAAGCCCTAGTGAGCAAACACAACCTCAGAAATGTGAGTCTGTGGCTAGGAAGGGGTGACAAGGGCAACGATGGGATTCACTGCCACACACATTCCTCAAGCAGCTTCCACAGTTGGGGCTACACTGATGATCCACACAAATTAAAGCTGCTCCCTTACCCTGTGGGATTCTGCAGTGGTAGGACTCACCTCCCTGAGTGCAGGGAGTCTGGCTGACACAGTAAAGTAAACAACACCTCCCACCAATGATTTATTGAATCTGCCCTTCAGTTTAAGCCAAGTCTTGCATACTTGTTTATACTTCTGACAAAATCCAGCACTCAAACCCATGACTCCAGTTGTGAAAGTCTGCCCCTCTACTTCACTCTTACCCACCTCTGAAACTGTCCATTAGCCATAAGGGTCTATTGCGGAGTTTCTTGCACATCTGAGACTGACAAGAGAGTGGAAGAGTGGGACATTGGTCAGACCCAGTATGCCCATTCATATGTGCCAAAAATCTTAGCTAAACAACTAATGTAAATTCTTGTTATCCTACAAATGAACTAGATTAAAAAAAGGAAGTATTCCAACCATTGTTTTTTTCCTCTTGTTTTTATAATGTAATTTATATACAAGAGACATTTTCATCTTCTCATATATATATATGGCTGCAAGACTAGAACTTATGCCCATGAATATTAATATTCAACAGAAGAGGTTATCTAATTTGACTTGCAATCATTTTAACGAGAGAATAGATAAAGGTTTTCTTGGAGGTAGCTTATGCTGCATGCTGAATAATAATTTGGACTATTGACAGAATATCTCTCTACTATTTATCAGGAGGCTAATTTGATCAATGTTGCAGCAGTCAGATGCCTAAAGCTTCTCTAGAGAATTTTGAAAGTGCTGGTTTGGCACGGTAGAAGTTGTAAATCTACAGAATGTGATCAAACTGAAGATACAAGATATAGATGTATTGAAACATATGCAGACGTGTTCTTGCTTTATTCTTACAATGATTTCTGAGCTAGCTGGTCTCTCCAGGGTCTGATTTAAGTGCAGGAGCAGCAAATAAGCCCAAGAAATATTGTGATATGGCTGTTAAAAAAGTAATGAGTGTTAAGAAGCATCAGGTGAGGTTATTCCACCAAAGATAAGGTTAGTACCATTATACAAGGACATAGTGAGGCTCATCTAGAATACTGTGCGCAGTTCTGGTCTCCCCATGTTTAAGGAGGATGAATTCAAACTGGAACAGTACAAGAAAGGGCTACTAGGATAATTCGAGGAATGGAAAAACCTGTCTTATGAAAGGAGACTCAAAGAGCTTGGCTTTGTTTTAGCTAACCAAAAGAAGGCTGAGGGGGATATGATTGCCTACTATACATATCAGAGGATAAATATTAGGAGGGAAAGGATTATTAAGCTTAGTACCAATGTGGAACAAACAATGGATATAAACTGACACGAGGAAGTTTAGACTTGACTTAGACGAAGATTCTAACCATTAGAGGAGTGAAGCTCTGAAACAGCCTTCCAAAGGGAGTAGTGGGGGCAAAAGACATATCTGGCTTTAAGACTAAGCTTGATAAGTTTATGGAGGGGATGGTATGATGGGATAGCCTAATTTTGGCAATTCATATTTGATGATCAGCAAGTAAGTATGTCCAGTGGTCTGTGATGGGATGTTAGATGGGGTGGAATCTGAGTTACTACAGATAATTCTTTCCTGGGAGCTGGCTGGTGAGTCTTGCCCACATGCGTGGGGTTTAATTGACTGCCATATTTGGGGTCAGGAAGGAATTTTCCTCCAGGACAGATTGGCAGAGGCCCTGGAGGTTTTTCGCCTTCCTCTGCAGCATGGGGCATGGAGGACTTGCTGGAGGATTCTCTGCAGCTTGAGGTCTTCAAACCACGATTTGAGGACTTCAGTAACTCAGACATAGGCTAAGAGTTTGTTGCAGGAGTGGATGGGTGAGATTGTGTGGCCTGCATTGTGCAGGAGGTCAGACTAGATGATTATAATGGTCCCTTCTGACCTCAAAGTCTATGAGTCTATGAGGAGTTCCTACCTTGTACTAATGTTATCAAACCAATTGAGAGAAAAAAGCATGTAGCTCAACATAGTGAATAAAATATTCAAACAAAATAAATCCTTCTGGATCTTGGTAACCAAGAACCCTCAGATTCCTCATGTAAAGGAATGCCAGGAGACTCTTATGAAGCATAAATTTGTTTTGCTACTGTATAGTGCCTTTTGAGTTTGAGGAATCCCATAACACCTTACAAAGTAACAATGAATTAAATACTGAGACTGGAACGATTGACAAATAGCAGAGCTGTTAGCCTCTCACCAATAGGCCACATAGACTTGGGCTATATACTACTTTTGTTCTCTAGAAGATATTAGAAGTGGGCAATCAAGGGAAGTCTATGGTTAGATTTATCTTGGCTAGGGCGACCAGACAGCAAGTGTGAAAAATTGGGATGGGGCTGGGGAGTAATCGGAGCCTATATAAGAAAAAGCCCCAAATATTGGGACTGTCTCTATAAAATCAGGACATCTGGTCACCCTAATCTTGGCAATACCTGTCAGGTGCCACAGATATTTGGATTGGGGTTTCTATAACCTGTTGGGCTGTGTATCTCAGATGCTGTGTCTGATTACTGACTATATGTATGCCTGATAGCTCAATACCTAGTCCTGTGTGGGAGTATTTAATTATACAAAAATATTAGGCTCTGAGCCTCTCCCTACTAGAGAAGACCCTTCTTTGTGGAGAAAAGGAGAATGAAAGGGTGAGTTGTGTGGTGATAATTGGGCCTACAAATTTACACTAATTGTGAGTTCAATGTAAAAAACGTGAAAGATTATACAATATCACAATAACCTATAACAACAAAAGTTGATGGGAAAAGGTATGAAGACAGACTGAATTACTCTAAACAAAGAGGCCTACTGCTATATCTCAAGGACTGCATTAATATCATGCTTGGTAAAAACAGAAAATGTAGAACCCAAAATTAATGAACCAAAATTGGTGTGTTAACTATCAGTCTTAATTGATGAACAAAATAAGGATATGCTGGACTATTTCACTCATTGTGCCCTTTTTGGGTCCTTAAAGAATGAGACTTTGTGAGGGGGGAAAAAAGAAAAAGAAAAAAACCCAGACATCGGCTACTGAAATGAGCTTCACAATCATGGCTGCCACCATCTCTTGGGAGCCCGCACTTTCGTGATCCTAATCATGAGAGATGGCCAGACCGGACCAGATAGAGGGAAACATACAACGTTGACACCTCTATAGCTCTGGCTGAATCTCAAACACCACCTGGGATGGTAGTCCAATGGAGCTGGACTTTCATGACAGCAGCAAAAACAACAGCCACTCCAGTCCATCTCAACTAACTTCTTTTCTTTTCTCTAGAAGGACAGTTATTACTATCTTTGATACCCCTAAGAGACTGCCAGACAAAGACGGAGCGGGGGGTCCTTCTAAAACTGTCTCTAGCTAAAGGACAAGGGACCAAGAAATATTGTTACAATGAAAGCTTTACTTTATCATTTCATATGCTTTAACTGTTTTCTTTCTTTTCTGTATCTTTAATAAAAGGTTAAAAGGATTTTTAATTGTTTTTTTTTTTGCCATGGTGCTAAGCAGCCTGCAGTCTCTGGATATCCAAACCTGAACCTTGTTTAACACAGTTTAATGTTGGACAGTGATTGGGTTATGGTTAACATCTTTGGCCCATATATTCCATCTAAATTAATAGAACAGTTGGAAGAACACAGTGAAAGCTACTGTATGTACAAATGAACCTGGATGTCTCTTGCCTCATGCTAACTGCTATTCTTACAAGGAGAAGTTATCTTTCCACACTGCTGATTACTGAACATATTTTCTCATAGACCATACACATACTCTGTTCCAGAATCTGAATCTGGAATTAATTAACAGAAGCAGGAGTTACTAATTGTTTTGGAAAAGTCTATAGGGTGGTAGTACATAGAAAAGGGATGTGATAGAGGGCTATGTTATCTCTTCCTGTGGAAAAATACAAGAGAAAGGAAACTAAAAAGAAAATACAAGTCATAGAGTCACTGCCTACGTGCTCTTCCTATGAGGATGGAGTTTGCAGAATCATGAAAGTAGCATGGCCTTCAATGGCTGGCCTGATGGAGCCCAAAGATCCACGGAACCTAGGTCAGGGAGGACTTTCTGTTCTGTGTTGATATGGGGGCTGACTTTCCCCCTCAGGAGCTGTCTTATGCTGGGCTCCCCAGCTATGCAATATACTTTTTCAAAGGGTAGTGCCATACAAGGTTACATGGAAGCTCCCTGGAGTATGATTACCAACAGGAGAGATTTTTGCTTAGAATTGTGAAGGTTTAGAGATGAGCATACTGTGTAGGAAAGCAACTTCTAGACTTTGACCAACTCTGTTCTGATTGGGGCTACTCAAAATTAGCAGTGCTACTCAGGTGGTATCAATTTAGAGTGTTGCTGGGAAAGTCACAACAAAGGGGGCAACATATTGTGTGGCCTCTACCCCAATCTCCAATTCAGAAAGTCAGACGGTTTTGTAATTTTGTAATTATTTTCATTACACTGATAGAGGAATATTTGCCCAATTGTTTCAAAAATAAATGGAATATTCACTAAGAGGAGTTAGTTAATATTACTTGAGATGAGACATGAGTCTCTTCTGATCCTGCTGTAACCCTACTGAAGTCAATGGAATTACACTGATCTCTCAACCCCCATGCTTGTGTCCAAACCATCCAGGGATGCTGGATTACAGTGGAAGTCATTGTCACACGCTGAGATGCAATCCAAACTAGTGAGTTGTTACCACCTGCTCTGCAATCTTGGGTGCCTCACAATGCTTTGCTGTTGTAGCTCCCAACCTGGGCTGCTCACAAGCAGACTACCAGTATACAGGCCACACCCTGAGTGCCTGTGTATAGCTGTAGCCCTGATCTGGTAGCTCTGACCCCAGCTGCCTGTCAGCAACACTCATTATACTTTGGTTTCCCCTAGCCTCAACATACTCCCAGTCCTAATTTTCCCCCAAAACATGTGTTCTGCACTGTCCAGCCCTCTCCTGTAAAGTTCAGATATTAAAGGTCCGTTGCCTCTGTAAAGGGTCAATATTCAATAGTTTGCTACTTTAAACTGAATTGTTTGGTAACTCCAGTTAAACACAACACTGGATTTGTTTAGATTAAAAATAAAGCAAGCTTATTTAACTATAAAGATATAGGTTTTAAGTGAGTACAAGCATACGGCATTAAAGTCAGAAATTGTTACAAACGCAATAAAATTAAAATGCTTTTTAGTAGCTAAAACTTAACAAGCTAGACTTGGTTCAAGGTAAAATCCTTACCTCATCTTCCCAGCAACATGGCCAACCAAATTCTCAGATCAGGGTCTCCTCCTAATATCAAAGGGCTGGTTCCTTTTCCTTCTTAGGTAAGAGAGAGGGCTAACCAGGGGTGTTTTTGCCCCTCACTTTTATCGTCCAGTCAACCTTTGCAATGGATTTCCCTGAGGGTTACCCTTAGATAAAATTCATTCCAATTATGTGGAAGGAGCGATGGAATCTCATGGTGAAAGAGGTTTAATGGCGTTTGCTAAACTGCAGCATGAGCTGTTCCTGCCCTGCTTTGTTGCCAAAGAGTGGCCACTTGACAGGTACGTGTCAATCAACTATGATGACATTTCATGGTGAAATTGGGAAGTGGAAGATTGAACCAGAGAGCACTGAAAAATTCCTCACTAGTAGAGAGATGTAATTTTTGGCAGACTTTTCTCTGGGGAGGTAATGAGGGCAACTGAAGCATAAACAGTTTGAAGTATGAGATCTAAGTCAGAGGCTAGAACAGAAATGTTTTTATAATATATTTTTGATGTCCGTATCATGTTTTGATAAATCGTTTAAAGGGCTATCTTTGTTATGCACATTATTCTAAAGCAATGATTGTAATTCTCACATATCCTTATCTTTCGGATCCCCAATGAAGTAAAAATTATAGAAATCTTGCAAGATTCTCCCCATCTTGAGAGTTTACATCTTGCAACATCAGATACACTGCAAAGGCTTTTGGTGCGATCTATGCCTTTGATCCTACATGCTCATACCCACAGACTGAGAAATCCCATTATTTCCAGAAAATTAAAATGTCCTGTATTCTTCTTAAAAGCGCTTGTGTGCTATCGTAAGCTCCAATCCCTCAACTTTCATGAATGGGTAAATTCCTCTCTGTCCCCACCTTACATAGCATCTAAAGCCTTCATCATGTATCTGTTCTCAATATGCATACATACCATTAAAGAAGGGGGAATATAAAATCCAAACTCTATCTCGATCCCAAATTCTAGCCTAAACCAAGGCAGATTAAAGCCCAATGCAACTTTCATAAATGAGTAGCAGAAACTGGCAACACGGATGTACAGTAGATAATCAACAAAAACTGAAAGGACTTCAGAAAAATAACTGAACTTTGCTGTACGTACAAATTACTGCACTGTGTGGATTAAAAATGTATTGGCTCTGCGGAATTACATTTTTTGAAGGTAAAAAAATCACAAAGCCTTTATAAGACACACATATTATGGTCTCCTCTCCTAGAAGAAATTGCCTTTCACTATTTATAAACATAGCAAATACATTTATAGTGGAAAGTTTATCTTGCAGATTGTGCCTGCTGATCCAAACGGCATCACAAACTTGTTTCAAGGGCTCATTTTAGCAGCAGTTCTTGCTACTTATTTCATTAAGATTATTCATGAGGTTTTTTTTCTTGTGAAGACATCAATGAATAGGCACAAGTCATTAAAAATAAGAGCTTAATTTGCATGACTTTTTACACTTTTAAAAAGTAGTTTTTAGGGACAGTCAGCAAATTGTGGCACCCAGAAAAGTTCTTTGGGAGGGAAGTATCTGTGAAATGAGCTCAGTTTAGGGAACTTTCTATCCTGTTATTATAAATTTATGAGGATTGATCAAATACTGAGATACAGACACCAGAGATGAAATGTAGGTCACAAAGAGAAATCTTTCCAGGCAGTGAGTTATTCCAATCAAAAAGAGCTAATAAGCAATTTTCTAAGGCTAAGCTGATCTTCTTCTTATACTTCAATACCGTTTTGTTGGAAAAATAATCTCTTATTATGGTATAGTTCAAAAACTGTGACAGCAAGTCAGATTCACCTTCTATCCACTAATGAACCATGTGAGCACTGATCAAAGTACAGCAGTTAAGCAAAGAGCAGAACAGTTGACACACAACTGAGTTAATTTCCTAGGCAACTAACAAGCTCCAAAAATGGTGATGGCTTTGAAAACTCCTCATTGGTGGAAGCGGTTTGCATGCAAGTTCCAGTTTATTCGAATCCACAAGGATGGGAGTATGGGCAAATAGTTCAAATTTTGGCCATATCTCTTTTTAACTCTTTAGCTCTGCACTTAGGGATGAATAGGACAAGAATAACAGGTTTATATAGTGAAACCACGAAAAAAATCAGAAGAGATTGGAGGAAAGAAAGGAGGGAACATAATGAGACTATGGAGCTGAAGGCGTATACATTAAATAGGTAGAGTACAGTGACCCAGGACACCATGGCTGAGGAGAATAGAAGACGATCTTATTTCCTGTTTACATTGATTCTTATCTCCTTCCTTTATGCCCCATAGTGACCATTATGAACAGTGGCCCTAAACATTCACAACTACCAGGACAAAATGTAGTAAAGAAGTACCATTACTAAACATGCAACTTATTTGGATATTATACTTGGAGCTGAGAGAATATGATCAAAACCATTTCCATTAACACTGACTTTAGTAAAAACTAATTGGTTTTGTCGATGGTCCACATGCATTTTGTGTTAGCCTTCAAGGACTATTCTAGTTTGGTAAATGGCAGAAATATTATCTGAAAGGGTGAATTTTAAGTGAGTCTTGGGGAACCCTCATGGAAAAAGAAGTTTGTATTTGTAGCATTCACAAACATTCTAAGAGTTCATAAAAGTCATTCAGAGAAAGGGAACATACCATATGACCTATGTATCTAACAGGAACTAACCAAGCTCCCAGTCCTCCAATGAGCTCTGCATGGCTGTGCTGCATTACTTAGATCACAACGCAATACAGCTCAGACATTGAGCACCTGAAAAAAACATTATTTGTGAGCAAGCTATAGAACAAGAATTGTTCATAGTATTCAGCTGCTGAATGGTCAAGGTTTATGAGCCTCACATCTCCTCCACTTGCCCTCCATTAGAACTGCAGGGGATGACAGAGAGGTGTGGTGGCTCACTGTGACGCTCCAGAAAGGATAGTTATCAGGTGGTGTCCAGGGAATCATGGGAGAACTCAGGTGTTACTTCTGCCTGTTTACTCTGTAATTCAGGCTGAGAGCTCTACGCTTCTGTCCGGCAGCTGGCAGGTTCAAAGCTGAAAGCTCGTTCCTATGCCTTTAGAGAGAGGAAAGCTGCTTGGTTCTCTTGCTGTCTTCCACCTGAGTTCCCTGGCTGTCAGGGGGACACTACCTACTGCACAGGGGCCTGAGTCTCAGGTCCAATATGGCCTCTTTGTGCTGCTTTCATAGTGAAATTGGGCCTTAAAGTGGATGGAGATAGGCCCTGGGAAAATCCTTTGCACTGACAGCCTTCCTGGCCAGTGTTAGAGTTCTTTCACAGGCCTGCTCCCAGCCTGTGTTAAAAGAGGTGAATCAGAGGTGTAATTAGCATGCACTTCACTATGACTAGTTTCTGCTTCTCAGAGTTTATGGGGGCTAGAAAAAGCAGAGAATAAATTATAGTAGCCTAGGATCTTAAGCCATCTTTGTGCTCCCTGGTTTCCTGTGCTGTGCAATGACCTGCCCACCTCCTGTGTAAGTTAGAGCAGCCCTAAGGATGTTGGAATCCCTCCTCTGTATTTCAGTAACATGTGGATCTGTAGAGCTCTGTGCTCCCTGCACAGGTGGGTCAGGAGCTGGCTGTATTTAGCAAGGAACTGACTAGCTGATCACCTATTATATGACATTCTTTATCTAAAGTGGGGTGTCTCCGAGAAAGGGTTGAGGTCTCTGTCATAAGTAGATAGGTAAGGTAAGGGTTAAGTTTCTTTTACCTGGAAAGGGTAACCAAACACCTGACCAGAGGACCAATCAGAGAACTGGATTGTTTTAAAAGTCAGGGCGCGGAATTCTTGTATACTCGGGGTCTTTGTTGTTTTCCTGCTATGGTAAACAAGTTCCTTCATAACTCTCTCTATCTCAATATATTGTCTCACTAAAATGTCTGTGAGTCACAAACGGACGCAAGTATCTCGGCTATGAAGAGCTTTGTGTTGTGTACAATGTGGATGCTGGTCTTTTTTGATCCTCGGTTGTGAGGGACAACTTTCTCCTAACTCCATCTCTATCTCCAAGTTTCTCTGACACATCCTCTGCATACAACAGCACAGCAAAGTGAATTCGGAGCTATGATGACTTGTGTTGTATTAACAACAAGTCAATGTTTGATTTGCTTGTTGCGACTGGTTAATCGGCTCTATTTTAAATCAGAGCTGTTATTCATATTTTCTTATAAGGCAAGAGCTGTATCTCGAGTTTTCTTTCAAGGCAAGATATTGTTTTATATTTTCTTTCTTTTTTTTTTCTATTAAAGTTTTCTTTTTAACCTTGTGGAAGTTTCTTTCTAGTGAGGCAGAGGGGGGAGGGAAAGCCCAAACCCTGTGTCTACCTTCTATTTGTCCGAGGGCCGGGAAGGCTGCAGGACAAAGGGAGGGGGAATCTCTTGTGTGAGCTGACTAGGTGAATGCTATGCCTCGGGGAAGCTAGATTGCCTCTCCAGTTGTATTCAAGGAGTGAATGTATTATGCATGCAAACCGGCTAACCCAGGAAAGCGGGGGGAAAGCTGGAGAGTAGAGAGACCCAGGGGTCTGGGTCTTGGGGGTCCCCCAAAGGAAGGGTTGGGGACACCAGAGAGAGGAAAGGGGGGTCAGGCCCTATAAATTCCTGACCTGGTGGCAGCGAGAATATCCAAGCAGGTAGTGAGCTTGGGGGAGTTTCAGGTAAGCACCCAGATTTTGGACGCTAAAGTCCAGGTTTGGGACAGGAGGCTATTACCACAGTCTCAAACAGTAAGTCGTGACACAAGCAGTGAAGGAGGAACTACTGTATCTGCTAAACTGAAATCTACTGCATCATAAAGACAAGAAAAGATTTTTCAGCAAATATTGGAAAAAATTATGCCTAGAGCTCTCCATGAAGAAATAATGCAGGAGCACTGCTGCTGGAGGAATAACACTATGCCCACTGCATTGGACAGCTCAGTGTATGATAAATTGGAGCTTCAGCAGAGAACTGTGAACTCAGTCAAACAAGCCACCCTGCCCCATCAAAGCTTGAAGGCTCACCCACATTCTGTCAGTATACCTAGTCTTCAGTCATGAGCATAAATGCTTAAATAAAGGAGTCATTGAAGATAGAACTAGCACAATAAAAGTCAATATTGTGCCCCTCTGAGGCAGCAAGAACAGCAAACTACCCAAAGTGTGACAGCAAGTGGGAATGCTGTCATGAAAGGTAATATTCAGAGTAAAAGCAAAGCCTCACAGTAACATTCTGGATTTGAATGTCTTGGGTGGATAAGTTCCAGATAGCTTCCTGGTACTAACTTTATCACATTAATTTCTATATTCATAGAAGAGTACATAGGGGAACAGAAAATGCTACCTTTATTTCTCACAACTTAGCTATGGTCAGCATTTCTCTGATCCTCATTAGAGCAAAAAAATATAATTTTAATTTGGAAAAATATATTTGATAATCTCTGTTACCTACACACAAATTATCCTTCTATATTATTTGTACAATATCAGCCACAGGAAATTATACTGCAGTAGTGGTGGTTGTTTGCCTAAGGACCTGTCATTTAATTAAGTGGAAGCTGTGTGTTGTGGGGACCACCCATAATACAGGCAGAGCAGCTGACATTGCACATCTACTTATACTTAGAGCTTGCTATAGATGTATAATGCTATATTGCTTATGTTAAACTCTGGTTAGACCACACTTACAGCAGGTTTTAATCTTTAGTAATGGGATGTTCATGATTTCTTTGTGCCCTATTTCTCTGTCCCTGTCCCCCCAAAATACATGTCATATATAGGCCCAATCCAATTTCCATTGACTTGGGAGTTGAATTAGGCCCTAAATACCTAGTGGATGGGGCTTGGATGCTAAAACAGACTGGCAGTGGAGATTGGGCTAAAAGAAAACTTTAGTTTTTGCCTGTGGACTTCCATCTGAGTCTCGCTCTCTCTCTCTCACACACACACACATACACACACTTCTTAACCAATTTAACTTTCCCCGTTTGCATATATATTTCCAGTTACTTTTCCGTGTGGCATGTATGGGGAGATGTATTTAATACTGGGCTGTAGGGAGTTGTAATTAGGATAACAGACCTTGTTTTTAGATTTGAACTATTTTGTGTACAGCACCCAGGTGTCTTACAGATTCAAGTGCAATGTTGCTTCTGAGGGGACAGGCATGGATTTTTGGATTATGCTCATAGACATAGTTTGACTACTATATTTGGGGTGGGAAGCGAATGCACACACACGCGCGCACACACACACACACACACACACACACACATGCACGGTGAAGCCAGTTATACTCCTGGAAAAATTCTGCACCAAAAAAATAAAAATTCTGCACACAATATTTTCAGATTCTGCAAAATTCTGCATAATTTGTCAAAATAACACAAAATCACAACAGTTTCAATTATTTTGGGTCATTTATTTCAAAATACTTGTCAGCAAGTGTGTCTATAACAATACAGACAACAAAAAAGATTCAGAAAATATATTTTGACTAATAGATTCCTTACTAGGCATATTAATAAAGAACTCTGAGTAATAATTCATTTAAACTACAATACAGAACTGTATTTCCTGCACTGCTTAGAAGCCATCCAAAGGCTTTGGGAAGTCAGGGATAACAGGGGAGCTGAGGGAGAGGGAAGTAATTTCTGGGAATAAGCCTGGCTGTGAACTCGGAGGGTTGTTGGATATGGGTGAGAAAAGTATGCAACAGGTATTTCTGGGGGGTGGGAAGGGACTGTTAGGGAGCTTCCCCCATGCAGACCCTGGCTGACTCTAGCTCTCCCATTGAGTCAGGTACATCTGCACCTGCACCCTCGTGTCCTTGCACGCCCATGAGTACTTGCACCCTTGTCCATGTGTCCCTCCACCCCTACTCAGACACCCACTCCCCCCATCCCCATGTGGCCCTGACCTCCTCCTCCTGTCCCCATGTGTCTCTGTGACCCCACTCAGCAACCCCTTGTTCCTATGTGGCCATGCACCCCCCCGTACCAATGTGTTTCCCCACTCCACCACTCCCCTGTGCTTATGTGTCCCTGTACCTGCTCCCCCTGTCCCCATATATCTCTGTGCCCTCACTCAACCATCCCCTTCACCCTGTAGCTCTGCACCTCCCTCCCCCGCTGCCCATGTGGCCCTACACCTCCACTCTCATTCAGCCCTGCCCCATTCTGTTCTCCCCCATTAGCCATTATGAGCCCCTGTCTGACCCCGCCCCCCAGCAGCCCCACACTATCTGTCTCCCCATAGTCCCTCTCACCTGATCTGGCCTGGCAGGTGCTGTGAAGAAGGCAGGCTCTTTCTCTTCCCTAGTTGGCTAAGAGTGGTTGCTGTGTTCTAGTTCTACAGCACCATCTGGTGGGCAAAATATGAAACTGCAGCAACATTCCAGCAGAAGCCTTTTTTCTGTGCAAAAAAATTAAAAATATGTAAGGCTCATTAATTATGTGCCTGCACAGTGGCACAGAATTCCCCCAGGAATACAGTTACCTTGGCTCACTGGCTTGCTCCCCCTGCATGGAGTGGTAACTGGGTTGTCGGCACTGCAGGGCGGATGGCAACTGTCCAGCTTAATTGGGGAGCCCCAGCTGCTCCTGGTGGCCACTTCAGCACCGTGCTGCTGCAATGTTGGTGCTTTGGTGGTAGTGCTGCTGCTGGGTTCCTGCTTCCCTTCATTCATTTATCCTTCCTCTCCCCACTTTCCCCTGCACCATCCCATCCCTCATCAGCTTTTCTTCCCCCTGCCCTATCCCACTACCTTCCCCACTGTCTCTTCCCTTCACCCCAATCACTCCCTTGCCCTGCCCCCCCCCACAGGCACTCACTCACTCACCACAGGAAAAAGGCAGGCATTAGGATCCAGGAGGCAGTGTCTCGCTACCAAGGCCACAACCCAGAGTGCAGTAGAACAGCTGCTCCGCATCTGGCTGCCTCTTCTGCTCCCCTCAGGCAAAAACTTGTGGGGAGGTGGCAGCATGGGAAGGACAGAGACCCCCTCCCAGCAGGCTGAGCAGAGCAAACCCTGCATGGCAGCTCAGTACTTACATAAATTGAGGGGGAGTGGGAGATGCATGATCCCCGCACACATTTTGCCTCTTTTTTGAGGGGCGGGGTAATGACTCCCCTCCACCTCCCAAACTACACCCATGAGTATGCTGTATAAACAAATAGAGCTCTCAGGCAGAAGCAGCTCTGTCCTGCTCCATGCCTGGCTTCCAGGGAGAGCAGCCAAATGTGCCCAGAGGAGAAAGGCACAGGGAGAGAAAAACAGAACCCTGCTCTTTCCCTATCCTTGGTCGGCCAATCTAGAGGAGGCATTTGAACCCCCCCTCCCATGCCCTTCTCTATGCATCACCTCTGTCAGAGTGGCAGATCAGTTTGCTGAGTCAGGCCAAATTATACACTGAAATCAATGAGGTTGGAGGGCTGTACATCAAGATAATATGACCACACTGTGTAAAGCATGACTAGAATTCTGTGTCCACTGCACATGGGGTGAGGAGGGTCTACTCATGGAGATGGGGAGGTGATGTTTGTACTGCACCAAGGGTTTCACCAGGGAAGGGCATCACGTCAGGGTCGCTGAACATGTCCTCTCCCTATCCAGCACCTTTGTCTTTTGGGGTGGCTCTGGTTGGCAAAATGGTGGTTGCTGTTACCTTGCATTTTTACAACCTCACCACAAGATGGACTTGCCACCATCAGGGCCCCTTGCTCTAGTTTACACTGGAAGAAATTGGCATAATACTGAGCTGAAGTAAGCTGAATCAACTATAGCACTTTTCATTCTTCTCCTTGTCCAGAATTTGAGATGATGCTCAAACCAAAAACCCCTAAATCTAGAAACACAAAGGAACTTTGGATTCAGATGCATATTTTTTTGGCTCAACCCAGCTCTTTCCAGCATGTCTCACAAAGGTAGCTTTATGATACCTTTGCATTCCCTCATTCCCTGGGGGTGCTGGAGCCTGGTTTGGGCCCACCATAAATTGGTCCCCAGCATAACCGGAAGGAGACACATGTGTGTTACACATGACTGCAGTGGCACCCAAGGGACTGTTCTGTAGCCAGAGACTTCTGGAGTGAAATAGTGCTCCAGCTTTTTCCTCTTCCCCAGCATGTCCCAACACATCCTAGCCTACTAGAGGAATTGAGGCATAAAGCTAGTATCAATGGCTTTATAGCACAGCGTTCATTCCCCTATGTCAGTAATACAGCTGGTTAAGTATATTATAAAGCAACATCATTCTGGTGGAGCAAGGTCGTAGACTTATGGGGCAAGGACCTAGATGAATGACTGCTGTGGTGCTGAGCAGGCCTTATGCACGCAGATAAAATGCTTGCATATTAGAATCTGTTCTGTTGCAAGGGGAAATGTTGACTGGATCACTGAATTAAATCAATTTTTGTTGAAGTACCATTAAATCATTACATCTTGCCTAAAGAGGCCATGAAAGGAGTGATCCTGAGCTAAAGTTTCATCATAAAAAACACCACAACACAATCTTAGTTAATGCACTGCAGTGTTATCCTATAGTATAAGCCCAGGTCCTGGGGTAATATTTTAAAAGGCCATATTGGGCCAATTTTACAAGAGCCAAAGGGCATTGTATCTGCTGCCAACTCTTCATTAGTGAACTGACTGCAGTACACATACGGTGAAATCAAACAACTTAGCGTAGGCAGCTATTGCTGCTGGGACTGTTGATGGTTTAAAAGGATCAGCTATTCTGCTTTAAGCAATCATGTGTCATGGTAACTTATAGCTTACACTAGGGCTCAGTATATGGAAGTTCTCGATATCTTCACAGAGGAACATTTAAAAATAAATCCATCTGACACAGGGTCCAAACAAACTTCTGATTATGGAATGCTACCTTTTAAAATGTTTGTACAGTAGGTATGTCTTACTGCAACTGGCTGCTAAACAGAGAAAAGATAAATTAACTAATCAAGTATATTATATTAAAATGGAAGTAAATTCCTTTAAATGCAAGGGAAATTTACAATAATTTACCCTAGCCTAGGAGCTAAAGATGTTTGTCCCCCATCAGTTTTATTTCTTCTTTTTCTCCAGGTGCCAGGAGTTATTTTTCGCTCCTTCAATTCTAGAGTCTTAACTGACTTCTCCCAAATATAGGTCCAGGCAGGGTGTCTGACCAATCTTTGTTCTTCTTATATGAATGTGCTTTAACTACCTCAGTGCCAGATGACATGTACAGTATTTACATCAAGGAGGCTCTTAAATAAACACATTCTAATAAATAGGCTTGCACTGAAATGGCCTAACGTGCTTGCACAGCATTTTTCAGGATTTAACTTTGGATCTTCTATACCAATAGCTGCCAACAAGAAAAAGCCCTGTGTTAATGCCCTGTTAAAACTGCATAGTTAAAATCAAAAGTGCCAACAACCAGGTTAATTCAGCTGCACTGTTACTTTATCTAGAGTAGACTCTACAGCATATAGTAAAGTGCTTGGTAAACAGAAATATAATAAACTATGTATTTAGGGGCAAATAGACTACCCTCTTCTACAGCCACGGAGAGCCTCCTGGTAGCTGCATCTGTATGAGTCTGCTGAACAAGTGGGGGCTGGATGTGTGTGGGAGGACTAGCTGTGCAGTGGGTGCACTGCATCCTGGAATGTGCTAGCAGTTACTTCAGCCAATTAACTGAATTAGCCTTCAGGGAGGGGTTTAACAGCTGCTCCAAGGCTTGCTACTAGGATTCCCTCTCCCACACCCTGCACCCAACAAGCACTCTGTCCACGCCAGGGACTGGCCTCAGGCTTAAAGCATTAGTGCTCATCTACACAAGGAGTTATTCCAGAATAACGATTCCACTTGAAATTCACACCCTTCCTTATTCCAGAATAATGTTCATCTGGAGACAAGCCACTAGTAGCTGATCCTGCTGCCACTAGACTCAAAGGCAAAACTCTCTGTAATTTCACTGCGAGAAGGATTGAGCCATTAGCCTTAGAAACAAGAACATATACAGCACAGCATTGCTCGGGGGGGGGGGGGGCGGGCGAAGAGGTCAGTGACCAATAGTAGCAGGAAAGAGGAATGTGGCATAGAACCCAAAGTGAGATGGTAGCTAGGTTCAGCATCTTGTGTAGACCATATGTGGCGCATAATAAATGAGACATTGTGGTCTGTGGATTGTACCAGGGATGGTCAAGTTTCCAGCCTTTAATTAGAGGGTGCATTTACAGTTTACAGGACAGTTTGGAGAGTATAGATGTGTGGTCCATAGTTAAATGCTCGGTGAGGAAGGGGGGATGGTAGTAGTATGGAAGAAAATAAATGACTTAATTAATATTTCCAGACTTTTTTTTTAAACTACACAGTCTAATTTCTTGTCCGTCAAATTTTTAAAAAAGAATAATAATGTTATAATAATAATTACATATTATTATCTATATTATAATTATATATATAATTATAATAATAATAATTGTGTTATGTTACAACCTGAACTGTATTTTCATTGAGATATTTGTCTCAGGCTTTTATTTAGTTTTTGCAATTAACAGGGCTAAAAAAAGCAAAACAAACAGATGCACATTTGAGAAGTGGGCAGAGACATTCTGATACGCTGAGAATTAAGTAGGAAGAAAGCTATTGCATTTTCATACAAATATATGAACTAAAATAATCCCTCCTAGATCTTGTTTTAGGTAGAAGGAAATGAAGCTTATGCACTGTGGGTTAAAAAAATGTAATTTTTCCATTTTGTATACAAATAAGATGATGAAAGATTAAAAATCTCTTATATGTGTACATATTGACAATTTACACTTCTTTTCGGAAATGCCTGAATTTATGTTTGCTTATTTGAACCAACTGGTATCCATATGCTGTTTGGTCCTAGGTACATTGGCATGATGATATCTGTCAATGAAAAATTGGGTATAGGGCCCCCAGAACTGCAATGTACTGGGGCATAAGGAAGGTTGCAGCACATAGCAGCTGCAGGCTGCCCTCCTGCAGGGTACGGGAAAGGACCAAAATAAGTGCTGCTGGCAGGGCAAGGTCAGTATATATTCTTCCTTGGCAGCTTGGTGCGATTCCTATGGGATCCAAATTGCAAACCAAAGCTGCCCTCTTCTGTGGTAAACTCCATGGAAACAATACCTGCCCCCCATAGTAGAGGTGAATGTCCTTGATCACATGGTCGTAGAGGTGACTATTATATTTGTCTGTACCAGCCAGTATGACTTTGTCCTGCCGGGTGACAGATTCCAAATGAAAGATGGCTCTATTCAAGTCAATGGAAGTTTTGACATGGATATTCATGGAAGCCAGGATTTCACCCTCCCCATTTTGGGCCTGAGCCTGTAATTCAATATGCAGGAGCATCTCAAAAGCTTTTAATTCCAAAAATTGGTATAACTGGGATTGCAGGTACAGCACCCTTATCAGTAGAAGACACCTAAACCTTCAAGGCTTTTTATATTCTACAGCTGAGAGACCATTTCTTTGAAAATTAGGTGTGAACAAGAGTAAACAGGAGCAATCCTACATTTTCTCTAACAGTCAGAGATGAGCATATAAAAGTCATTAGGCAAGAGTGAGTGAAACACTGCATCCATCTGGTGATATGCGGGTTAGGGAGTGGGAGTTTAGAATGAAAAGCTTTTTGAGCTATGAAACCCTTATAGATAGGGAAAAAAATATTTTAGCATTTGCTGTCAGAATACCTGCTTTTTTAAGGCATTCTCAAAAGGCTTCCTGTGAAAGATGAAAAAGAATTTTTGACATGAAATTTAGCATAGAAATGAAAGAGACTAGAGCCACATCATGATAAGTTGTAATTCTAGGGTATTTTTTATTTATGTATTCAGTGGAAATATAGGTATAAAAATGAGTTCTCTTGTAAGAAAAGAAACAGTGACTTTAACGGGAGCCATGTGTGTTAGTACTAAATGCAGAATTACAGTTTTCAGATGATTGGCATTCAGTGCAACAGCATAAAAAAAGACTGAAATGTAAAGAAAACAAGAAAACACTATGTAGTTTACTGTTTTTTCTATTTCTCCAAATCACTGAAATACAAAGGGAAGAAATTATGAGAGAGTCTCTTGCAGTAGTAGAAAGCAGAGAGAGCACTACATCTAACAGAGGTGCCCGCCTGAGTCCCTCAGGCCCAGAACTTTAAAAGTATTTAGACATCTAAGTCCCACTGATATAAATGGGAGTTAAATGCCTAAATATCTTTGTGGATATGGGGCTTAGTACCTAGGTCAGAGGTTGGCAAAATATGGCCGCTGGGCCACATCCGGCCCATGGGACCATCCTGCCCAGACCCCACGCTCCTGGCCCGGGAGAGTCATCCCCAGCCCCTCCCCTGCTGCCTCAGCTCTCTTCTTCGCTACTGGCGCAATGCTCTGAGCGGCGGGGCTGTGAGTTCCTGGGGCAGCACAGCTGCAGAGTCCGTCCTCTGTGCTGCATGGTGGCGGCATTGGTGGCATGGCTTGGCTCTAGCTGGGTGGCGCAGCTGTAGTGCGGCCAGACACTGGTGCTGCAGGCAGCACAGTAAGGGGGCAGGGAACCAGGGGAGGGGAGGTTGGATAGAGGGCAGGGGAGTTTGGGACAAGGCGGGGGGTGTGGATAGGGGTCAAGGTGGTCAGGGGGAGGAACAGGGGGTTGAATGGGGGCAGGGGTCCCAGGGGTGGCAATCAAGAAGGAGAGGAGGGGTTG
>NC_133776.1:31083137-31136367 GCF_003597395.2 Chelonoidis abingdonii
GTTTTGGAGCGTGAGCTTTCGTGGGTGAATACCCAATTTCCACTACCTGCGTCTGACGAAGTGGGTATTCACCCACGAAAGCTCACGCTCCAAAACGTCTGTTAGTCTATAAGGTGCCACAGGATTCTCTGCTACTTTTATGATAAGAGAGGGGCACAAAATATTATTTCTGAGGGCAATAGAACCAGGATGCCATGAGTAGCACTAGATCACTTTTAATTAATTTTGTCCTCTCTTCCAAACAAGAAGGGTCAAGAAGCAAGAAAGAAATTCATTTAAATACGTCTGTTGTTTTGTTATTTTTTAGAAAAATGTGCAGAGCAGTTCACAGTATAGCTGATTTTACTAGCTTGCCACGTTGAATTTCACAGGAATAAGTGTGTTCAGAGAAGTAGCTTTGTTTAATCTTTGAGTTTCTCTCACTCTGTCCCCCCCCCATGTCTATCAAAAATGTTTCTATATTAATCACTTTTCTTTTTTCCTTCAGGTCCTCAAGGATGCTGGATTTGCAAAGTAAATCTGGGAATCCAGTATATGAATGCATACAATAAAACGGGAGTGTTTTTTAAACACAATTTGTCTGGTGTGGAAACTTATTCCCGTAAAACTGTGGTTGGGATTCTAGAGCTGACATGATTCAAATCAGGCTTTTGACTATAAAGAGATCAGAAGGGACGAGGCTTTTGCATTTGGCTATGTGATATATTTGATACCTTTTCCAGGACTTTAGTTTGCTTTCCAGCCTATAATGGAAACAACTAAGTAGAATATAATGAATCATCTGGATGGTTAAGAAGTCACATAAGAATGGAAGCCTTTACTCATTTGCTAGATTTTAAACAAGTCACTGACTTTCCAGCCATAAAGCCACAATGAAGGAAGAAAAGATTTTCACTAGTCTGTTAAAGTTAGTAATTCTGTGCACCTTCTAGCTAAAGAGCATCTGCATTCAATCTCATAGGAACACCCTTCGGTGTTGACAAGGATAACACAAGGGAAATTCTAACAGTCTGGAATAAACTCACTAGGTCCTATTTCTGTCTTCACAGCAACATGAATTGAGAATGCTTTTAGATAGTTACATGTTCATGTATTTGTTTAAGGAAATGAAAAAAATAACTGACATTCTATTCAGAGACGTTTTTGTCTGGCTCTGGAAAACTGCTCTGGTAGATGTTAAAACAAGAATGAAAAAAAACAAAACACTTTTAGAAACAAATGCAGCTAGACCAACAGAAAATCAACAGATGAGATTTAGCTTCAGACATTTTAATAAAGTATGTAACAAACCAAAGTGCAGTCAGTCAATGTTTAGCGGAAGAAGGGATAAATGATGACAGAATTCTCATGGGAAATACTAGAAAAGAGCTAGCAGTTTGCCTAGTGGACAAAGTACGGCCCTAGTCTATCTTAGACCTCCTGAATATCACCCTTTCCACTAATATGGTGTCTCCATTCAATCAGTTTGCATTATATAATTGCCTTCACTTGCTCTGCAGCAGACAGTTCTTTTAATCATTCTAAGTATGAAGATGGCACCGCAACTAGCCAGTTCATAAGACTGATTTGTCAATGTGTAGTCAAAGAATGGTTGGGGAGGCGTAATTCACACCCAATCTAGGGCCAGAATGCAGGGCTGCCTACCTACAGGGTGGAATAGATGCTACAGCCCCTGCACACCACTTGGGTGGGGCACTGGAGCCACTTGATAGAAAAATATGTGCAGCTTGTCAGCCCCTTGACTTTTCACCCTGGCTCTGTACAGCTCAGTGCAGAAACACAGTACTAGTGTGTGCAGATGATGCACAGGCATGCACCCAGTGGATCTCCATGAAGGGCTTAAGTGGTGTGGAGGACCTTGCATGAGCCCTTCACAGTAATGGTAAATTTTGTCCATGGTATCTTAATGAAGTACCCTCCGTTTAAGTGCTTGGAAAAACCCTGAATGAACTGTGATTTGTAAGTGTACCACACAATAGAATTATCTTTGCTTAGAGATGATCCCATGTACAGGTATTCATGTCTACATACGAGTATAATTAAACTCAAAGAGCTAAATCTCCAAGAAAAAGCCATTTTTTTTGTTTTGTTTTTCACTCCCTGTACACTAAGGTCATTTCTACACTTGGCACTAAGGAATGTAATTCCTAGGTCATGTAGACACAGCAGTCATGGTAGTACAGGGAGCAGGAAGTAGCAGCACTGGCTGGCTGCCCCAAGTATGTACCCATGAAGTCCAGAGGGTTTGTACTCAGGACAGCTAGCCCAGACCCCATTCACCACTGCCTAGCCCCACTCACCCCACCACAACTACACTTCTATTTTTACTGGGAATCACATCCCCAGCTCCAAGTGTAGACATGATCTTAGATTACACAATATAATTGCCAAGCATATGTATGTTCTAGGCTTAACTAGCTATGCATTTTTAAACTTTTCCCAATAAGTCTAAAGGGGCTTGTCTGACAATTCAAGTGTCTCCCAAACAGACTTTTTACGGTACATTCTTCCATCACTTTTGCTCTCACAGCTCTTATCTCCTTTTTCACACTTTTTTCCCCATTTCTTCCTAAGAAACAGTTTCCTTTCTTACCAAATTTTCCTGGTTCTTCCACTTTATCTAGTTAATGATTATTATGCCATTCTTCAATAGGTTATCTATTAAAACAGGTAGCTAGGAACCAATTCTATTACTAAACTTGCTGAGATTTTTAAAGGCAGTGAGCCAAATTCATCCCTGATGTAATAGCACTGACAATATGAAGAGTGTTTTTGGCTCAGAATCTTATCAGTTTTGTTTGTAATTTTGATTCATAAATGAGTTGAAAAAACAAAGTGCCTTTTGTCCCCATTGGGGGCTTTATAATCAAATGATTATGGAATTAGAATTACAAGAAGTGATTTAGCAAAAATTTTATCAAAATCAAAGCAACAGAGAAATGACAACCAATATGAGAATATGTTGTGCACGTGTAACAGGGCGATGACTCATCCGGAGGCGTCTCCTGCTGGTCATCCAGGGAAATAGCTCTCCAGCCTTTGGAGCACCCTCTGCAGGCCCAAGTCTCACCTGTTGCTGGCCTCGTTTCCCTCCCAGACCCCGGTGCCCCTTTTCCTTTCCCTTGGGCGCTGCCCCCTTCAGCTCTCTGGGTCTCCCTTCCCAGGGGAACCCCCAACCCCCTATCCCCACCTTGCCTCAGTCTGGGGCTACTGCTAGTCACCATCTAGCCCCCACTCACTAGGGCAGACTGCAGTATAAAAGCTACTCATCATAGGCAAGGGGGGGTTGGACCTGCTGCCTTTGCCTATTCTGGTCTGCCCTCTGCAACCCCAGTACCCTTCTGGGCCTTTAACAAGGTCTGCAGCCTGGAGGTTTCCAGGCTGGAGCTCCCCAGCTCCTTTAGCCTTTCACCAGCCCTGCTCCACTCAGGTGCCCTGCTCAGCTCCCAGCATCCTGGCCCTCCTCTCTCAGCAAGCTAGAGAGAGTGTCTGTCTGAGCTCCTGGACCACTGCCCTCTTATAAGAGCCAGCAGGGCTGGCTCCAGGCACCAGCTTAGCAAGTAGGTGCTTGGGGTGGCCACTCCAGAGAGCGGTGAAGGTTCAGCTATTCGGCGGCAGTTCGGCAGAGGGTCCCTTACTCCCAGTTGGAGCGAAGGACCTCCTGCTGAACTGCAGCAGATCGCGATCACGGCTTTTTTTTTTTTTTTTTTTGGGAAAAAAGAGAGAGAGCAGTTTACCCTCTATGACTCTACAATAGAAACAATTACCTGTAAACCATGCCCAGATATTAGCCCGTTTCTGCAAGTGCATCAAATAGTGACTCTATTCAGTTTGTGACGCCACTATAATGCTCCCAGATCCTTATCAACCAGTATACCATAGGTACCCAGTTATTCTGCAGTTTAGGGTTACAGGCTAGGGTTAGGGTTCTCCTAAGTGAAGTACTTCGGCACTTATTCTATTGAACTATCAATCTTGTGAATCAGACCAATTCTTCAATATGTCCAAGAGGTTGTGAAGTCACACCTGCCTCCAAACCTCACCCATAGAAAACTTATGGCCACACAATCATGTTTAGACTTTAAGGTGCCAACAGGACTCATTGTGCCTGCCAAGCTTCATGTCATCGCACAAAATTGTTATAAGCACAGCTCTAACACTTCATTATCCAAAGCTATAATGACAATTTGAATAGTAACTCGGACCGCATTTCAACTACGCAAGAGTCAGAAGAAAATTGGAGCAGGGTCCAGAGACAGAGCAAACAAGAAGATTAAAGGTCTAGAATACATGACCTAAACGTAACGGAAGCTGACAGAATAGGTTATTTAGTATTGGAAAACGGCCAGAAGGCTGAGAGGACATATAGCCAGTTATTCAGGTATCTAACAAGGGTGTCATCAGGAGAGGAGAAAACTTGTTCATCTTTACCCTAATGAAGACACAAAGCAATGAGCTTAAACCGCACTGCAGCAAGGGAGATTTAGGTTGGACATTAGGAAAAAGTTCCTAACTGTCAGGGTAGTTAAACACTGGAATAAATTGCCTAGGGAGGTTGTGGAATCTCCATCTCTGGAGATACTTGAAAGTAGGTTAGATAAATATCTATCAGGGATGGTCTAGACAGTATTTGGTCCTGCCATGAGGGCAGGGGACTGGACTCGATGATCTCTCAAGGTCCCTTCCAGTCCTTGAGTCTATGAATCTATGAATCTAGAACAGTCCCCTGCAGGACCCAACTAGATAAGTCCTTCCAATTTGACAGCAAACCACCATTGATGATTACTCTCAGTATGATTTTTCAACTAGTTGTTCACTCATTTTATAGTCAATTCATCTAGACCACATTTCTCTATTTGCTTGTGAGAATGCCATGTGGTATTGTGTTAAAAGCCTTACTAAAATCAAGATATATCATATCAACTGGTTTCCCCCATCCAGTAGGCCATGAACCCTTTCAAAGAAGGAAACTAGGCTGGTCTGCCATGATTTGTTCTTGAAAAATCCATGCTGTCTGTTCTTAATCACCTTACTATCCTCTAGGTGCTGACAAATCGTTTGTTTAATAATTTTGTTCTTTGCAGGTATTGAAGTTAGACTTACTAGGCTATAATTCACTAGGTCCTTTGGTCCTCTTTTAAAAAAATAGATATTATGTTTGTCCTTCTTCAGCCTCTTGGACCTCACCTGTCCTCCATAAGTTCATAATGATAATTACAAATGGTTCTTAGATTGCTTCAGCTAGTTCCTTAAGTACCTTAAGATGGATTTAATCAGGCTCTGATGACTTGAATATATCTAATTTATTTAAATATTTTTTAATCTGTTCTTTCTCTATACTGGCTTTCTGGAAATCTTGTCTCTTTCACTGTACTACACTGATACAAAATTTTCCTCTATTTATCTTTACAAGAAGTTGGTTAGGTATTTAAGTATTGGCAAATAAATGTATATTGAGAACAATGACCCAAGCAAGATTCTAAAAACTTTAAACTACTTAAATACTTTTTTTCATCCCATAAGGGATTAGCTTTTCTTTAAAATGCCTTTTGGGGCCTCCATGATTGACAGAGTCTGTTTAATTATAAGAGTTTTTATATTTTAGACTCAAAAGATATCCAAGCAGATTGGAGAATTACAGGTTTGGGATCTGAGCAGGGCTTTGGAGCTGTGCTCCGGCTCTGCTCCAGCTCTAGGCAAAACCCTGCAACTCCACTGCTCCAGAGCTGCTCCACACTCCAGCTCTGGGCTCCACTCCAAAGCCCTGTATCTGAGTCTGATCTTCCCAAGAACAGGTGTCTGTTGTGCTCTTCCATTACATACCCTCCTCAGAAGTGCTAAACACGAAGAAAATTTTTCTAGGCATGGCATCATGGTGGGTCAGATTCTGCCCCCTCCATGGTCCCTACATACAACAGACTTGGTGCTCTTTCACAGTGCCAGGGGGATCAAGATTTGGGTTGGCATAACAATGTGTGGCATGGCAGCTCTGTAGGGGCTGCCTATGCTCTATGGAGAGGATGGTGAGGAATATGTCCAGGTAAACTGTGACTACATGCAGTTGTGATTGTACTGAACATTAGCGCATCTGGAGCCAGTGGTGTAAGCTCTGCAAAAGCTACTGAGCCACTGTATTGTAGTCCTTGCAGCTTTGTAGACAGCTGGGAGAGGACCGCCTCAGAAGAGAACCTGTTGTCTTAGTCTGGTTCCCCTGACCCTCCTTCTTAACAATTATCAAAAGCTCTCGAAGAATGACCAGAGTCTGGCTCCATAGGAAAATATTGCTTTATTTGCCTTATTGTAGAAAATATGTTTCTGATTTATTTTAAAATATATGGATCAGTGCATGCTGTTCCACTCATATTACCATCTGCTAATGTGCTACGTAACCAGTACAACTCAGAGAAGCTGCGGAGAAATTGATATTACAATACATCAGCAAAAATTAAATCCTGATACTTTTATGCATGACTCAGCTACAGTACACAAGTTGCTAATGATTACTAGAGAACTAACTCTTTCCTATATACCCAATACCTCCTTTAAAAGAATTAAAACAAAGGTGGGTATTATGTTCAAATTCCCACTTCCAAACATTTTCTTATGGTTTTGGTCATGTCAGATCCCAAATCAGAAGAGTCCTGCCAATCTAGAAATGCTATGTCTGACTGTAAACCCGTCTCTCTCTCTCTCTCTCTCACCCCCCTCCCCCCCAAAATACAGTAAAAACAAAGAAACAGACAAAAAAACACATGCATAGCACTGCAGGACTTGGCTATTTAAAAAAAAAAATCTTGACTCCTTTATTCTGAAATTGAAGTGAACTCAAGATTTCCTCCAATTGGGGTTGGAATCTTGAGAACTGGTTGAGAATTTTCTGATGAAACAGACTGTCACTGGAAAATGCTAATTTGATTAAACTAAAATGTTTAGTGGAAACATTGATTTTGATGGGACTACTGACCAAACACAGGGGGATTCCAACAGAAACCTAGTTTCTTAGCCTGACAGGCTGCTGGAGAGCCAGACCTCACAGGGTCTGCAGCCTCTATAGCTCTGGGACAGCCCCACCATGCAAACAGCCTCAAAGACAAAGAACCTAAGTGCTTCCAGGATCCAGGGCTCCACGCAACCCCTCCACATGGAGCGCCCCACTGGGCAGACCATTTCCAGTCTGCCAAGCCCTATCTACTTTAGTCGCATTGGGATCCCTCCTTTTCCTGCCAACCAACACTCCAGAGTGCCCCCAAACTGCTGGCAAGCATCCTTTTTTTCTCTTCTCTTCCCTTGTGCCTGGCCCGATATCCTAGTCCCTTGGTTTCCGATATCACACCTTCCGAAGCTCTTTTTGTGATGCCATCCCCTGCTGGCCACGTCACCCAGCTCCCTATGCTCTTCCTGACGCCCCCCGCCTTCATTTGCTCTTCCTTGCTTATACTCTGGCGGCCCTCGTGCGGCTGTTTTGCCATGAGATCTCTACTGGGTTTCAAATATTCTAGCTAGTCATGTGTGAGAGGCAGTTCACACTCTTTTGTCTAGTTATACCTTCTGCCATGTTGTGCATTCGAAGAGATATTGCAAAGAAAAATATCGAGCCTTTCATATCTGATTTCATATCTGTAATGCTAAAAAAATTGTAATCATCTTTATTTTGCTCAAAATTCTATCATCTGACACCCTTCATTCTGCTCGCACGTGGGCTCTGTTGTTAGCGTGCTCACAGCAGACTCTATTGATCCCATTAGACTTTCCTCTGGGATTGCCGTGTTCTAATTGGAAAGCCTTAAAATTTAAATAAGACACTGGTTTGTGTTTCGACCATGATGGGCGTGGTGTAGCAACTTAAAAGAGTTGTAGCTCCCGCCCCCCACCAATGCTTCTTTGGCCAGCCTTTCTTTGGCTGAGATGAGCACTAGCTCAAAGGGGTACTCAAAATTTCACCAAAATAACCCAGTTGTACAAAGCCTCAGGACTTTTGCAGGTTTACTAGATTGGAACACTCAGCAAGTTGAAGGCTGGCAGAAGGAATTAGAGAGAGATCTTAGGGTGGGCTGGGGGCTAGGAGAGGGAGGATTTTCACATGGGGGAAAGAGTAGCCACAGGCATATCATATAAGAGAAACAATGTAAAGCCAGAAATTTCGTCACCCTGTTCAGAATTCACTTTTCTCTGCCAATTACCAAATATTTTGGCTGTTCATATACAGCCCTACAAACATATCTTCTAGTGCTTTCTGTAGGCCTTGGGATCTATAAGCAAATGAATTGCAGCATCTATAAAAATGAGAGGATTTAATTTTGTGAAAGAATTACCTCATAGAGAAATTTGATTTTCATTTTCTTCCACCTTGTGTGTGTGTGTGTGGTGTGGTAGTGTGTGTGTGTGGAGTTAGAGGAGAGAGAGAGAGAGAGAGAGAGAGAGAATTAATGGGTCAGGAATGCTCTAGCTGGAACTTTTCTGAAATTTTCTGTTGAAGCAACATCATCATTGAAATTTTTCTGAGATGATGTTTCTCTTTTTTCATGCAGGGTGATAAAACTTTAAAGTACAACAGTCTTTGTCAAATTTCTTACATTCTTTGCCAGCAATGAGAGAGACTAAAAGGACTAATTTAAGAACCCACAAGATAAAACAGACCATTGTTCCAAGATCTCCAGTTCTTACTGATGACTATCCTGGAATAATTAGAGAGACCAGCTGGGTGAGGTAATATCTTTTATCCAACCAATTTCTCTCTCTCACCAATGGAAAGTTGGTTCAATAAAAGATATTAGCTCACCCACCTTGTCTCTGTAATATCCTGGGAGCTCTAACAACACTGCATAACCTGGAATAAAACAGCCACTGCGCTGGTCAAATAAATATAACTTAAACAACTTTAACATTTAGGACTGGAAAGATGGTCTTTAGGGCTTTAAGAAACTTGATTCTACTCCCAGTACTGCTGCACTTCCTGTGTGACCTTGGGCACAGTCACTTAAGCCTGTAACTTTAGTTACCCTGTCTATACCATGGGAACAATAATACTGACCTACATATAGAGGCATTGTGTAGGGGTTAAATACGAGGGTAATGATCCTCATTTCATTGTACTACACAAATATAAAAATATGATTATTTACAACACAACAATATCTCCCGAATCCCAAGATGGGTAACAGGTCATGAATTTGTATTTTGAACCAAGTGAACTTTGCTAACATTCCTTCATTGGTCCACAGAGAGAAGAAGGGTTCAGAAAGCCCTGAGGCCTGCCCTAATGTGTAGCTTAGCTGCACTAGCTCTATGACTTCCATGAAGTTAGGCCAATTTACAGCTCTGGCTCAGACTGTTTATTTACCCCATGCCATTCTAGAAATGAGTGTGGCTAGTTATTTTTGGTGAAATGATTCATGATTTGTTAACTGGCTACTCAGATTGAATGGGTAGAAATATTCCGTTACCTAAATATGCTCTTATGTGGAAGGGACTACACTGTAGTAAAAAATAGAACCACTGAATTAATTAAATATGACCCATTAAGACATACCCAAAAATACATCTCACCACTCTGCTAACAACATTAATAATTCAGTGCCATTGTCACACTAAAGTATACACAATTTTTCATAATCAATTATTTATGAAGCTTCACACTTTACACAGTATATTCAGTACATGACCTTCTTTAGAATACAAAACCAGTTTGTCTCCTCTAGAGCTAAATGTGAAATGAATGATTAAAAGAGTTCTTCTAGCAGCTATCCTGGTTTCAGGTTTTGCTACCTTCACCCCTCTCTGGGTGTAACCACAAAGGACTCCCACTCTTAGGCCAAATCGATTTAGCGCTGTACCCGTCCACACTACAACGCTCTTTATATCGATATAAAGAGCACTTTATATCGATTTCTGTACTCCTCCCAGACGAGAGGAGTAGCGCTAAAATTGATATAAACATATCGGATTAGGGTTAGTGTGGACGGAAATCGACGTTATTGGCCTGGGCGGGTATCCCACAGTGCCACACACTGACCGCTCTGGACAGCAATCTGAACTCGGATGCAGCGGGCAGGTAAACAGGAAAGCCCCGCGAACTTTTGAATTACATTTCCTGTTTGCCCAGCGTGGAGCTCTGATCGCACGGGTGGCGATGCAGTCCCAAATCCAAAAGAGCTCCAGCATGGACCGTACGGGAGATACTGGATCTGATCGCTGTATGGGGAGACAATCTGTTCTATCAAAGCTCCGTTACAGAACATGAAATGCCAAAGCGTTTCGAAAAAAAATCTCCAGGCTACACAGTGCTGCGTGACAAGCGTAACGGGAAGCAAGAGACTCAAATGGACGCTCATGGAGGGACTGGGGTACTGAGGACTCCAGCTATCCCACAGTCCACAGCAGTCTCTGAAAAGTATTTGCATTCTTGGCTGAGCTCCCAATGTCTGTAGGTTCAAACACAGTGTCTGGCGTGGTTCAGGGAATAGCTCCTCAGTTTCTTCCCCCCCACCACGTGAAAGAAAGGGAAAGAAATCATTCTTGACTTCTTTCAATGTCACCCTATGTGTACTGAATGCTGCTGGTAGACGCGATGCTGCAGCAGTGAAAGGCAGTATTCGTCTCTCTCCCCTCTCTGGTGGCAGACGGTGCAGTAGGACTGGTAACTGTCCTCATGAACCCCTGAGTGCTCCAATGCTTTTTAACTGAATATGGGGTGCCTGGGTAAAACAGGAATGATTCCTGGTCACTCCAGTAGATAGGACAGAACGGCTAGTAACCGTCTTCATCATAGCAACTGGGGGCTGAGCTTCATCAGCCCCCTCCTTTCCTGTGTAAAAAGAAAAGATTCTGTACTGCCTGGACTGTCATAGCAGCAGCATGCTGGGCTCCTCTCCCCGCACCGCTTATTGTCCTGCCTGGACTGTCCATAGCAGCCGGGAGGCTGCCTCCCCTCATTTTATCTCACTAACAAGTCTCTGTTTCTTATTCCTGCATTCTTTATAACTTCATGACACAAATGGGGGGGGACACTGCCACGGTAGCCCAGGAAGGTATGGGGGAGGAGGGAAAGCAACGGGTGGGTTGTTGCAGGGGCACCCCTGTGAATACTGACACGGAGCAGCTGTGCTCTGATACACTGGGTCCTCTAGTACACTTGCCCCCTATTCTAGGCAGGACTGACTCTATTTTTTAGAAATCCATAAAGAGGGATTGACTCGGGGAGTCATTCCAGTTTTTTGCTTTTGTGCATACCCGGTTGATCTCAGCCAGGCGGCACTCATGAATCAGCAGCAGCAGACAGTAAAACAGAGGGGGAGAGATAACCGTCACTCTCATTGCCAGTTTACTCCGGCAGTAGATCGGTACAGAATGAAACTGGTAACCATCTCTGCTATCAGCAAAAGCAAATGATATGCTGCTGTGTAGCGCTGTGAGTATCGCCTCTCTGTCCGCAGCATCCAGTTCACATACGGTGCCGGAAAAAAAAAAAAGCTGAACGGCTCCATGGTTGCCGTGCTATGGGCGTCTGCCAGGCAATCCAGGGAAAAATGGCGCGAAAGGTATTGTCAGCTGTTGTTTCCGCCGGAGGAAGGAATGACCTGACGACATTTACCAGAACCACCCGTGACAATGATTCAACCGCATGAATTCCAAGGGGCGGGTATCAGAGACTGCGGGAACTATGGGATAGCTACGGCAATAGCTACCCACAATGCAACGCTTCAGAAATCGACGCTAGCTACTCGGGACTATGGACGCACAACGCCTGAATTAGACTGTGCCTAGTGTGGCTGCGTGAAATCGAATTTATAATATCAGTTTTATGAAACCGATTTTAGCTAATTCGATATTATCGCGTAGTGTAGACCTGGCCTTAGACTGGATTTCTAGGTTGGCAGCTCCCCTATTAACAACTGTGTTAACTTGAGGGGCCCAACTATGTTTGGCATCTGTAAACCCTTTCCTCTGGGAACCTTTGACTGCCGCTCATTAAAGTACCTCAAAAACAGCTTCTTCAAAGCAAACTATTATTTATTCACCCAAAGGTGCATAGCATGCAGAGTAAAGGGTTTAAAAAAAAAAAAAGCAGCCTATGTACATGGGTCTTATCTACAGTATAATCTTTCCTTGAAAGTTTTTTAAGTTCCCCTCAGGCAAGTCACCACCACCTCTAGATTGCTCTGCTACATTCTCCCTTAATCTTCCTAGGCAGCTGACAGCTCACTCAACCCCCATTCTTCCATACGTTTGGCCTGAAAAGAGTAAACTTTGCCAGCCTAGTTGGAAGCAGGCCAGGGATATTTCCCAATTAATAGCTTTTCCTTTCATAGCCTTCTTTAACTGAATTGTATCCAGTCAGGCACGGCAATATTACACACGTAAACTGAGGTACACGTGTTATGTATGAAAAGTAATACGCGAAACCCTCATTCTCCACAGCAACATAAATCAGTTCAGTGACTGTTCTCCTCCCCTCCTCAACAACTGCAGCAAAGAAATGGATAGATTTTCAAGGCTAGCTCTAGAGCCATGAGAAGAAATACAGTGAAAGCCTACAACATGGTGACTGGAATGACATCTTAAACTGTGGCAGAACTACTAAGATAGGAGGATTTTTATACTTCAGATGGGATGACAACTTCTTTAGTTATTGAAATATTTTTAGGGTTTTTAAGAAGACAAAAGGAAGAATCAGCAGGGACAGCCCATCCATTAGAAGGGGCATTAAAAGAGGGGACACAAACCAATAGGATGATAGTAAGAGAATTTGACAGTCACACATGTTCAACTTGTCAGGGACATTCTAACTGAATTCCTCTGTTATAAGGCTCCAGAGTAATTCCTCAGCAGAATAATACAAATTCAGTGAAAGTTTGTTTCAAGCTGCTCACTTCTGCCCAGCCTTTAATATGTGTCTCTCTCCCATCTCACCCAAGGCTAAGGGACATGGGAATGATAGTTTCCTATAGCAATTAATCATTTTTGAGAATATCCATTTCAGAATTAAAGACTGACAAAAAAAGCAGGTGCTCTCCTTTTTCCACCTAACCTCTCATTCATTCAGGTTTGTAGGGTACTGCAGTTTCTTTGGTGTTTCTCCATTGATACACAGAAGTATGATAACTGAGTGTGAAAACAGGATGCCTTGCCCATGTCATTTCGGCCAAAAAACCAATGCTTTCTCATTCTGATATCAAACAACAGTGAACATCTGAAATTGTTTTTGATATAACAACGGAATGCAATTGAATGTTTAGACACAAAGTTTTGACTTCCTGTGCTCACTATTTACTGTGTGGACAAAGTGCAAATTACAAATGAATTCCTTCAAGGAACTGTTAATGTTAAGGTCATAAAGCTAATAGTCAGCATTAAAGGGCAAAATGCACTAAAGGCTGCTTCATGGTACATCTGCTTTTGCAGTTTGCCCCCAAAGGAAATCCATGCAATATATTCTCAAAACTAGGTTAAATGTGTTTTATACAGTCATGCAAAAAGACTGAATGCAGAATAATTGAAATGCAGTGCTATATGGTATGTGATAGTATTTAACAAGAAAGTAGGATTTAGAGGAATGCATATTTTAGAAAAAAATTGCAAAATGTTCTGCTCTATTAAATTGAATTCAATAGAAAGGTGACATTGTGCCAGTTTCAGCATAGGTGATATATTCTCCCAAACGTATATATTGTTGTCATACATCTCAAACAGCCTCTGACTCTTTGTTTAGGAGAAAATAATTCCAGAATTCATGTTTCTGTATCAAGTGGAGGTTGGCTTAACTCCTTCCCTTGACCCTCTATTCAAGTTAAAGTTTTCAGCAGTTGGTTGAAATCTCTCCAAATGTTCAGATGATTCCAGAACATAAGGGCAGTTTAGAAACAATCCAATGTCCTCTGGAACCAAAGGGAGGCTTTTCATTGATTTAAATGAATTATCGGTTAGACCAAGGGTTTCTTCCAATGTTAACTACATTAATGCCTCATTTGCTTTAAACTTCCCACCTATTTTTTCCAACACCAGACACAGACCTCAAATGTGTGCAACAGATTTTTTTTAAACCACTTTTTTCCCAGTAGGAATTATTTCCATCTCTTTTTGGCTTGCTTCTCACCATTTTCCAGAATGCATTCTGGCATTAGTGTAAAGTAGCTCCAATAATCACACTGAGAGGATATTAAACTGAGCCAGGAGATGCAGCACTTTCATTAGAATTATGTGAATAAGGGCATGACATTTGTAATGTTAACCAAAGCAAATCTTTGAACATTTATGGCTAGATTTTCATGGATGCTGAGCACCCATAATTTGCCTTGACTTCAGTGGTCATTAACTTTTATGTAGGGGAAATAATGGAACCGAATACATATCCCACCTCATCCAGCTTTACAAAAGCTGCACAGAAGACTGCATGTGTCCTCCAGGACTGTAACATTAGCCCAGAGTACTGTAATAGGGGGACCAAATCTGCAGCCTGCTGTACCCTTTGATGAAATGGCATGCAGTTCCCTTCCATTATGCACAGGGAACAGAAAAAGGCCCTTCCTGGCCACCCTGCCAGCCGGGTTCAGATCAGTCCAATACATGGTAGTATAGCCTACTGGCACCTTTCTATTATCCAGCATCTCTGTTTTTATTTAAAAGAAAAAGCAACTGAAATTTCCTTTTTAAAAATAATGGGAAAATTACTACGTTTTCAACTTTTTTTTTAATTCCATTGCCTCCCTCCTTTTTTCGCCATGGGGGTGGGGGTGGGTAGGAAGAGAAGAGGAGACAGTGTGGGAGAACATTTTCTTACACTTTCCACACCTTTTCACTCTAGAAAATGGGGAAAGTGGTAGGATGTTAAAAATCAGGGAAAGTGACATTTTCTTTCCCTTGTTTCCTCAATTTTCCATGAAAAAAAGTAGTTAAAAAATACTAAAACAAAACAAAAAATCCCGATTTCACTTTTTTTATCCCTCCCTTCTTTTTTCAGTGAAAGAAGAGAAAGATGTTTTTCCCAACTTTTAATAATTTCCAGCCTCCTCTTCTTTTCTGAAAAGGATGGACAGTAAATGGGGGTGGGAGGAGGGAAGCAAGAAATCTAAACAATATTTTTTTTCAAAATGAGAGAACATTTTCTATTTAATTTTTTTAATTTGTTTGAAAACAAGGAAAAAGTGAAAATTTTGAAGAAAAAGGATAAATATTCATTTAATTCTGAAAATTTTCATGAAAAAATATTACAAGCTCTACTAGAGGTGGTAATATATGTGTTGATGTTGTTAACCCATTTCATTCCTCATATAAGAAAGGCGAGAGGAGATCACAGATCTGCATGATTTGCTATGAGTGAAATTTCATTTTTTTTACTACAAGTGGTTGGCATTTGGGAAAGTTATATCACATGTTCTCCTTTCTGCCCCCTCAAAAAAAAAAAAAAAAATCAAGGAAGAGCCCAGCCCAAAGAACCCAGCAGACCCTACTGTCATATGCAAACCCCGCTGAAAGGGAACAATCTCCAGGAGCTGAGATAGCATACACAATCATATTTTGAACATCTGTGCATCTCTCCTGGAACACAGTAAGTGAGAATATTCAGAAGAACTGAATTCTACGGTTGAAAGAAAACAACACAGAATATGGCCAAGTATTGATATTTCAATGTCTATGTAATCTCCCTATGCAATTGTTTAAATTGTAGTAAAGATAATACTCACTCCTCAGGGCTCTCAGTTTGAATTGACAGGAACTATGGATTCTGGGCGACAACAGACTCCACTCTTGGGAAGGAAGGGTAAAATTTCCATTAATCAACAATGACTCTTGGAACCAAGTAATTACAGGCTCTTCAGAGGATTTCCTTCCCCTCCTGGCCATGAAGCTTGGTGTCTGGAAAGAATAAATATAATATATGAGGTGTATAAAACAGGGAGAAAGTGAGGGAATGCATATGCCTAACCCCAGAAACAGAAGTAATGGCGCAAGTCCTTGGTGAGGAGCACACAGGGCAGCTCAAGACAGGGTGAACAGTTCACCTTTGCAGCCATAAGTCTAGGCTACCAGGGTAGAGTCCAGTCCCCAGGCTGCTCCAAGCTGCACCAGCTGCCCATAATTCAAGGTGCCATATCACTGGGACACTGAGATCCTTCCAAAAACAGAGGCCAAGAATCAGTGTGTCATACAGTGACTACACTTGCTCTACCAGATCAAAATATTCCCCTTGCTCAAAGAGAATCCTCAGACAGCTAGATCCATTACTTTACTAGTACTCTACATGATTGCAAAGGGTTGTGGGACCCATAGCAAGACTAGGAGTCACATCACTGAGTTAACTTAAATCTCTATTGAGATAACAATTAAAATAAATAAAGCACTGAACACAGGGCAAGGGATAGCTCAGTGGTTTGAGTATTGGTGTGCTTAAACCCAGGGTTGTGAGCTCAATCCTTGAGGGGGCCACTTAGGAATCTGGGGTAAAAAAAAGTACTTGGTCCAGCTAGTGAAGGCAGGGGGCTGGACTCAATGACCTTTCAAGGTCCCTTCCAGTTCTAGGAGATAGGAATATCTCCAATTACTTTCTATTATTATTTTTAACGCAGAAAAAATATCACATACATAGCACTGAAGCGCTTGAGAATTCATTGTTCATTGCTGAACTACATCATGGATAATAAAGATGGAATAGAACCCAAACACTTGTTTTCTTAGGCCCTGATTGTGCAAAGATTTATGCACATGCTTAAAGCTAGGCGTGAGCATAAATCAATTGGGGCCTAAGGAAACAGGTTTTGGGGTTCTATTGCAAGGTCAATAACTTAACTCTTGCTAATCAAAAATACAAAATGAAGAATGAGCATTTTTTTCATTTGCATGGTACTTAGATCGCAAACACCTTGGGGGAGGGATTGTCTTTTCATTGTATATCTGTGCAATGCCAAGCACACCTGGGGCTCTAATCCTGACTGAGGCATTTAGACTCTGTCATTATACAAAATAATAGCAATTCTCCATTGATGAAATTTCCAGCAATTGAAACATGACAACAAAACAATGTAAAATGTTTGCTATTTCCATTTTGATTTTCTCTGTGACATTTTAGAAGCCCAGAAAGTTACTATTTTACTATTACTAATTTACTATTTTCTTTTTTTGATGGCTAGGTACTCTGCTAGATGTAAATCTTTCTTTACTGAAGTCATATGTGGGTAGTACAGCTCCACAGGATATTTGGATCCTTACCATAATGACTTCACATTTCTGTAACCCTCTATATAGAAATTCCTGTGTTTGGAAAATATGTATTTTTTCCTCTGTACTCTTTGCCCATTTAGTACATGCATGACTGTAATCTTTCCTGAAGAAAGCAAATTACAAACTGTCACTGGAATGGCTAAATTCCATGGAAAAGGCCCCCAAATAACAGCCTGAGAACCACAACATTTAAAAAAAATTACTTTCTGGACACAAATATGGTATCTTTGCATCGTAGAACAACCCCTTCACTGCTAGCGGAAGGAAGCATGAAGCACAGAAATAAATGAAAGCAAACACAGAACCAAAACCAATCAGTATTAAAATAATATTCTGCCTCAGTGTTAAATCCTCTACCATAGGTTCTAGTTCTGTTGAAAGGCCTCGTTCTCCAAAACAGGAAATTGAGAGAAAGACAAAACTAAAAGATGAGAATGTTGAATTAAAACAAGGGATTCGAGGTAGATATTAAAAGCTTACTTTCCCATATAACTTGTACGCTAAAGATGAAGCTACAGAATAAGAAAAGCTTCTATTAAGACTCATGGCAAATGTAGGGTAATAATGGGTATGTCTACACTGTAGCTTGGACTGAGCCTCCCAGCTCAGGTAGATAGACATGCTAGTTAGTGGCCAGGGTGACACAGACTAGCCATCTGAGTTTGGACCCAGGAAGTTGGTTGGCTAGTACTCAGTAGCTAGCCCATGCTGCAACACTTACACTGCTTTTTCAGCAGGCTAGCTCAAGCAGAGCTAGCACATCTGTCTACCTGGGCTAGGAGGCATTCTCCCACCAAAGTGTAGACACATCCTAAAAGCCTGGTCCTGAGAGGTGCTAAGCTCTGTCAGTGGCCACGGAAGGCAATGGGAATTGTGTGAATAAATAAATCAGCCCCTTTATCCTATCTGCTGATCCAGTGAAATGAATGGGATCCTTGTGGATGGTTACTGATCAAAGGTGGCCTTGAAACAAAGATAAAGTCCAGTCCTAAGAGTGTGCCACAAGTACAACGCCTATTAAAGTCTACAGGTTCTGAGCACAATAGTGCTTACAGGTTTGAGCCAGCATATAGGACTTTAATATCATTACAATGGATGCTGAGAGTTGTATAAGGAAACAGAAATGTCCTGAAACTCTTTCAAACTGTTTTAAATATCTGTAAGACCCTGGTAATTCTATTTAACAAATACATTAAAATGGGAAACATTTAAACATACTAAATATTTTAAATTATTATTATTCAAGAATAAATATGCTATTAAGGTAGTTAGTAAATTTCTTGTATTTTTTTAGAGCAAAATCTGTCCCAGAGAGTTGGGTTATTTAATTTATTTATTTATTTATTTATTTAAACTATGATTTAGGACTGGCCAGATTAGGACAAAATGACAATTATGTATAATGTGTAAAAGCAGTGTGCAGTTATTGAATCGTAGAAAGAGAGCAACTTATGATAAATATTTTCTAGTGTACTTGATGCTAATAATAAATCCCAAATCTTTTAGAGATGGTTCAAATACATTTTTCCCCCCAGAAACATCACTCCCCTACTAAAAGAAACAAGAAGCCATTTATTAGAAGCAGAGCAAACATATGACATACAATTATGCTAACCATATAGCCTTTCACCACACACCGATGGTTGTTCCTGGATACCCAGAAATTATAAGTGGAAAATTCAAAGCAGCCATGTGGTTTCCTTGGCAGTGATGATACTTGTTTCACTTATATTTATGATATGGTTGGGTTTGCATTTGATCAAAGAAGGATAAGAAATGAATCCAGTAACCATTCTGAGATCTCCTAGAAAGTAACAAACCAAACGTACTGCTTTCTGTATAATTTCCATGAGGTTTAATTGTTTTGTCAAGGAATATATTCTATGAGAAACAAACATCTTCAGATATTTGTCTAGTCTACTTTCAAAATAATTTCTCAGGAATTCTTGTCTAAGTTTACAATCCACGTATATAGCAAATTCTTACATAATAAAAGCGTGCAGATCAAATATACCCTGCATTACATCCTAGAATGTTTGATCTAACAATGTGGTAATTAAAATAGTAAAATTTTACATTGGTCTTTTTTTCTTTGAACAAAATTTTAATAATAAGAGTTAACATTAAACTATGTGTTTCCAGTCGCCTTAATGAACTCTGCTTTTGTTTCGTAAAAAAATACCCCTGAAAGTGTAATAGCTAAAAAAAAAAGACCAAGAATTTCTCACATCCCCTTTTAAATAATTTTTGCCTTGGTGCTAGGATTATGAGGGTTCTATAATAAACAAATAGTAATCATAAAATAATTAACTAAAACCCCAGGCTCAATATTACGGATCCACACAGCGAAAGGATGAGATTTTGTGTTGAACATCTGAGTGGCATAGCCCAGGGGGAGTGAGGCTAAGCTGGCTTTAAGCCACCTTCACGTCCTTCTTATTCTGGGACGCTCCACAGCTCTGAGAGGTTACCAGTGTAATATATACAGCACTAAGGACCTGTGTAAGTTATAGGAATCACCAGGGTGCTTCCTAATGTGCTGCAGCCCTGCTCAGGATCATGATAGTGCTGTGGCTTCACTCTAACACACCCTGTTTACCCCCCACCATGCCCCAGCACACACCCTGTTCCAGGGCTTGTGAAGCCATCCTTACGACAGTCTTCCTTAGTGCCGGCACTGCACGACATGGCTCCCAAGCCAAAATGGGGTTTTGGGGTTTCTTTAAAGACCATTTTATCTGGCATAAAGGGGTCAGAACACAGGTGTGGATCTTTAGGTGTGTTTAGTAAACGAGCATTGCCAATACTTGCATAACAGCATGAAACTAGCCAGCCTTAAGCATTACCAAAACTAATACAAATTACCAACATGCAGTTACCATGGCTGATCATTGACAAAGTTGCTATAAGAACAAATAGTAAACCAGGCCTCAGAGAGAGCCAACCTGCATTTTTACTACTTTGGTGCTATTTTTCTTTATGCTTTTATATCAGAACAATTAATATAAGCATGGCAAAAAACTTGCTCAACACAACAACAAAGACATATAAATATTAGTGAGGAGGAATGTCAAAAGATTTAGCATTCAACTTGGGGAGCATCCAGAGTTAAAAATGTTTATCCAAACTGCCTCAACCTATAGAGGCCTGCACACATCCCAAGGACCTTCCATCTGCATACCAAACAATCCCCATCTTCTCCACAAGACAGATCACTGCTTTGGACAGTTGGGAGTGCTGTCTTCTGCAGGGAAGTCCATTAGTTAGCAACTCTCACCAACATGTTCTGAGTGGATAGTGGTTCTTGGCATCTTCTCTCCACAGTGCTCCCTGTCTGGCACCCTTCTATTCAGGCCATACTTCCACCCCACTCTATCACTCTCCCTCTCACCTAAAATGGCTTCCTCACTCACACCCAGGTTCACCTCTAGTAAAATATATATATTTGAAAGATACCTTGTTATCTATTCAATATTTAATTCATTCTCTCTCTCTCTCTCACACACACACACACGTTTATTTACCTTCCATGTTGAGACTACTGCCAATTATGCTGACCAGTAGTATTTCCTTATGCTCCTCTGGTCTGTATCCACCTGTTGTCTCTTGTCCTGTACTAAGGGCTTGTCTACAGATGCACCAGTGTAGTACTTAGTGAAGATGATAGCTACACTGATAGGAGAGCTTCCCCCATCAGCATAGGTACTTCATTCCCCTGAGAGGCGGTAGCTATGTCAACGAGAAGCTCATTGACACAGAGCTGCCTCAACCAGGAGTTTGGTCAGTATAACTGTGTGGCTCAGCGGTATGGATTCTCCAAACCCTGAGCAACACAATTATACCAACATAAATTTGTAGTGTATACCAAGCCACAGGTTGTAAGCACTTTAGGACAGGAACTGTCTTTTTGTTCTGTGTTTGTACAACAGCTGGCAGAACGGGTCCTGGTGCATGACCGGGGTTCATAGCTGCTAGTACAGTGAAAACAAACAAACAAATAAATAAATAAATATAATAACAACAACCACCACCATAATATTGGCATAAGGAACAGTGGCCATAATCCCCCATATTCTTTACACAGTCCTTGAAATTTTTGCTCAGTGACAACAGCAGGACTGGGCCCAATGTCTGTGAGTCACCTTTTTGAATATTACCAACACTTTGCACTTTTCCAACACAGCAGCTGGCTAAAAATATAGATTTTCCTTGTTATTTTGCATGTATTTTATCAGGATAGAAACTTCTCAATTAGAAAGACTGCCTCTATGCTTTCTCCACGTGTTAAATGTAGACAAATCAGTTATAGATCAACCAGTTTCACCTGGATTTCAAAAAAGGTATCCTCTGTGTTTTCTTTAAAAAAAAAAAACGAAAGAACCACTTGGGTTGTATTACAAATGCCATGTAGCAACAGACTCCTCTTTCTGTTCTCTGACGGCTTGCTGGGGTTGTACACATAATTACAATATTTCTTTCTCTACGGTTTGTCCTCCACCTATTTTAAAGCATCTAAACATTTTAAGCAACATTTTATTTTAAGAAACTTCAATATTTAAGCAAGTATAAACTTTTCTTTTGACTGGTATTCATATTCCAGGTTTACTGCCAGTGCTAATGTTAAACAGAAAACTAGGGGAACTGTGGTCTATCATGATGATCTTACTACCAGATCCAGGGCTTACAAACCATCTGTTTTGGTGACATAGCCATAAAGATGCCTCATCTCACAGTCCAACTCCTCCTCCTGTGGTATTTTAGCAATCAGTGACTCCCTGTAAAAGAAGTTCAAAGCCTGTGTCAATCAAGAAATAGCTCTGTATAAACCACCATAATTGTGGGCAGACAAAATGTTTTTTTTCTTGCGGATTCTTTCTACCAAGACATTGCCAGGGTTTTATCCTTTAGATACTGTAGTTTCCGCTGTATACTGAATGTTTACAGGACACAGGGTTGCTTTCCCAAGCCAGGGAGAGGAAGTAGAATGGATCTTGCTCCTCCCACCTCTCAGGTTCCCCTTACTTTAACCCCTATTTATAAGTACCATAATTAAGGAAATGATCCAAAGCCATTCCATTTGCCTGAAGCTCTCAGATCTGGCTATGAGTAACTGTCATTTTTCCTCTAGCCAATTACAGTGGTAAAGTACTCTCTAGACATTTTTAAAAAATGTGGCGTGCTTTCTCTTGAGATGAATGATATTTGAACTCAAAGACACAGTAATAAGCACTGTTAGTTTATAGGAGCTGGTGCTGAAAGGCCTCTGGATGTCATAAGAAAAGTGCATTTATAACATTTAAAATATATTTTACTGCAGAGTAAACAGGCAACAGCCTAATTACATCTCAGAAGGGAAACAGTTTAAACATTCCTAGGTGCACTATTGCTCTCCTCTCCCAAACACAATATAAAAATATTCAAGTGTCAAGCCTATGCATGAAGGAGGCCACTAACGTACTTCTATATATGAGCATGAGGAGACGATTCCATGACCATTCGTTCTTAAGACAAGCTTCTCATTCTTGTTCTGCAGTTCTAACCCCATCAGTCTCACTGTAATGAAACATAAGGCAATGGTTCCACACTTGTCTACGCTTACAGCATTGCAGTGGCACAGCAGCACCGGTGCAACTGCACCTCTGTAGTGCTTAGTGAAGATGCCACCTATGGTGATGGGAGAGCTTCTCCCACTAATGTAGGAACTCCACCTTTCTGAGTAGTGGTAGCTCTGTTGACTGGTGAAGCTCTCCTGTCCACATAGCGCTGTCTACAGCAGGAGTTTGGTCGGTATAACTCCGTCACTCAGGGGTGTAGACAGGTCCCGCAGTCTTAGCTGTATAAAACATCTTTCTCATCCCAAGGGGATTTTCTATCCAGTATGCTTTATTTTATTCCAAATCACAGTGCCCCCATACAAATGACTGTCCTTTCCTGCAGGATGGGAGGGATTTTTAGGAGACAGGACTGCATATTATGTAACACTTTAAATACCAAGTGTGCAAGGTCCTCTCCTCTAATCCCCAGGCTTCATAGATGTGCTGTGCCTGGGGACTACAGGTGTATTTCTATGTAAGGGTGCCTGAGTACTTCTGTACTCTGTGGAAAGAGTGTCCACACTGGCTCCTCATAGGTCAGTGTAGAATGAGCCACAAAGGGATTGGATTCTCTCTTTTAGGTGTCTGACTGGCTGGTTCTTGCCAGCATGATCAGGGTCTAACTGATCACTACATGTGGGATTGGGAAGGAATTTTCCCCTTGGTCAGATTGTCAGTGACCTTGGGGGAGTGAGGAATATCACACTTATTCATTTCCCTAGGGCCCCGGGCACTGGTGTTCCTTGGCCCCTCCTATTTTCTGACTGTGGCATATAATAGTTTATTCTCCTGTGGCCTGTAACATTTTGGTTGTTGGATTAGTGTGTGGGCTCTGAGTGGGGCTGATGGTTTGTGTTATACAGGAACTCAGACTAAGATCAGCAGTTCTCAAACTACAGGCTGACGGCAGGAGCCCTGGCTGACAGCGGGAACCACAGCTGCACGGCACACTGCAGGGCTCTTCACTGGTCCCATGCAGGGCACTCGTAGCAACTGTGACACGTCAGAGGGCCATTGCATGGTTTTTCCACAAGAACTTAAAAGCATTATCAGTAGTGCACATACAGTGAGAAACAGGAAATGGATCATTTTGTAACAAAGGGAGAAAAGTGCACAACACAAGTTGAAGCGAGGGCAGCAGCAGAAGTTCCAGCCTGAAATGTAGAGTGGGGTGACAAGAACTTAGTTCTTCCTCCTCAAAGATTTTTATCACCTTTGAAGAGGCATGAGGTCAAAAAGCTTCATATTGTTATTTAAGTTCCTAGTTTACTAATGAACCGATATTCAGAATATAAACATTTGGGTTTTAATAATCAGCCTTTGTATTTTATAGTTCTCTGTTAATTGGGAAAAAAAGTGAACATAGGTCACTAAAATACCATTAGCCATCCCGCGCACAAGACCTTAGTGATTTTAACCTCTGCCTGGTTTACTGACTCCAGTAATTTAACAGCTTGCTCCCTGTTATTGTATGTCTTAATCCCAGAGGAAAGGGCTGGTACAAGATATAAGGCTATTGAAAGATCTGCAGCCTGAATTTTACACAGAAGTTTGTTTTGTTTGCCAATTGCAATAACTGGGATATTTTTACACAGCTATATATTAGTAATACATGTGTGCGTGCACACACACGGAGCTATAAATGATGAAATGATGATCCAGTAACATCTCCCTTGGCTTTCCTGGATAATGGCAGGTTCAGAGGAGACAATAATAGATGTGACATTAGGGATCAAAACGCTTTGATTTTTGGAGGTGCTGATGCTGAATACCCACAACTCCTGTTTCAGTTAATGAGACCAGCAAGTGCATTACACTCCTGAAATCCAAGTCATAAGAATTGTCTTAATTTCTAAATATAGTCTGATGCTTTGAGGGCTGGGACTATGTAATGTGAAGAAGATTAATTTAGTTTAGTTTCCTAAGACGGAGATAATAGAACTGTAATTATCATGTAGCTTAGCTAAAATAGTCTAAGGGCTGAGTGTGGCCATGTCCATCTCAGAAGTACATTCACAGTCACAGACACTTTAGGAAAAAGATCCTGTAAATAGTTTCTCAGAACAGGTAAGGCATAAAGTGGGCTCAATTTTGTCCAGATAATGATGGAAATATTTGCAGAACAGAAATGGTATACATGAATGATTTAAAGAAGCCAGGTAACAATTCAGAAGCGAAACATGGGTCAAAGGAAGAAACTGCATGATTTTGAAAAAGGCTATGGTAGAACCTGATTCAAGGTGTAAATAATCTCATGTGGTGACTTACAGTCATTTTGTATAAATACTTTCTCTAGCAGCATAAGGCCTCAATACTATACACACCTAGACACCTGCATAACTTTACTCACATGAGTAATGATGCATATGCCTTAGTATTTGCAGGCCTAATCAGGGCCTAATTTTTTACAATTTTTTACAGTTTGTGCAATTTGTTTTATTCAGAGCTTTTATTGACAATAGCTTTGTGAGTGCTAATTACCGGTATTTCTATTAAATCACTTCTTTTAAATTTACTGTTTTTCTTATTTGCTGCATTTTTCATCTGGCAAACTAAGATTCTAATTCTCTGATATTTTCAGTAATATATTCCACAGCGTATTAACTAACTCAGGAAAACAACGTATATGTTATGTTGTTTATATTTTTCCAAGACAGCTGATGATGATAAAAAGAATTTTTCTGGAAATAATAAACATATACCTTAAGTTTTGGTGGGCCATTCAACATTTCCTAAACTTACTGTCAAATATATTAGTGTTAAAATATGTTTGACTGGTCTTCTGAAACACAGTAGAGAATAATTAAAAAGAATAGCAATTAACCTGTTTTAGAGAGAGCATTATAATGTAAATTCTGCTTCAAGGTAATTTCTGACAAATTAAACTCAAATGGCTATGCATAGAACATCGTAATATTTAAGGAAACCTGCCAGTTAAATTACGACTAGTCAAGATCAGCACAGCTGATTTTATGTTCCTTAGCATTTCTTCATTAGTACAATGCTTTTTAAGAATATATTTGGATGTTTGGAATAGATTTAAATAGAGAGTATATAAACTACAGTACAAGTAGTATAGTAATTCAGGATTAGAAAAAAATGTAATTGATTGAAAGAAGAGGTATGCTTATGGCAAATGAAAACAAGCATAGTATATCCAGTTAAGTCTATTTGTGCCCTGGCTGTGTACTAAAAGAGTATCGGAAGCGCAGATTAAGTTTAATTACATTTGTTGGCATATAGTATTTTAATGCCATTAGACATACTGATTGTTCCAAATACTTAAACATGCATGTAAGTGTATATGCTGCAGTCCTATAAGCTCTACCTGTAAGCTTGCACCACAAACCCAGACCCAGGCAGGCCAGATATATTTGTTAGAGTTGCCATTCCGCTTCCTTCTGAGCTCAAACGTGAAAAAAGCGCACTCAGAATAAAATCCTTTGATCATGCTAGTCCAGAGATCAAACTAATTGATCTATCCACAAACCTATAGAAATCAAAGGCTTTCCAGAGGAGCTGACAGAGATCCCATCTGACATGGGAATAAAGTTCACAAAAATCAATGTTGGAAGACTTCAACTCAAGGATACTACCTATGATATAACAGCCCAAAATCTCATATATAGACTCCCTTGGAGTTTTTCACAGATAATCTTTGAAGCCATACAGATACCTGACCAGACTCTAAACTGAATTGGATCTTTAGGCTGGATGTGGACAAAAGAAATGTGAGAATCCACCCCGTTCCATCTGCCCTGCAATCCTGCTCAGACCACTTCCTCCAGAAGGCAGAAGAAGTAGTAAGAACGAAGCCATTGAAAGAGAAGAAGACACCATCACCCTGGCTTATACCCCAAAACTTCAGCGAGACCAGGATTTCACCCTTGGAGTCAGACAAATTCCAAAAGTCACTTTTCCAGCTTAGGGACCAGGAGCAGAAGCAGCATGACAAACATGGGGGGATGGCTGTTCTGGGCACTGTCCAATCCTGCCAGCCACACAGATCACCACCATGGTTCTTAAATTCACCTATAACAAAAAGATAGAAGGAAGAAAACTTGAGCACTGGGGAGTGGAAGATACTGCCTGACACCCCTCAGACACAAAGATTTCTATAAGCTTTTGCCATTGCTGTGAAGGAGGCTCTCCTCTGTAACAAAGGCAGCAAAAATCACTCTTTGCAGAACTTTTCCAGATTATAAATAATTTTCTAAACCCACACTGCCTCCAGCCAATGTCAGAATCCATTGGCCATCACTCAGAGAAATCCTCATCTAATTCATAGAGAAAATCATCTGTATTCAAGGATAAGAACAATAAGCAAAGTGCAGGATTAGAAATCTAGAACCCAGTCACACACAAAGTTCTGGAATTATTCACAGGAATCAGCATTTCCACCTAAGACTCTGACTCTGCCTTTCTTGGATAGTGAAAAACAGTAGAGAACATCAGAGACCCTGCCAACAGGATCTGTCACCACTTCCTTTGATGAGAGGAATCTCCTCCTCACCCTAATATATGCAATTGTCTGGGCAGTACAAAATAAACTGTTGTTCAATATTAGAGACTTTGCAAACCTCATTTTTCCAAAGGTATGTCTACATTTAAAATGCTACAACAGCACACCTGCGCTTCAATGAAGACACTACCTAGGCTGATGGTGGGATTCTCCCGTCACTGTAGGTAATCCATCTCCATGAATGGCAGTAGCCAGGTCAGCAGAAGAATTCTTCCATTGACCTACTCTGTCTACGTGGGGACTTAAGTTGGCTTAAATATACCGCTCAGAGGTGTGGGTTTTTCACACCTTTGACCGATGTAGTTAAGCTAACAATTTTCTGGTGTCAACCAAGCTTGAGGTGGCTAATCAAGAAGGTAGCATAAAATGGATTCCATTTCTACTATCTGTGGGCAGTAGCTTCAGTGCTTCTCAATCAGACTTCAGGCCAGGAAACAGCACTTGTTCTGGGGTTTAACTTCTTATCCACAGATGAGGGAAGTACAGCCACACTCCTACTGCATTTGATATCATGCATCACTGAATCCATGTTCATTAAGGGCTAGATTTTCAAAGGTATTTAAGCAATTAAAGATGCAAAAAAGGAATTTAATAGGCTTTTTCAAAAATACCTATGCAGGTTTCTACCTAACTCCCACTGATTTCAATGCTCTAACTCCTAGAATATCCTTCTTCTCAGATGGTAGTGTTAGGACAGTAAAATAATCCGTCTTCAAATCTATCTAATGCAGAATGTTTCTATTTTTCTTTATGGTTCACCATTCCATGTAGGCTAAAATTAGTATAAATAAGGCACAAAAATATGTTCCATTATACATTTTTTTATTACATTTTAACATATTTTGCTAAGCAAGTAAGAGTATAGCCAAGCAACAGCTCCAAGTTCACCAATTATCTTCAATTTCAGCTGTCAATTTTGATCTGTTTTGCATTTCTCATTCTGTTCATCCAGCACCTTATCATTTCTATCAGCACTTCAAATATTATAATTTACCACCAAGACTGGAGAAAAATGGGAACATAGAAGCAATTTCTGTATCCAGTAGGAGCGTTTACATACAAAAAGTATGTTTAGTTTAATAAATAATTCTTCCTGTAGGCAGATATTTTCCTAAATATATTTTTTTAAATCAAGAATATACCCAGAAGATGCCAAAATCCATTTCTATTTTTCAGATACAACAAAGTGGACTGAATTTAGAAATGTCATTTGTATGCCATGTGCTCTCTGACATTAAGTTCTGAAAATTGGTAAGAAGCCCAGCAAACTAGAGGCTATTTCATTTTAATACAAAAGTGACAGTGCTGTGACCTTTCCATGTCATTTCTCATATGATCTTGCCCAGCAGCACAAAAAAATATGACATTTGGAAGCAGAGCCCAATGTGGGTAGAGGGATGGTACTTTTTTGTTTTCTGTTTCTCTCTAGACATTTGTTGTAAAATAAAAGGAAATCTGAAAGTCAAATAATTGTTAAACAGACCACAGAATCTTTTGAGCTGACTAAAACTTTATTATCTATTTTAGCGTGTCACATAGTGCCACCTAAAAAGTATCATGCTATTGTTTCGCTAAATATCTTACATTAAGATAGCAAATGGTGCTCTAGTAAATAAAATCTATATCAGGAATAAGTAAATGATAGGAACAAGTAAAGTCAAAATTATATTAACTTCAGCTGACAAAAGCAAGACATCTTGTAGGTAAGCCTCCTGCTCCATTCCCTTCTCACAGCCATTGTGTAAAGAAAATAAAACGTTAAGCATAACATTTTCAGTTTGTTATAGTTATTTCAGGCCCTGGCTAAGGTGCAATGCTGCCAGAAATCGCTCCAGCACTACAATTCTGCCCCCAATGAATTCCTCTAACCCCACTCCTTCTCCAGCACACCCACTTCACCAGGGCTTGCAAGGAGGCTACCTGGAGGCATCCTTTCTGCTGCACCAGGGATGCAGCTGGGGCTTTTAATGTCCCTTTACACTCTTCCTGCCCTTTTCTCTTGTATAAAGGGACCAGAGTTGGGGTGAGGATCTCACCTACTGTCTTTAACATGTGCTAAACTGGTCAAGTTAAATCCTAAGGAGGAGCTTATAAGCTTGAACATTTGACAATCTTCCTCTATGTCCCTTACAACATTATAGGCCCTAATCTTGTAATGATTGTGAAAAATAACTGAAGTCAGTAGAGCTCAGCATGAGCACAGCAGTGGGTCTGCACGGTCACTTGACAATATCCTCAGACTCTCTGTTTTTCCTGGACTACAGCGCTCACAGTTATATGTCTTCCATTTTGAAAGAGATTACCACTTGGGGCAGAATTCCCCATGACTGGGACTTCTAGGCACTCTGATTATATAAATAAATGAAATAAATATAGCTAATAGATCTTAAACTAGTAGAATCTTTTAAAAGAGAAGAATTTTTAAATGTGCACTCACTGTGGATGTTTTTTTTATTTTTGTTTGTTTTCTGGTGTTTGTTCCTTTTGGCTGGACCTTTTTCCCTGTCTTGACTCCTACTTCCACTGCCACCTGCCCCGGAACTGTCTGGTGTGGAGGGATTTGGAAGAAGGCCTTATCACAAAGGCATCCAGACCCAAACATGGTCAGTGCCCAGACTCTATTTGATCTCTTAGGGTGACGTGCTCTCTAACTAAAGAAAGAAATGGATGGTTTCACCTCCAGGCCTCAATGTACCTTCTACATTAAGTACATTGAAAAATACAATGAGGAACTACACAAAACGTCTCAATTTTTTTCTAGCAGAGCAATTTGATCTAATAGTGCACCCTGATTTATAACCAGGTACTCTGCCAAAATCTCCAGTAATAGAATTAATTATGTCGTGACAGATCCTCTGCTAGTATAAACTGGCATTGCTTAACCCATTGGAACTATGATAGTTTATGCCAGATGGAGCTGGACCATTATGTTTACAACAATTAATACTGACAACTGTCTCAGTTCTGCAACCGGATCCATGAGGACTGGCCCTTGTGTAGATACCTTTGCAGCATTGGTGAGCATGTCCATCCTTGATTTCTTGAATTCTCCACTTTTTCATACTTTCAGAGAACAAGAAGAAAATTATAGCGGGCCAAGCAATTAACCTTTGTAATGAAGCTTTCACAGAAATTGTTTTTTTCCCCCTACTATTAGATTTCCTAACCCAGGGCTCAAGCATTTTAATTTTTATAGTCTTAATTATCAGACACCTAATTCTAAGAGTCAAAAATCAAGCAGTTTTTTCCCCCACTATATGTGTATGTATATATATAAAGATATACCTATCTCATAGAACTGGAAGGGACCCCAAAAGGTCAGTGAGTCCATCCAGCTGCCTTCACTAGCAGGACCATGTACTTATTTTGCCCCAGATTCCTAAGTGGTCCTCTCAAGGATTGAGCTCACTATCCTAGGTTTAGCAAGCCAATAGACAAACCCCTGAACTATCCCTCCCAACTGTATACAGCTGTAACTTCTGTTAGCCTCAATAGATGTTACAGCTAAATGCTGACAGGAGAAAAGAGCCCTAAGAACGATCTGAATGACCTTAAGATTTTTAAGGGGTTAATATCTGGATGAGGTGAGGAAAAACACTAGAGAAGAGAGGTCTGCTGATATAGTAATTTCAGACTGGGGAAACAAAGCCATTAGGGGTTAGATTCTCTCTTGGCATTGAGGAATGTGTGTGCAGGGGTGGTAGGCAGGAGCCAGCTCTGCAGTTCAGAGCAGTTGCTGGAGGCTCAAATTCTGCCACTGGCACAGGTGAATTAAGGAGCCTAGCTGCTCTCTCTCTTCCCTACTACGTCCTTATGCTGGATATGGGATAGGGAAGGAGGGCAACAGGCATAGGAACTGGCTACAGAACACATTATCTGCAGGCAGTTTTCCTTTAACAAGGGAATTCTCTTTCGCGCATTTGTGGCTGGATTACTATCTCTTTGCACATCACCTAAGCCACATAAAGCTGCCTTAACCCATTAGAAAAATCTGGCTATAGGAATTTATTACATACTATTGTCTCAAATTCTAGTAAAGGATTAGTAGAGACATCTCTCTTAACTGGATAGAATACAGTGGCACTAGCTAGGGTTGCAATGAGGTTTTATCAGCATTCCCAGCCTGTACCTTATTTTTCAGGAGTTGTTAACTCTGCTGAAGTCTGCTCCAGGATGAAGTTTTACAAAGCTTTATTGATTTAAAAAAAAATGCAAGGAGGAAGGTTTGGCAAGTTCTAAGTTATGTGAAAGTGACGCAGTTTATTAGTTTAAGAAATTATTTTATATTTATACTCCTTTAACATGACCTTGACTTAAAGCATTTGGCAAGCAATTATCACTTATAATTAACTTTAAAATACAATTTGGCAGAAGATGTACTATAAGTCTTAATGAGGTTTAGTTACCTTAGATAAACCTTTGAGTTCCCCCTGATTTCAGCTTTGTAGCTCGTGCATGAAGAAAGGTGGTTTTCTCCAATATCCAGTAAATTATCCTAGAGAAACTATTTTGGGGCAATATTATTTTAACAAAAACAAACTTAAAAAAAGCTCAAGTCAAGGGACTGCTCAATGAAACAAAAGTAAGTCTACTCAGGGGACTACATGCTAGGAACATGCTGCTTTACTGAACTGCATCACAACAGATTAATACTCTTGGGGGAATTCTGCCCCACTGTGCATGCACAGAATTTATATCCTCCATAGATTTCTTTGTTTCCCTGCAGAAAAATGACTTTCTGATGGGGAAGCAAAGGGAAGCCACAAGAGCAGTCATGCAACCCTCCCCAGTAGTATGTTTCTGATGCCCAGGGCAGCTGGCAGAGAGGTAAATCACTGTGGGGCAGGAGGCGGGATTGGGAAGAACTGACTAGTGGCTCCTACCCTGTGCCATGCTAAGCTGCTAGTCCTGGCTAGGTTGGGGAGGACAGGGCTTCCTGTTTCCCTGAACAGCATCCGAGTCTGGGTCAGACCCACCCCCAGATTTCTCCCCTTGCTGCAGGAAGCTCTGCAAATTCCCCTCCCCGCCCGACTTTCTGCACCCAGTTGCATGGGGAAAGTGAATTAAGGAGCCTAGCTGCTCTCTCTCTTCCCTACTACGTCCTTATGCTGGATATGGGATAGGGAAGGAGGGCAACAGGCATAGGAACTGGCTACAGAACACATTATCTGCAGGCAGTTTTCCTTTAACAAGGGAATTCTCTTTCGCGCATTTGTGGCTGGATTACTATCTCTTTGCACATCACCTAAGCCACATAAAGCTGCCTTAACCCATTAGAAAAATCTGGCTATAGGAATTTATTACATACTATTGTCTCAAATTCTAGTAAAGGATTAGTAGAGACATCTACTCAGTTGCATGGGGAAAGATCCCTGTACAGGGATCTGCCCCTTATCTGCCTAACCTCCATGCATTCAGATCCCATCATACCTAGATCTTCCCACTGAACCTCACCTTCCCTCATTCAGAACCCTCCCAATGAGCCCCACTCCCTCTGCAACTGGACCCCCCATTGAGTCTGTGTCCCAAGAGAGAACTGCAGGATGATCTCCCACCTCTGTGCAGCCAGTGGCCTGTGCTTCCCAATGACCTTCCACATTTATTTGACAAATAAAATTTTCAGAATTTTGCAGAATTTTAAAATACTGTGGGCAGAATTTTTTGGGGGGGTTGGGGGGCACAGAATGCCCTCAGGAGTAAGACTAGGGAGAAAGAAAAGAGGGACTCTCACTAACTGAACAGAAAGTAAGAGAGGATGGAGCATGGATTCAGCCCATAATTATAATACTCTGGGTAACCCAGTTAACCCTATCATGACCACTGTACTACAAATGTCTTTTTAAAAGATAGGGCCACGTTGTTGAACTTCAAGTAGGTAACTGTCTCACCAGCCAACGAAATGCCTACAAGGCTATGGTGCTGTGTAAATAAATAAAAAATGTCAGTTGATTGTCTTATTTGCCCTCACAGGAGAATAGTGAGTACAAAGTGCCCCTTGCTCTCCTGCATGCACTATGTCCCTCATAGCTCACAGAGTAGTGGTAAGAGCAGCCTCTGCAGGGGTGCTACTCCCTTTCTGGCACAGGTAGGTGTGGCCTGGGTACAGCATTTTGTGCCCTCTCTACCACACCAAATGCACCTGGCAGCCCAGCTGAGACAGAAGGGTAAATAATATGCTACTTGCATGGGACCAGTAGCAGATTGCTTTCCCCCGAACAGAGAGGAAACAATAAAGACTGGCAGTGGATGGGTCATTACACAAAGTAAAATTATTTCCCTTATGTTTATTCCTCCCTCCCTATCACTGTTCCTCATACCTTTCTTGTCAACTGCTGCAAATTGAGCATTTTGATTACCGCTACAAAAACTTTTTTTCTCTCCTGCTGGTAATAGCTCACCTTAACTGATCACTCTTGTTAGAGTGTGTATGGTAACACCCATTGTTTCATGTTCTGTGTGTGTGTATATATATATATATATATATATATATATATATATATCTTTCTACTGTATTTTCCACTGCATGCATCCGGTGAAGTGGGCTGTAGCCCATGAAAGCTTATGCTCAAATAAATTTTAGTCCCTAAGGTGCCACAAGTACTCCTGTTTTTTTTGCAAATAGACACTAACATGGCTGCTATTCTGAAGACTATGAATTGTTACTCTCAGAACAACGATTCATTCCTTTACCTGTGCTGGGGACATCACTAGTATGCACTGCCCCTTACTCAGGGTAGTTAAGTCACAGTGGCCTAGATCCTCTGAGGTATTTAGATGCCTAACTCCCATAAATTTCATGGGGAGATAGGCGCCTAATTGAAGATATGGGTCAATCTTGGCTAATGATAATAATAATTAGAACTAATATCAATTAGTGCAGAAAAGACTCTGTAGAGCCAGTGGATGCAGTGGCAGAACTCTGCCCAAATACGTAACCAAGGGGAATGCACAGCCTTGTTATCTTTCTCTATTCTTACCATAACTATGTGTATGGGATTCCCCCATCCTGCCTCCTTAAAATAAATCCGATTCCCTTGCAAGGTCACAATCAGATGCTAGTGTAGCAATATGCATGAGTATATGCTTGACGTGCTTAACCATTTACATAATACAATTTACATGGTAAGTAGGGGACCAGATTAATTGAAAGAAAAAAACAAGAACACAATTAACAGATTTTGTTCTTGCCATTAATCTCTGCTTTCCACTTATTAAACAATGACTGAGGCTGGTTTACTATTTCTTGCAAAAGTAGTTTGCTTTGGGGGTTTTGTTTCTGTTTTCCTTTGCAACAAGGAGTTGCTTGTTTTTTTTTTTGGATTTTCTTGGCGTTTGTTTCAGCGGTGGTGGTGGTTTGGTTTTGTTTATCATATGATAATCACCTGGCCTGAGGACACATGGCAATAAGATAGGTTTTGATAAAAAAAAATCTCTGGATGGGAGGGTAATATGTAAATCATAGAAGATTGGCTTTGGAAGAGACCTCAGGTGGTCATCTAGTCCAATCCTCTGCTCAAAGCAACATAAATAACATTTGTCCCAACATTGTGGCAATATTTGGAATCTTGAGCTTACTAGGACCTAGTAACATGAAGTAGCAAGGGAAACACATGTTCTATTTCCTTTGCTGTTAAAGTGACCCCTAAATTCTAGTCATGCCTCCTCACCCCTCATCTCATTGATGACTAATAAACAGGTTCTTCCCAACTCTCCTTGACTATCTTGAACTATTGTTATCTTTTTAAAATATTTCTTCCTATTTTAATTCCCCCTCAATTTTAAAATTCCTCTGCCTCTAAGCCAGGCTGTGCCCTTGAGAGAGGAAAATACAAGCAGATTTCTGTCTTTTCCATTTTTAATGATGAACTTGCTGATCAGACTGGTTTCAGAGGTCCCTCAGCTCTATTAAAAACCAGAACCTTTAAACATGCCCTTTAATTAGCTATAAAATGTTCCCATAAAATCCTAGAAATTTATTTTCTATATTGTTTCTTTATGGTTGGTTTAGTATGTCATTTTATCAAAAACTTTAAAAAGTCATTTCCTTCCCAATCATTCATTATTGTAGCAGCCACAAAATTCACTACTTTAACTTTCTTCTTGCACCATTAATTAGCAAACTGCTTATTAACTGCTTTTGTAAGAATTCATTCATTGGCACCCAGATACAGTACCGTAATGATGGAAACATTAGAAGTGCTTAGCTAGCTAGACAGAAACCCAGTTAAACATGTAAGTGAAATGAAATCCAAAGTTCACATTTCTAACATGGTCTTCATGGGGTGAACTTTGTTAATGCTTGGCGGGCAGTGAATACTTCCAATACGAGTTATCAAAGTTATGCAGCTCTGTTGATGTATTCTTAAGTACAAGATCAGAATTATACAGTACCTAGTTGTAAAATGTAAGGAGTATAGAGCCTGTAGATGACTTATGGTAACCAACCAAGAATCAGCTTCAGTGTCTGAAATGGAATGATTAAAATGTTCATGGGGAGTCTCCAAAGGAAGGAAGGAAAATCAATGAGGATGTGGGGTTTCTTTTGGGAGGGGCATACTTTTTAGGGAGACCCAAAGATACTAGGCCTCATTTAGACTATGCTCCTTTAGAAGACAGATGGTGACCAATGTGCTTCTGGAATGACATCATGTACAGGATATACATAACACAGAAATTGGCATACAAAAAGATTTGCATCTACAGACACAGCCAGTTAGAAAGGCACCTATGTTCCCTGATGTACACTCTCTACTCAGCTGGAAGGATGGTCTAGCAGTTAGGGTGCTAGCCTGGGATCTGGGAGACTTGGGCTCAATTTCCTGATCTACCACAGACTTCCTGTGTGATCTTAGACAAGTCACGCAGGCTTTGTCTAAGCCTGGCCGTTACAGTTGTGGTCGTACAGCTATGTACGGCCAGCGCTGCAGTGTGTCCACACTTGCAGTGGTTGCAGCGCTGTTGTGAGTGGTGCATTGTGGGCAGCTATCCCACAGAGCACCTCGTCCCATTTTGTCGCTGTGGGTTGTGGGAAGGGGACGGAAGGGTGCGGGTCATTCCGCTTCCTGTTCCAACTCTCTGCCTCGGCAGGCCAGCTTCTGCACCCCTGCCCACACGCACTCTGCAAACACATGGAATTAGAAGAATAAGTCTCTAAACCCACTAACCTGGATCATTTAATACTACTTGAGGTCATTCGCTAATTGTTTGTTATTCTACCATATATGTATATTATTATAAATTACGATAACTGAATTCCTGTGCTGTCTCAGCCGAACCCCTGCCACACACCCCTGTCAAAGCCAGCACAGCCCCCCATCACGGAACTGCTGCCCTCCACTTCAGCCTCTGCAACGTCTGCCCTGCCCTACCCTTGCCTGGCTTTCCATGTCAAACCCCTGCTGACCCCTACCTGAAGCCAGGCCCGCCCCAACCCCGTTCTCTCCAAACTCAGCCCAATTTCACCCTTGCACCTGCCTGCAGCCAGACAGCCTCCAGATCGCCCCTGCCCTGCCTTTCAGGCCAGCCCCATGTCCACTGCTGCCCTGCAGGTTTTCCCAAGGTGCATTACCCGTGGCAGGGAGCAGTGGAACCAACAATGTGCCACACCCCCAGGGAGTGGCGGGACCCACCACATGTTGAAACAGCAGTCATAACTATAACATATCAATCAACAGATATAATGATGACAGATGTTTATTGAATTTTATTTATATACACTATAGTTATGGAAAGCTTAAAAAATTAATACATTGATTAGAAATGAGCAGGCTTTTTTCCACTCCCACTTTTTTATAAAGTCATCCCTGTCCCAGATGGTGGTGCTTTCTCTTGTGTAGTCAATTTCTTTCCTTTGCAGCGGCTTCTCTCTTTATCTTGAGCGCAATAATCCTTTTCATGTTCCTATATCCTGCAGTGACTATGAAACTTTATTTCTAGTGGAATAAATCAATTGCGCTAACTGGTGTTTCAACCTAACTCTATACTATATCTTCCTTGGATTTTTATTCTTAAGGCTTTTGACTGTCATTTCGAAGATCTGCAGCCTGATTGAGCAGTATTCAGAGTCACTTAAAAAAAAAACAGAGATAAAACTGTTAATTAAGTAGCCTGCATTGTTTTAAAGAGTTTTTGTGCATCATTTACCACATTTCTGAGCATAGACAGAGAGGCCCGCAGTGCAGTAGATGTGGCGAGTTTTCCCACAGCACGGTTCACTTCAGAATGGAAGAGTGGGACTGTCTTACAGTGGGCTCCGACCTGGGGAAGGGTGTGGGTTGGGGGTTGCTTATCTTCACTCTGCGAAGCCATTGGCTGTTCATGTTGGCTTTTGTGTGAAACCTATATGAGCTAGTACATAGGGACAACATAACACTGAACCTCTACTACCACATCTAGCCCACAGCAGGCTTACTGGCAGAGCCATCTATCATTCACGACAGTCATACCGTCGGTTGAAGAGTGGTTTGTTGAGGGTGTGGCTTTCACTGTGAGAAGCATGGAGTATTTCACTGTGTAATCTTGTTGGAAAGCATATTAGGAAATAACAGGGATTAATAAGCACTAATCCCTTACACCCACATACTGCCACACAGCTAACTGCTCAGACATCTTGACAACACACAGTCCCCTCACTACTGCGGAAGGCCGGTGTAGGGTTGCTTCACTGTGGATGCCATGGGGGTTTTCATGTGAACTTCGTGGAAGACTAAAGAGAGCAGCTACAGCGGTAATAAATCACTGAACCCATACAACACATCTGCACCGGAGTAAGTACATCATCAAGAAGCATCTCTCGCACAACACACCGCATGCTCTCACCTGGTGTATGGGGGGGTGTGGGTGGTTGCTTCACTTCTTGTGGACAGCCATAGGTGTTCTTTGTGCTTGTGGAAGGAAGCAACAAAGACGCAGCATACAGAGGTAGGAATAACAACTGACCTACACACACATCCTGCACAGGTTAGCTATCATCAGAGCCATTCTTTGCAACACACACGAGCCACTCAACTGGGAAGGGGATGGGGTGAAGGGTGTGTGCTTCACTCTGTGTGAAAGCCATCTTGGTCTCTCTCTGTGGCATTGTGGAAAAGCATTATAAAGGAGAGTCATCGTGAGAAATAACACTGAACCCTAACACCCACATCTGCCAACAGCACAGCTACTCTACAGAGCCATCCTTAGCAGCACATTGGCAGTCTCACTGGAAGGGTTGTGGTTGTGGGGGGTTGCTTCACTTGGAAGCCATAGGGAGGCTATTCTGTGGCACTTAGTGGTAATAACGCCAATATAGGCAGCTACGGGAATATCAATGGTTGTTTAATTCCACATTAGGTGCTTTTGCACCAGGGCAGCATAGCCCCCTCCGCTACCCCAAAACAAGTTTTGTCATCCTTATAATAAAAAGCTTGACTTACCGAGGGCATTACGGAGGCCTCCGTCTGCTGGTTACACCTGTCACTACCAAGTTCAGCAGCTTCGAATGGCATAGTTTCTTCCTAATGACAATAGGATAGCATCACTGACCTGGCATGACTCCTGGGAGTCTCCATAAGCACCTCAGCTGACATCTGCCCCTCTCGTGGGGTTTCTCTAACCTCCCCTCCTCTCAGGCTCTGACCAGCCCAAGCAAAGCAGTGAGAGTGCAAAACAGTGTATATGCAACCACGGAGAGGCTGAAGAAGGATTATGACTGTAGATATTAGTGGCGCTAATATCCTGAGAGGCCAATAAAAACGCTGAGTGAGTTAGATCCACAACCTGATGACCAGCGCTGCATTCACCAGCGCTGTCTCGCTTACACCAGAAGAGACCAGGTGTTACAGCGCAGTCGACTGCAAGGGGACAACTGCCCTTGTGTAGATAATCCTTCTGCCCATTGCGTGAGCATTGTCCATCCTTGATTCTTGTTCTCCACTTTTTCATACTTTCAGGAGAACAAGAAGAAAATTCTAGCGGCCAAGCATTTAACCTTTGTATGAAAGCTTTCACAGAATGTTTTTTTTCCCCCTTACTATTAAGATTTCTAACCCAGGCTCAAGCATACTTTAATTTTTTATAGTCTTTAATTATCAGGACACCTAATTTAAGAGTCAAAATCAAGCTAGTTTTTCCCCCACTATATGTGTATGTATATATATAAAGTATACCTATCTCATAGAACTGAAGGGACCCCAAAAGGTCAGTGAGTCCATTCCAGCTGGCCTCACTAGAGGACCATGTACCTTTATTTTGCCCCAGATTCCTAAGGTGGTCCTCTCAAAGGATGAGCTCACTATCCTAGGTTTAGCAAGCCAATAGACAACCCCTGAATATCCCTCCCAAACTGTATACAGCTGTTACTTCTTCTGTAGCCCTCAATAGATTACACTAAATGGCTGAACAGGAGACAAGAGCCTAAGAACGATCTGAATGACCTTAAAGATTTTTAAGGGTTAATATCTGGAATGGTGAGGAAAAAACACCTAGAGAAGAGAGGTCTTGCTGATATAGTAACTTTCAGACTGGGGACAACAAAGCCTTAGGGGTTAGATTCTCTTCTTGCATTGAGGGAATGTGTGTGCAGGGTTGGTAGGCAGGAGCCAGCTCTGCAGTTCAGAGCAGTTTGCTGGAGGCTCAGTAATTCTGCCACTGGCAACAGGGAATTAAGGAGCCTAGTGCTCTCTCTCTTCCCTACTACGTCCTTTATGCTGGATATGGATAGGAGGAGGGGCAAACAGGCATAGGAACTGGCTACAGAACACATTATCTGCAGGCAGTTTCCTTTAACAATGAATGTTCTCGTTCGCGCCATTTGTGGCTGGATTACTTCTCTTTGCACATCACCTAAGCACATAGCTGCCTTAACCCATTAGGAAAAAATCTGGCTTATAGGAATTTATTACATACTATTTTGTCTCAAAATTCTAGTAAAGGATTAGTAGAGACATCTCTCTTAACTGGATAGAATTCAGTGGCACTAGCTAGGGTTGCAATGAGGGTTTTTATCAGCATCCCAGGCCTGTACCTTATTTTTCAGGAGTTGTTAACTTCTCTGAAGTCTGCTCCAGGATGAAGTTTTACAAAGCTTTATTGATTTAAAAAAAATGCAAGGAGGAGGTTTGGCAAGTTCTAAGTTTATGTGAAAGTGACGCAGTTTATAGTTAAGAATTATTTATATTTATTAACTCCTTACATGACCTCCTTAAAGCATTTTGGCAAGCAATTATCACTTATAATTACTTTAAAATACAATTTGGCAGAAGATTACGAAGTCTTAATGAGGTTTAGTTACCTTAGATAAAACCTTTTGAGTCCCCCTGATTTCAGCTTTGTAGCTCGTGCAATGAAGAAAGGTGGTTTTTCTCCAATATCCAGTAAATTATCCTAGAGAAACTATTATTGGCGGCAATATTATTTAACAAAAAAACAAACTGTAAAAAAAGCTCAAGTTCAAGGAGCTGCTCAATGTAAACAAAAGTAAGTCTACTCAGGGGGACTACATGCGAGGAAATGCTGCTTTACTTGAACCTGCATCACAACATGATTAATACTCTTGGGGGAATTCGCCCCACTGTGCATGCACAGAATTTTATCCTCCATAGATTCTTTGTTTCCTTTGCAGAAATAATGACTTTTCTGATGGGGAAGCAAAGGGAAGCCACAAGAGCGTATGCAACCCTCCAGTTAGTATGTTTCTGAGTGCCCAGGGCAAGCTGGACAGAGAGGTAATCACTGTGGGAGAGGCGGGATTGGGAAGAGACTGACTAGTGGGCTCCTACCCTTGTGCATTGCTAAGTGCTAGTCCTGCTAGGTTGGGAGGACAGGGCTTCCTGTTTCCCTGAACAGCATCCGAGTCTGGGTCAGACCCACCCCCAGATTTCTCCCTTGCTGCAGAAGCTCTTGCAAATTCCCCTCCGATCGCCCGACTTTCTGCACCAGTGTGGCATGAGTTTTAGGCGAAAGTGAATTAAGGAGGTCCTTAGCTGCTCTCTCTCTTCCCTACTACGTCCTTCTGCTGGGATATGGGATAGGGGGGGGGGGGGGAAGAGGGCAACAGCATAGGAACTGGCTACAGAAGCACATTTTTTCTGCAGGCAGTTTTCCTTTAACAGGGAATTTCTTTCGCGCATTTGTGGCTGGATTACTATCTCTTTGCCACATCACTAAGCCACATAAAGCTGCCTTAACCCATTAGAAAAATCTGGCTATAGGAATTTATTACATACTATTGCTTCAAATTCTAGTAAAGATTGTAGAGACATCTACTCAGTTGCATGGGGAAAGATCCCTGTACAGGGATCTGCCCTTATCTGCGCCTAACCTCCATGCATTCAGACTTCCCATCATACTAGATGTCTTCCCACTGAACATCACCTGTCCCTCATTCAGAACCCTCCCAATTGAGCCCCACTCCCTCTGCAACTGGACCCCCATTGAGGTCTGTGTCCCAGAGAGAACTGCAGGATGATCTTCCACCTCTGTTGCACCAGTGGCCTTGTGCTTCCCAATGACGTCCACATTTATTTGACAAATAAATTTTCAGAATTGCAGGATTTTTCAAAATTACTGTGGCAGAATTTTTGGGGGTTGGGGGGACCAGAATTGCCCTCAAGGTTAAGACTAGGGTGAGAAAGAAAAGAGGGGACTCTCACTAACCCTGAACATGAACGTAGAGAGGATGGGATGCATGGATTCAGCCATATTATAATACTCTGGGTAACCAGTTTACCATCCTGGACCACTGTACTACAAATGTCTTTTTAAAAGATTAGCCACGTATTGTTGAAACTTCAAGTAGGTAACTGTCTGCACCAGCCAACGAAATGCCTACAAGGCGTTCATGGTGCTGTTGTAAATAAAATAAAAAATGTCAGTTGATTGTCTTATTTGCCCTACAGAGAATTAGTGAGTACAAAGTGGCCCTTGCTCTCCTCATGCACTATGTCCCTCATAGCTACAGGAGTAGTGGTAAGAGCAGCCTCTGCAAGGGTGCTACTCCCTTTCTGCGCACAGGTAGGTGCACTGTCGGTACAGGCATTTTTGTGCCCTCTCTACACACCAAATGCACTGGCAGCCCAGCTGAGACAGAAGGGTTAAATAATATGCTACTTGCATGGGACCAGTAGCAGATTGCTTTCCCAGGTCCCGAACAGAGAGGAAACAATAAAGACTGCAGTGGATGGGTCCTTACACAAAGTAAAATTATTTCCCTTATGTTTGATTCCTCTCCCTTCACTGTTCCTCATAGCCGTTCTTGTCAACTGCTGCAAATTGAGGCATTGTTGATTACCGCTACAAAACTTTTTTCTCTCCTGCTTGTAATAGCTACCTATTGATCCTTCTTGTTAAGTGCTGTAATGGTTAACACCCATTGTTTCATGTTCTGTGTGTGTGTATATTATATTATATATATATTATATATATTATATATCTTTTCTGTATTTTCCACTGCATTGCATTCCGGTGAGGTGGGCTGTACCCCATTGAAGCTTATGTCTCAAATAAAATTTTCGAGTCCCTAAGGTGCACAAGACTCTGTTTTTTTTTGCAAATAGACACTAATGGCCTGCTTTCTGAAGACTCATAATTGTTTACTCTCAGAACAACGATTCATCCTACCTGTGCTGGGGAACTATCACTAGTATGCACTGCCCCTTTATCTCAGGGTAGTTAATCACAGTGGCCCTAGATCCTCTGAAAGTATTTAGATGGCCTAACTCCATAAATTTCATGGGGAATTAGGCGCCCTACCTAATTAGATATGGGGTCAATCTTGGCTAATTGATTAATAATAATTAGAACTTAATATCAATTAGTGCAGAAAAGACTCTTGTAGAGCAGTGGATTGCAGTGGCAGAACTCTGCCCAAATACAACCAAGGGGAATGCACAGCCTTGTTATCTTTCTCTATCTTACCATAACTATGTGTAGGGATTCCCCCATCCTGCCTCACTTAAATAAAATCGATTCCCTTGCAAGGTTCACAATTCAGATGCAGCTGTAGCAATATGCTATGGTAATAATGCTTGACGTGCTTAACCATTCGCTACATAATACAATTTACATTGGTAAGTAGGGCGAGCCAGATTAATTGAAAGAAAAAAAACAAGAACACAATTAACAGATTTTGTTCTGCCATTAATCTCTGCTATCCATTATTAACAATGACTGAGGTGGTTTACTATTTCTTGCAAAAGTAGGTTGCTTTTGGGGGTTTTGTTTCTGTTTTCCTTCTCAAACCAAGGAGTTGTTGTTTTTTTTTTTTGGATTTCTTGCGTTTGTTTCAGCCGGTGGTGGTGTTTGGTTTGTTTATCTAGGAATAATCACCTGGCCTGAGGACACTGGGCAATAAGATAGGTTTTCATAAAAAATTCTCTGGATGGGAGTAGGTAATATGTAAATCATAGAAGATTGGCTTTGGAGAGAGACTCAGGGTGCGGTCATCTAGTCCAACTCCTTCTGCTCAAAAGCAACATAAATAAACATTTGTCCCAAACATTTTGTGGCAATATTTGGAATCTTGAGCTTACTAGACTAGAGTAACATTGATAGAGCAGGGGATAACACAATGTTCTATTCCTTGCTGTTAAAGTGACCCCTAAATTCTAGTCCTGCCTTCCTCCACCCTCATCTCATTATGATAGTATAAACGGTTCGTTCACAACTCTCCTTGGACTTCTTGACTATTCTTATCTTTTTAAAATATTTCTCCTATTTTAATCCCCCCTCAATTTAAAAATTCCTCTGGCCTCTAAGCCAGGCGGGTCCCTTGAGAGAGGAAATACACGCCGCTTTCTGTCTTTTCCATTTTTAATGATGACTTGTGATTCAGATGGTTTCAGAGGTCCCTCAGCTCTATTAAAAACCAGAACTTTTAAACATGCCCTTTTAATTAGCTATAAAATGTCTCCCATAAAATCTAGAAATTATGTTCTATATTGTTTTTTATGGTTGGTTTAGTATGTCATTTTATCAAAAAAACTTTTAAAAAGTCATTCCTTCCCAATCTTCATTATTGGTAGCAGCCACAAAATTCACTACTTTAACTTTCTTCTTGCACCATTAATTAGCAAACTGCGTATTAACTGCTTTTGTAAATTCATCCTATTTCCCTCTGTACCGTAAGATTGAAACATTAGAAGTGCTTAGCTAGCTAGACAGAAAACCCAGTTAAACATGGTAAGAATGAAATCCACAAGTTCACTTTCTAAAACATGGGTCTTCATCATGCAACTAACGGCTGATAAACTCACTCTCAGTGGGTGGAACTTTTGTTAATTGCTTGGCGGGAGTGAATCACTTCCAATTACGAGTTTATCAAAGTATGCAGCTCTGTTTGATGTATTCTTAAGACAAGACAGAATATATACAAGTACCTAGTTGTAAAATGTAAGGGAGTATAGAGCCTGTAGATGACTCTATGGTAACCAACCAAGAATCAAGCTCAGTGTCTGAATGAATTGATTTAAAATGTTCATGGGGAGGTCTCCAAAGGAAGGAAGGAAAATCAGATGAGGATGTGGGTTCTTTTAGGGAGGGCATACTTTTAGGGAGGACCCAAAGGATACTAGGCCTCATTTAGACTATGTCCTTTAAAGGACAGATGGTGACCCATGTGCTTCTGGAATGACATCATGTACAGGGATATATCATAACACAGAAATTTGGCATACAAAAAGATTTGCATCTACAGACAGCAGGTTTTTTAGAAAGGCACCTATGTTCTCTGTTATGTACCCTCTCTTACTCAGCTGGAAGGTGGTTAGCACGTATGTGCTATGCCCTGGGATCTGGGAGACTTGGCTCAATTTTCCCTGATCTACCACAGACTTTCCTGTTGATCTTAGCAAGTCACGCATGGCTTTGTCTACACTTACAGGTTTTGCAGCGTGGCCATACAGTTGTGGTCACGTACGCTATGTAGGGCCTCGCCTGCAGTGTGTCCACACTTGCAGTTGGTGCAGCGCTGTTGTGAGTGGTGCATTGTGGGCAGCTTATCCACAGAGCACCTCGTCCCATTTTGGTCGCTGTGGGTTGTGGAAGGCGAAGGTGCGGGTCATTCCGCTTTCCTGTTCCTCCAACGACCCGTGCTGCCAGGGAATCGGACCCCCCCACGCCTAAGAGGGCCCCGCACCTTAGGCACCTTTTTAAAAAAAAAAAAAAAAAAAAAAAAAAAAAAAAAAAAAACTTACCCCGTCCCCAGCTGCGGTCTGCTCCATGGTCCCGCTCCTTTGAGTGAAGCGCCGGCGGGAGCGCGGCATGGCCCCGCTCTCCCAGCTAGAGCTCCAGCCGGGCGGGGGCTTGCGGCGCTCCGGCCGGGCTCCAGCCATGAGAGTGGGGCGGCGGGGCTTTGTCGCGCTCCAGGCCAGGAGAACAGCGGAGAGCGCGGGAGCTTGCCGCGCTCTGGCTCCAGCCGAGCACGGCAAGCCCCGCGCCCAGGCCGGGAGCTCCCGCCAGAGCCGGCCACGGCAAGCCCCCGCGACCCGGCTGGAGCTCTGCGCCCTTTAAATAGCCCCCCGAGCCCTGGGCAGTGAGGGGGGTATTTAAAAGTCTGGGGCTCCAGCTGCCTCTGCCACCCCGGTCCTTCAAATAGCCGCCGGAGCCCGCCTCCCTCTTGCATTCCCCAGCGCTCCCGCGCTATTTAAAAGGTCCCCGGAGTAGAAGGGGTTTGGGGGCTACTTAAAGGGCTGGGGTTCCAGCTGCCTCTGCTGCACCCCATGACCTGCCCACACCAGTCCAGCCCCCCCTGCCTGCAGCCAGCTCTGCACCCCGTGCCCACAGCCACCTCTGCCAAACACCCTGTCCTGTCTCCAGCCAACCCTGCCACACACCCCTGCAGCCCTGCCCAAAGCCAGCCAGCCCCCCACACACTGCTGCCCGCACCAGCTCTGCACACTCTGCCCAGCCCGCACCCCCTGCCCTGTTTCCAGTCAACCCCTGCTGCACCCCACTGCCTGAAGCCAGCCAGCCGCGCCCACCCTGCCCCTTGTCTCTCCCCCAGCCCCACATCCCTTGCCCTGCCTGCAGCCAGACCCTACCTCCAGTCAGCCCCTGCCCTGCCTTCAGCCAGCCCCATGTCCACTGCTGCCCTGCAGTTTCCAGGGCATTAACCCTGCAGGGAGGGCAGCTGGAACCAACACATGTGCACACCCCCAGGGAGTGGCGGGGACCCACACATGTGAAACAGCAGTCATTAATAACCAATCAACAGCATATATGCAACGACCGGATGCCTGGAATCGACCCCATGCCTGAAGAGGAGCCCCCGACACTAGGCACCTTTTAAAAGAAAAAAAAAAAAAAAAAAAAACAAAAAAAAAAACTACCGCCGTCCCCAAGCTGCCGTGCTCTGCTTCCATGGTCCGCCTTTGAGTAGGCGCCGCGGGTACGAGCCCGCGGCACTAGCCGCTCTCCCAGCTAAGCCAGGCCGGGGGCTGGGGCTGCGGCGCTCTGGCGGGCGCCAGCCATGCAGAGTGGGGTGGGGGCGCTTTGGTCAGCCATCAGGCCAGCCGGAACAGAGTCGCCGGAGACTTGCGCGCTCGGCCTCAGAGCACGGCAAGCCCGCGCGACCCCGGCCTGGAGCCCGCGCAGAGCACGGCAAGCCGCCGCACCCCCGCCCGGCTGGAGCTCTGCGCCCTTTCAAATAGGCCGCTCGGCTCAAATCCAAGTCAGCTTTACCATTCTTGGAAAGCCCTGTAGTCACCCTTAGAGACAAATCATGGTGAGCATTGGAGTGGGGGTTTACCATTGTTTGTTAGTTGTTTGTGGATCATATATATAACGATGTGGCATGTTGAGATAAAGGACCTCCTCTATGCTGTCGCCTTCGTTGTCACACCCTCCTCGTGATGTGCCTCTCATGAAAGTAGCTTCCCCTGTGGAGTCCCCGCTCGCTCCTACGTCCTGCATTAGAACAGTCTCTTCTGCGGCCTCGCCGCTCGCTCCAAGTTGCTTCGGCGTATCTTTATGAGAGGGTCCACCTGGGCACTGATAGTTAGATAGGTGATTTTATGTCGTGCGTCGACCTCACCTGTGACGTGACTCCAGTAAATGCTATTTCCAGTTGCACTGCTGCTCTTGGTCACCTTTCTGTGGATACCCTAGCTGACACTCAAGATGGTTCTGCCCTCACCACTACATGAACTAATGCTAGAAGAGAGGGCTTCCTCACCTCCTACTGTTGTCCCCGAGCGCCCATCTAGTGGTGAACGCGAAAGGAGCAACCTTCCTCCGTGAGGTTATTTGCAATTGGTGTCCGAGTTCTACCTGACCACACTGACCATAGAGCACCTCGTGCTACTCCATAATGTCCTAGTACCTGCTTGGTCTCTCTGCGATACATGCACTAGACCCTTCTTTGTCTGTCTTACCATTCTCGCTCTAAGTTCCAAAGCTTTTCGTGCGACGCAGCGCTTGGATTAGCTGCCGTTCATCCCAGCAACTCAGCCCTGCCTGTTCCAGTCAACCCCTGCTGCACCCCACGCTGAAGCCAGGCCCGCCCCAACCCTTGTTATCTCCAAACCAGAGCCCCAATTCATCCCTTGCCCTGCTGCAGCCAGACCTCCTCCGTCAGCCCCTGCCCTGCCATTTCAAGCCCAGCCCCATGTCCACTGCTGCCCTGCAGGTTTTCCCAGGTGCATTACCGTGCAGGGAGCAGCTGGAACCAACAATGTGCCACACCCCCAGGGAGTGGCGGGACCCACCACATGTGAAACAGCAGTCATTAATATAACCATATATCAATCAATTTAGTGCATAGTAAATGATAGGTGTTCCAAATGATACTCTAACTATTGTGTAGTCAACCTTCATACTATTTTTAATGCTGAAGAAGTATAAAAGAATGATGTACAGTTAGATAAGATAGTTGCAGCGCTGGCTGAGCTTTTAAGTGTAGACACCTGCTAAGTTGCAGCGCTGTAACCCCCTCACCAGCGCTGCAACTTGCAACTGTAGACAAGGCCTGAGTCTCTCTCTATATACCTAATTTTCCAATCTGTACCATAGTATTTGGGGGTATTGTGAGGTTAATGATTTGGAAGCACTCAGATACAGTAATGGGGAGCTATACAGGTACCCAAGAGAAAGAAAAAGCCTCCCAGGAGCTCAGAAGCTACACTTGGTTATCATTCTTAGCTTTGTCAGTCATTGGGAGATGATGGCAAAAGAGCCGTGGTGCACGTAACATGTTTTTTTTGACCATGATGAATGAACTTTGAGTCCAATGATACGGTTGAAATGAAAATACATTCTTGGCATTGTGTAATCATAAACCCATGCATGAAAAAGAGAAAAACAAAGCTGGAGAACTACTGGGAGCTCAAGCTGAAGGGTACCACGAGATACTATCTAGCTTGACCCGTTCCTCAGAAACCTGATACTGCAAGAAATATAAATGGCATTAGTAACACTATAACTAGATGTCTCAGACAATTATTGGGAGTGTTGATGAATCACCTAGACATTTATACCACAGGAACTACAAAGGAAAAAAAAGCAATTTCATTCTATAACAGTATTTAGGTAGGTATCTCACTGGTTTGGTGCCCAATTCTGCAGTCCTTTCTTACGCAAAACTTCCTCTAATTCAATGGGAAAAATGGGTGCAAGTTTGGTCCCTATATCTGTTGCTCTTCCATACCATGTAATCATAAAAAAATCTGAGTTAGGAAAGCATAGACTATTAATAACATGTACCTTTGACATTATTTTCCAAACAGAGGAACTGAGGCCAAAACTCCGGTGGTAACAGTTCAGTATTGGAGTGCTGCTTTACTGTTATATCATCTGAAGATGAAGAAATGCTACACGATGACTGAATTGAATGTATTCTATTTCTTTCAGTCAATAACTGATAGCATATCCTATCTAATTAAATCCATATTTTATGAGCTGCTCTGCTGTGTGCATAATAATGAAAGCTCTCAATTATGGAAGCTTTTAAATTACCAATCACAGAGTAAAGATTGCATTTCATATGAATACAGTATATGAAAAGCATCATTTAAAATATACCTTATGAAATATTATCTGTCATCCATCCATATTGCATGTGTGATAGAAATAGATGAAGATATGCATGGGAAGATATGGCCAAGAGTAGAGTAAAACTAAAATGGAAAAGTAGATTAACAACCTAACCAGACAGAAGATCCTAGCTGTGGCGGTTGGGGATTTTTCCCCCCAAAAGAAACTAACACATAATATAATCTTAGCAGTGTATGTCTTGGGTCAGATCTTTAGTTGATGCAAATCAATGCAGTTCCACTGTCGGTGGAGGTATATTTGCTTCTTCTTTGAATAGCGTCCCTATGGGTACTTCACTCTAGGTGCACTTGTGGCTCTTGCACCTCCAATCAGAGATTTTAGGTAGCTGTCATAGCTTTCCTACTCAGATTTGAACCTTAGCGTTCATAAAATGAGAAGCTAGCATGAAACCTCCAAGCTTAATTACTAGCTTGGATCTGATATCACTGCCACCAGCCAGGAATTTCCAGGGCCTGACTCCCTCTCTGGTCTCCCAAAACCTTCTCTGCGGGACACCAAGACTCAGAGGCCCTGAGAGTACCAAATTATGATCTTGCAGGGTCTAACAGGACTTATTAATAGTATCTTGCATACACCAGTGTAATCTAGTGCATGAAGGTCATTTCCTGCGCTGGGAAATGCCAGTCATTGTGGCATATAGTAGCTAAACTTCAATGTGAGTACAGTATGATCCTCTCATATACGGCTGGAACTGATTTCTAAAATGATGGAAGAAAGAAAACAGCTCATTGAGGGAGGAGAAGGATATTTTATGATTTAGGATAGTCTTCTTGTGCGCACAATACTATCTTTTGTCCATCAGTAGCGTACTCACTCTTATGTGGATTATCATCGCATAACCTAAGAGACAGTCTGGTGGTAATTATCTGTATTCTTCACCAAGTGAGTCTACCAATGGTGGGCGCAGAGACAGGTCACTTGAGAGGATGCGGTGAGACTAAGCTGCACATGGGAGAGCTACAGTGCGACCCAGGATGGAATGTTGTCTCTTAACGTCATGATGAACTAATGTCCTAACCTCCTCCTAAGAGTCTCGGATAGAAGGTATACGTTTTTAATGTGATGGAATGGAAATTCTTGGCACAGTAATGTAGAAGATTGATGAAAAGCCCCTATCATCTTCCTCCACCTTTGATGTATTTACATGTAGTTAGATGTCGAGGCAACTAATCACACCGAGATTAGTGGGAGCGACTCTCGTCAAGATATGTATGCGGACAAATTTCAAATGTAGTGTTGATAAGGTGGTAATGAGTCCCAGAAAGTAAATTGGGTCAGAGCCATAATGTGAAGAATTCAGCGCTATAAATCTCCTATCAACTATGCAATAAGTCCCCGGAAGAAAAAAGAAACTCTATTGTGGTTAACGAAACATATCATGACATGTAACAGTCATGGGTCAAAAGTTGGAGAAAACAAGGTAACTGAATGGGTGAGGAGAGGACACCACCACTACACGAAGAGTCTCCATGTGACTCGCGGAGCAATGACACATTTAAGTGATCACTCCTGTTATTTTGTTAGAACTTTGAAAGTGCTGTTCTATCACTAGTAACTTGGTTGTTCACGTAACTGTATAATAGAAGAGGCTGGGTGCTTCTTGCCCTTTTCATTCTCATGAGAATCCACCAAGGGATACCAACCCTTTGAACGGCTAGAAGAATCCCTTAGAATTCCTTAGTCTTGCTGGTAGTTTAGATCATGAGTATATGTTGTATGTGAACTTATGCTAGCCACTTGAAATGAAGTTATCGCTAATCATAAGATTCTCTCATAGTGTCACTATAAAAGAGACTTTCAAGGTCAGTCTTAGACCTTCATGATTCATCAGAAGATTTATAAAGAGGTATAAGAGTATTTGATCATCAAGAATATCTTGAGATCAAACAGTACCATCGCTAATTGAGGTAGAATTCTCTATACATGACTGGCTTGAAGACAGCACTTCTCGTGAGCTTATAATGACAGAAAAAATTTGCCTAGATGAGCTTCTTTCTCAAGGTAGTAGAACCCTATTACTTCCCAATTAACGTGCCTTTAAATGAATGGTCAATAGCAGGTGACATAGCATGCCTTATCCTATTTCCTTTAACAAGAAAGGACCAATGAACTTGAAGGCACGCACATATAAAGCAGATAAAAATACTTTTTCACTACATGGTACATCCAGCACTCGGCTATTGTCACAGTTACCACTGAGCGTCAGAACTTAGCCTGGTTCCAAAGAGGATGGGACTTTATACTGGGTAATAAATATTATCACGAGTTATACATATTTAAAAGCTAAATAAGCAGATATACCTACATCTCAGGGTCAACACCATCTTGAAAGTGTGGGACGACGGCAACTTTTCTAAGCACTACCAGAGCTTATGAGAGCAAGTGTTCTTACTGAGTTATCCTAGACGTTACTGTACTCCTTTCGTAGAGGAGGAATCTTGATTGTCTTTATGTGACCCACAAGTGTTCACCTCATTTTTAAAAATACTTTACTACGACTTCTTTCAAACAAAATCAGATCTAATAAAATACAAGGGTCACAGCACACTATGAATGAAAAATTGCTTACTTTCTCATTTTTTACTTATAATATATAAAAAAATTGTGAGACACCCCCACACCAGTTGAGAAACTGTTATAGTTTTGGAGACCGTTGTACAGAGAGGGTCCCTGGCCTCAGAGTCAGAAGTGGTCAGTTTTAATTTTAATTGCAGATTGTAACTTTTGGCAACGTGATCTCCAAGGCTGCGAGTACATCTACTGGGAGTATCCATCACTGATCAGGATTGCTTTCTTGGCATGAAAGCAGTGTTTAAACCTGGAAGAGCTGGGACATATCCTACCAATGTTTATAGTTCTCCTTAGGAGAGAAACAAAGAAAAATAGGTGAAGGGACATGGTCCTTATCCTAAAAGTATAAGTAAATCTTTTTTTTAAAGATTTTTTTTTTAAAACTATAAATACTAATAGCTAACTGACACAAAAAAGAAACTCTAAAGACTAACACTGACTAACTAGTAAGAACATCAGAAAGTACAGCTGAGGTAAGCTCAACTCAGATCTGCTGTGGTTCCATGTTAAACAAGGCAGTTAGAAGGGAACTGAGGGCAGTTCGCCTACACTGCTCTATATAGCCTCGTATAGGCATGAGCTTCAAGAGCACATGCATGGGTCAAATGGACAATGCTACTGTCATAAATAGATGACTAAGGGTTAATGTTTCTTTCACCTGTAAAGGGTATACAAAGGGAACCAAACACCTACAGAGGACCAAATCAGGAAACCGGATTTTTTAAAAGCTCAGGGAGGGAATGTTTGGTTTTGTGTCTTTGTCTGGCTCTCAGCTATGAGAGGTTCTTTCTATCTTCAAGCTTCTAATCTTCCGTTTCAAAGTTGTAATTACAAAGGTAGAAAAACAATGTGTTATTGGTTTTTTGTTATTTACATGTGGTAGTTGTTGGATGTTTAAATTGTATCTCTTTTTGAATACGGCTGTTTATTCATTTTTCTTTAAAAGCAATTGGCCCTGTATTATTGTCACCTTGATACTGAAAATATTTTTATGTCTTTTTTTATTTCTTTTTATATAAAGCTTCTTTTTAAAACCTGTTTGAGTTTTTCTCTGGTTAGGCTAGGAACGAAGGGAGGGGAAATCTCTTTGTGTTAGCTTTACTAGGTTTGATCTGCATAGCCTCAGGGGAAGAAGGAGGGGAAGGTAAATTGTCCTACCTAGTTTTGCGATTCAAGGATTTAACAGTACAACGGTGAATTCTGCCCCAGCGACTAATCCGAGGGATGGGGGAGCTTGTGATAGAGGATAAAGTAGGTGAACAAGGGGAGGTGAAATTGTTGTCCCCTAATTGGTTGTTGAGAA
>NC_133776.1:31138345-31195995 GCF_003597395.2 Chelonoidis abingdonii
CCCTATGTACGGCCAGCGCTGCAGTTGTGTCCACACTTGGCAGTTGGTTGCAGCACCTGTTGTGAGTGGTGCATTGTGGGCAGCTATCCCACCAGAGCACCTCGTCCATTTTGTCGCTGTGGGTTGTGGAAGGGACGGAAAGGGTGCGGGTCATTCGCTTCCTGTTCCAACGACCCGTGATGCCTGGGAATCGGACCCCAGTGCCTAAGAGGGCCCGCACCTTAGGCACCTTTTTAAAAAAAAAAAAAAAACAAAAAAAAAAAAAAAAAACTTACCCGTCCCCAGCTGCGGTCTGTCCATGGTCCCGCTCCTTTGAGTGAGCGCGACCCGCACGGCACCCCGCGGCATGTGCCCGCTCTCCCAGCTAGAGCTCCAGCCGGCGGCGGTCTTGCGCGCTCTGGCCGGCTCCAGCATGAGAGTGGGGTGGTGGGCTTTGTCGCGCTCCGGCCAGGAGAACAGTCGCGGGAGCTTGCCGCGCTCGCCAGAGACCGGCAAGCCCGCGACCCGGCTGGAGCTCCGGCCGAGCACGGCAAGCCCCGCGTACCCGGCTGCGGCTCTCGCCCTTTAAATAGCCCCCTGAGCCCTCGGGTAGTGAGGGGGATATTTAAAAGTCCTGGGGCTCCAGCTGCCTCTGCACCCCGCGTCCTTCAATAGCCGCTTGGAGCCCGCCTCCCTCTTGCATTCCCAGCGCTCCCGCGCTATTTAAAAGGTCCCGGAGTAGAGGGAGTTTGGGGGCTACTTAAGGGCTGGGTTCCGTTGCCTCTGCTGCACCCATGACCTGCCCACACCAGTCAGCCCCCTCTGCCTGCAGCCAGCTCTGCACCCCGTGCCCACAGCCACCTCTGCCAAACACCCTGTCCTGTCTCCAGCCAACCCCTGCCACACACCCCTGCAAAGCCAGCCGGCCCCCCACACACTGCGCCGCACCAGCTCTGCCACTCTGCCAGCCCGCACCCCCTGCCTGTTTCCAGTCAACCCCTGCTGCACCCACTGCCTGAAGCCAGCCCGCCCCACACCCCTGCTCCAACCAGCCCCACATCCCTTGCCCTGCTGCAGCCAGACCCTACCTCCAGTCAGCCCTGCCCTGCCTTCAGCCAGCCCCATGTCCACTGCTGCCCTGCAGTTTCCAGGCATTAACCCTGCAGGAGCAGCTGGAACCAACACATGTGCACACCCCCAGGGAGTGGCGGGACCCACACATGTAAACAGCACGTCATTAATAACCAATCAACAGCATATATGATGGCAATGTATATAATTTTATTATTCATATAGTTATGGAAGTAAAATAATACATGAAGAAATGAGAGGCTTTTTTCCCCCCACTTTTTTTAAGTCATCCTGCCGATCTGTGCTTCTCTTGGTAGTCAATTTCTTTCTCTTGGCAGCCTTCTTCCTTTATCTTGGCAGCTGTTCCTTTTTCATGGTTTCCTTATCCCTCCAGTCTTGCAACTTTTTATTTTCTGTGGAATACAGATTCCTAACTGCTTTCACCATCTCTTCTTAGTCTTCCTTGGTTTTTTCTTAAGCTTTGCTGTCTCAGAAGTCTGCACTGATGGAGCAGTATTCAAGTCACTTAAAAAAAAACAGAGATAACTGTTAATACAGAGCCTGCATTGTTTTAAAGAGTTTTTGTGCATCATTTACACATTCTGAGCATAGCACAGAGAGGCCGCAGCTGGCAGATAGAGATGGCGAGTTTCCCCCACACGGCTCAACAGTGGAGAGGGGGCTGCTACCGTGCTCACCTGGAAGGGGTGGGGTGCGTTGCTCACTCTGGAAGCCATGGGGTTCTGTGGCTTGTGGAAAGCAAAGAGCAGCTCACGGAAATAACACTGAACCCTACACCCACATCTGCACAGCAGCTACTCTCAGAGCCATTTGCACACACAGCTCACCTGGAAGGGGTGGGGTTGCTTCACTGTGGAAGCCATGGGTTTCTGTGACTTGTGAGAAAGCAAGAGCAGCTACAGGGGAAAACACTGAACCCTACACCCACATCTGCCACAGCAAGCTACTCTCAGAGCCATCTTGCACACGCAGCTCACTGGGAAGGGGGGGGGTGGGGGTTGCTTCACTTCTGGAAGCCATGGGGTTTCTGTGGCTTGTGGAAAGCAAAAGAGCAGCTACAGAGGAAATAACACTGAACCCTACACACATCTGCACAGCAGCTACTCTCAGAGCCATCTTGCACACACACTCACTGGGAAGGGGTGGGGTGGGGTTGTTCACTCTGGAAGCCATGGGGTTTGTGGCTGGATAGGAAAGCAAAGAGCTACAGGGAAATAACACTGAACCCTACACCCACATCTGCACAGCAGCTACTCTCAGAGCCATCTTGCACATGCAGCTCACCTGGGAAGGGGTGGGTGGGGGTTGCTTCACTCTGGAAGCCATGGGGTTTCTGTGGCTTGTGGAAAGCTAAGAGCAGCTACAGGAGAATCAATGGGTTATCCACATTAGTCATGCTTGCAGGCAGCCTAGCCCCCCTGCTCCCAAACATTTGCATCCTTATAATAAAAGTTCTTACCAGGAACAGGCTCCTCTGCTGGTTCCTCACTACCAAGTCTCAGCAGTGCGACTGGCTAGCTTCTTCCTAGCTGGAAAATAGCTCCTGCCTGCATGACTCCTGGGAGTCTCCAACACCTCAGTAGCCTCCCTCTCGGGTTCCTCTACAACCTCCCCTCCTCTCCAGGCTCTGAGCCCAGGGCAGTGGAGTGCAAAGTTGATGACCAGAGAGGCTGAAGAGGAATGCTGGGATAAGTCCTAATACCCTGGAGGCCAATAAAAACGCTGGTGAGTGTCCACACCTGATGACCAGCGCTGCATCACCAGCGCTGGTCTCGCTACACCAGAAGCAGACCAGGTGTTACGCAGCGCTGCAAACAGGGAGTTGCAGCGCTGGCTGAGCTTTTAAGTGTAGACACTGCTAAGTTGCAGCGCTGTACCCCCTCACCAGCGCTGCAACTTGCAATGTGTAGACAAGGCCTGAGTCTCTCTCATATTACCTAATTTTCCATCTGTACCATAGTATTTGGGGGTATTGTGAGGTTAATGATTTGGAGAGCACTCAGATACAGTAATGGGGGCTATACAGGTACCCAGAGAAGAAAAAGCCTCCCAGGAGCTCAGAAGCTACACTTGGTTATCATTCTTAGCTTTGTCAGTCATTGGGAGATGATGGCAAAGAGCCTGGTGCACGTAACATTTTTTTTGACCATGATGAATGAACTTTGGTCCAATACGGTTGAAATGAAAATACATTTTGGCATTGTGTAATCATAAACCCATGCATGAAAAAGAGAAAACAAGAGCTGGAGAACTACTGGGAGCTCAAGCTGAAGGGTACACGAGATACTATCTAGCTTGACCCGTTCCTCAGAAACCTGATACTGCAAGAATATAAATGCATTAGACACTATAACTAGATGTCTCAGACAATTATTGGGAGTGTTGATGAATCACCTAGACATTTATACCACAGGAACTACAAAGGAAAAAAAGCAATTTCATTCTATAACAGTATTTAGGTAGGTATCTCACTGGTTTGGTGCCCAATTCTGCAGTCCTTTCTTACGCAAAACTTCCTCTAATTCAATGGAAAATGGGTGCAAGTGGTCCCTATATCTGTTGCTCTTCATACCATGTAATCATAAAAAATCTGAGTTAGGAAAGCATAGACTATTAATAACATGTACCTTTGACATTATTTTCCAAACAGAGAACTGAGGCCAAACTCCGGTGGTAACAGTTCAGTATTGGGGTGCTGCTTTACTGTTATATATCTGAAGATGAAGAAATGCTACAGATGACTGAATTGAATGTATTCTATTTCTTCAGTCAATAACTGATAGCATTATCCTATCTAATTAAATCCATATTTATGAGCTGCTCTGCTGTGTGCTAATAATGAAAGCTCTCAATTATGGAAGCTTTTAATTACCAATCACAGAGTAAAGATTGCATTTCATATGAATACTATATATGAAAAGCATCATTTAATACTTATGAATATTATCTGTCATCCATCCATATTGATGTGTGATAGAAATAGAGTGAAGATATGCATGGGAAGATATGGCCAAGAGTAGAGTAAAACTAATGATGGAAAAGTAGTTAACAACCTAACCAGACAGAAGATCCTAGCTGTGCGGTTGGGGTTTTCCCCCAAAAGAAACTAACAACATAATATAATCTTAGCAGTGTATGTCTTGGGTAGTCTTTAGTTGATGCAAATCAAATGCAGTTCCACTGTCGGGGGAGTATTTGCTTTCTTCTTGAATAGCGTCCCTATGGGTACTTCACTCTAGGTGCATGTGGCTCTTGCACCTCCAATCAGAGATTTTAGGTAGCTGTCATAGCTTTCCTACTCAGATTTGAACCTTAGCGTTCATAAAATGAGAAGCTAGCATGAAACCTCCAAGCTTAATTACTAGCTTGGATCTGATATCATGCCACCAGCCAGAATTTCCAGGGCCTGACTCCCTCTTCTGGTCTCCCAAACCTTCTCTGCGGGGACACCAAGACTCAGAGGCCCTGTGTCTCACACCAAAGGGAAAACAAGTTCCTCCCCTGTCTCCCTTTATCTTATCCCAGCATCCCCCTCCCTGGGTTACCTGGCGATACTGTACTTTAAATCCTGAATGCAAAACAGAGACCAATTTACCTTCCCCCTCCTTCTTCCCCTGAGGCTATGCAGATTCAAACCTAGTCAAGCTAACACAAAGAGATTTCCCCCTCCCTTCGTTCCTTAGCCTTAACCAGAGAAAAACTCAAACAGGTTTTAAAAAGAAGCTTTATATAAAAGAAATAAAAAGACATAAAAATTTCAGTATCAAGGTGACAAATACAGGGCAATTGCTTAAAGAAAAATGAATAAACAGCGCTATTCAAAAAAGATACAATTTAAACATTCCAACAACTACACACATAATAAAAAAACCAATAACAGCCTATTGTTTTCTACCTTTGTATTACAACTTTGAAACGGAAGATTAGAAGCTTGAGATAGAAAGAACCCTCTCAGCTGAGAGCCGACAAAGCACAACCCAACAATTCCCTCCCTGAGCTTTAAAAAATCCGGTTTCCTGATTGGTCCTCTGGTCAGGTGTTTGGTTCCCTTTGTTAACCCTTTACAGGTGAAAGAAACATTAACCCTTAGCTATCTATTTATGACAGTAGCATTGTCCATTTGACCCATGCATGTGCTCTTGAAGCTCCATGCCCTATACCGAGGCTATATAGAGCAGTGTAGGCGAACTGCCCTCAGTTCCTTCTTAACTGCCTTTGTTTAACATGGAACCACAGCAGAATCTGAGTTGAGCTTACCTCAGCTGTACTTTTCTGATGTTCTTACTAGTTAGTCAGTGTTAGTTCTTAGAGTTTCTTTTTGTGTCAGTTAGCTATAGTAATTTTATAGTTTTAAAAACAAAAATCTTTAAAAAAAAGATTTTACTTATACTTTTAGGATAAGGACCATTGTCCCTTCACCTATTTTTCTTTGTTTCTCCTCCTAAGGAGAACTTAAACATTGGGAGGATATGCCCAGCTCTTCCAGGTTTAAACACTGCCTTTCATGCCAAGAAGCAATCCTGATCAGTGATGGATACTCCCAGTGATGGATACTCGCAGCCTTGGAGAGTCACGTTGCCCAAAAGTGTAATCTCTGCAATTAAAATTAAAACTGACCACCTTCTGACTCTGAGGCCAGGGGACCCTTCCTGTACAACGGTCTCCAAACTATAACAGTGTTTCTCAACTGGGTGGGGGTCACAATTTATTTTATAATGATATAGTAAAAAATGAGAAAGTAAGCAATTTTTCATTCATAGTGTGCTGTGACCCTTGTATTTTTATGTCTGATTTTGTAAGCAAGTAGTTTTAAAATGAGGTGAAACTTGTGGTACATAAGACAAATCAGCCTCTCGAAAGGAGTACAGTACTCTGGAAAGGTTAAGAACCACTGCCCTAGAGCTTTGAAGAGGAAATCTCTGGAATCCTGTCAAAAGACTCTAAGAAGTGGTCTTCAAGTCCTCTGGTAGAGAATCTACCTCAAAGAGATGGTCTGTGATTCAGACATCTGCTTCAGCACCTACCAATCTCTGATGATCATGAAGGTCCTTCTGACCTTGAAGTCTATGACTCTATGAGACTTGGTACCCACAAGGCTGCAAGTTCCTCACATACCATGACTACCAGCAAGCCTAAGGATTCTAAGGATTCTAGCTTCAAAAGATTGGTACCCTTGGGTGATCAGAGAAGCAAGGGAAGAAGACCAGCTCTTCTAAATCAGTACTGACCAAGTACTAGGATCTCAGAACCCAGCACTTCAGTTCTACAAAAAAACAGACTGACACCTATTGGTCATTGATCGGAGCACATGGGACTTTGGTACTGTTGGTGCCTTCTACCACAGTTACCTCTGCCCAACTTACCTGACTGCTACTGTCCACTGATCTGGTACCACAAGAGTTTCCTTTTTCTCCGGACTTTGCAGTAAGAGAAATGCCTGAATCTTCCATTTGGCACTGACCCATTCTTGGTACCAACCACCTTTCGATCCTCAGAAATTTGGTCAATATTGACAGAGTCTCCACCTATCTCTGTGATTGCTCCATCTCTACTAAATAACAAGGTGGAGGAAGATGATAGGGGCTTTTCATCAATCTTCTACATTACTGTCCAGAGATTTCCCTTCCATAATTAAGGAACTTTCTATCCCGAGACCTCTAAGGAGTAGGACTATCCTCGTAAGAGACACATTCCATCCTGGTGCCTTCACCCATGCCTTATTCACCATCTCAGTGACCTTCTGAGCCCCTTGGGCACTCACTGGGGGGAAGAGCAGATAATTACCACCAGACTGTCTCTCTAAGGTTCCTGATCCAAAAGAGGAGACCTCTGAGGAGCAAGAAGTGAGATTGGACAAAGAGATTATCCCTACAACTAACCTCTCTTTCTCCTCCCCAAATGAAGCTGTCATTCTTCCTCCATCATTTTAAATAGTTCCAGGATCCCATTAAAAGGATAGCCTCCTTGAAAATTCCACTGGAGGAGATTCACAGCCTAAATTACACATTGCGATACCTATTAATAAGGCCTTGTTAGACCCTGCAAAAATAATTTGGCATACCTCAGCCACAATACCATCCACCTGTAAAAAGGTGGACAAAAATATTACATTCCCTCCAAGGACTTTGCCTCTATCTCCCAACTCCCTTGTGGTTGATGATCTGAATGAATGTGGCAGACAGCACCATGCTAAATCGACTCCATATGATAAAGACCTAAAGTGTCTTGATTTATTTGGCCTTAAGTCACACTCATTAGCTACCTTACAATTTAGGATCACAAATTATCAAGCCCTTGTGGCAAAATACAAGCATACTAACTATTCAAAGTTGAATGCTTTTATTGAGCATCTTCCAACAGACTACAGGCAAGGCTCCCCAGAGGATTCAGGAGGCCTGGGACAAAGCAATTTCGAGGGCCCCTTCCATAAAAAAAATTGCAATACTATACAATACTATATTCTTGTGGGGACCCCTGCAGGGCCCGGCACAAAGTGCCTCACTTGCTCCCCCACCATGGGCGGCCCTGGGAAAATAAACCTTCTGCATCTCGGCACAAACTTAGTTTTGAGAAAACTTTCTACAAGGTATCACTGTTTCTCAGCATCAGCTAGTGCTAAAAGGCACTAAAGCGCATTAAAAGGGTTGGACACATATTTTCTGTCAAAACTTTTTCTGGATCGAAAACTAGGGGTTTTTAAAAAGCAGAAAAAAATAACTGACAATGTCTGCTTTCCTTCAAAATTTGTTGTGGTTTTTTTAATTGAAAAGCTGAAATTAGTCTGCCAAAACCTGAATACGGTTTGGGGTTTCAGAAGCGGGTGCCAATATTTGCTGCTGCTGTGTTTGATTGTTTAAAGAACCAATAAAAAAAATTCCGCTTAAAAAAAATCCAAACTGTTGACTACAGCTTGTGACCAAATGCCTAAGCCCATCCAGTCAGAGATTTCTCCAGGTTTCTGATACTCTGCTGGCTTCCTGACTCATGTCTATCTCCATAACTTTGGGTTCATTAGCTAGAACATAAGAACAGACATACGGGTCAACCAAAGTCCATCAGCCCAGGACCTTGTCTACCGACAATGGCAATGCCAAGTGCCCAGAGGAAGTCAACCTAACAGGTAAGATCAAGTGACTCTCTCCTGCCATCCATCCACCTCGGTGACAAACAGAGGCTAGGGACACCCATTTCTTACCCATCCTGGCATTAAGCCATTAATGAACTTAACCTTCATGCATTTATCTGTTTCCTAGAGACTGGCTCCAGAGGCTCTGGAGAGGGGGAGATGGGGGTTGGTGGGGCGGGGAGGGACCTCAGCCCTTTCTCGTGGGAGCCCCTGCAAAGCCCGGGGCCTGGGGCCAATGGCCTCACTTGCTTCACCCTCTGCTGGCGGCCTGACTACAGGAGAATCCAGGAGATCACTGCTGAGGCCACGCTCACAGAACCTCGATCCTCTGCAGACCTTTTTGACACTGCTGAGACAGCGCTCATTCTTCTCCATGGGTAGTCATAAGGACCTTCTGACTATGCCTCAAATTTCTGAGAGAAGCCCAAAATACAGGCAAAGACCTTCCCTTTAACAAAACTGAAGTTGTTTGCAGAAAAAACTGATGAACTTGTCTACCTTAAAGATTCTAGAGCACCATTTGCTCTCTGGAATTTACACCACCTACACAAAAAAGAAAGCTCAGTAAGTCCAGACAGCACACTGATCATCCTACCCAATTTTATGCCTCCTAGAGACCTTACGACCCTTGCACAGAGACACACGTTCCAGAAGAAGAGACAACTACTTCTCAGTCATCAACACACAATGTATAGCTGCAAAACACCAATTTTGACCGGCTGGTTGAGGTAGAATTATCTTCATCAGAAAGGCAGCCGTGTTAGTCTGGATCTGTAAAAGCAGCAAAGAATCCTGTGGCACCTATAGACAACAGACATTTTGGAGCAGGCTTCGTGGATGATACCCACTTCGTCCAATGCATGTAGTGGAAATTTCCGGGGCAGGTAAATATGAGCAGCAAGAAGCAAGCTAAGAGATAATGAGGTTAGTTCAATCAGGAGGATAGAGGCCTGTCTAGCAGTTGAGGTATGAAAATCAGGGAGGAGAAACTGGTTGGTAGTTGGCAACCATTCACAGTCTTTGTTTAATCTAAGCTGATGGTGTCAATTTGTAGATGACTGAAGCTCAGCAGTTCTCTTTGAAGTTTGGTCCTGAAGTTTTGTTCTGCAGTATGACCACCTTAAGATCTGCTAGTGTGTGGCCAGGAAGGTAAGTGTCTCCTACAGGTTTTTTGATATTGCCATCCTAATATCTGGATTTGTGTCCATTTATCATTTTCCATAGAACTGTCCAGTTTGGCCGATGTACATTAGCAGAGGGGCATTGCTGGCATATGATGGCGTATTAACATGGTGGACGTGCAGGTGAATGAACCGGTGATGTGTGTGGCGATCTGGTTAGGCTCACAGACCACAGTGAGAGATTATGCCATACTCTATAAGAAGAACTGAGGAACCACCTGATCAGCATCCTATACGCAAACAGGAAAACATCAAAAAAGAGCTTCCCAACCTGGAGACTGCATTAATAACCAAACTTCCATACAAACGGACTTCACTAAAGTAGGACAGGAGATTGCATTACTCATTTCACCTCTCTACAAAGAAAAAGGACTGTAAGCTGTCTAAACTCCTATCTGCCACATGGGGCAACACCACGGTACCCTAACCCACCCAGCAATATTGTCAATCATCATAACCACACACCAGCCCAGAAGAAAAGTCTGTCCTATCTCTGGTATCTTTCCTGCCCCCCCCACTCCACCAACTCATACAGTTCTGCGGCAATCTGGAAGCCTATTCACTGTCTCCGACTCAAAGAATACTTTCAGACAACACTGATCAGCGCACTATACACAGTTACCCTCCACCAACATCACAAGAAGAAAACTCCACATGGACTCCTCCTAGGGGTCGAAAGCGACAGTCTGGACCTATACAGAGATTGCTCGCCGACGTTCAAGGCAGAAATTGTGGAAAAACAACATCAACCTCCTCATGACCTAGCGTGCAGACGCAATGCATCCACAGTCTCAAAACCACCTGACATTATAATCAAAGAAGCTGATAAAGGAGGTGCTGTGCATCATGAACAGGTCTGACTACCAAAGGAGGCCGCCAGACCAACTCTCCATACCAAATTCTACAGCCACTTCCCTCAGATCCCACTGAGGAATAACACTAAAAATGACCACTACTCAGCGACACCCTACACTAACACCGGAACAAAACATACCCTTAGAGCCCCGACAGGGTTATTCTATCTTACTACCAAGATCCACAAACCGAAATTCTGGAGCCCATCATCTCGGGCATGGCACTCTCACTGAAGGACTGTCTGATATGTGAACTCTACCAGACCCTATGCCACCAGCACTCCCAACTATCTCCGACCACTGATTCCGAGGAAACACAAGCATTGGTGACCTTCCAGAAACACCATCCTAGCCACCATAGATGTAGAGGCTCTCTACACAAATATCCCACACACAGATGGAATACAAGCTGTCAGGACAGTACCTGATGATGCCACAGCACAACTGGTTTGCTGAGCTCTGTGCCTTTATCCTCACATACATATATTTCAAATTTGAGGACAATAATATCGTCCAAGATCAGTAGCACCGCATGGGCACCCGCATGGCCCACAATATGCAACAATTTTATGGCTGACCTGGAACAACGCTTCTCAGCCTCGTCCACTCATGTCCCGCTCTACCTCATCTACATTGAGACATCTTCATCATCTGGACCCATGGAAGGAGAACTTGAAAAATTCACACGACTCAACAGCTTCCACCCCACCATCAACCTCAGCCTGGACCAATCTACACGGGAGGTCCACTTCCTAGACACCATGGTGCAAATAAGTGATGGTCACATTAACACCACTCTATACCGAAAACCTACCGACTGCTATGCCTACCTTCTTGCATATATATACCTGCCCCTGGAAATTTCCACTACATGCATCGGACGAAGTGGGTATTCACCCACGAAAGCTCATGCTCCAAAATGTCTGTTAGTCTATAAGGTGCCACAGGATTCTTTGCCTTATCTGCATGTCTTCCTTGGTTCAGTGACCGCCTCTCACATTTATGTCAGAACTGGGAACACATCACTATGGACAAATAGGTATTGGAGATCATTTCAGCATCCACTTTACCTCCCTCTTCCACATCCCGACCCTCTTCCTCATTCCTCTTTAGGGATCCCTCCCTTGAGCACCTTTTGCATCAGGAAATCAACTCTCTCTGGAATCTGGGTGCATAGAACTAGTTCCCACGCAACACAGAGGGAAGGGATTTTATTTCAGGTGCTTCCTGGTTCCAAAACAGAATGGCCACTGGAGGCCTATTCTAGATCTAAGATTACCCAACATATTCGTAAAGATTCAAAGGTTCAAAACGGTAACTCGTGCAGCGGTGATTCCATCATTGGACCAAGGGAACTGGTTCTCAGCCCTTAACCTTTAAGGTTGTTTACTTCCATATAGTGATCCACCTCTCCCACAGAAGATTCCTACATTTCATTTTGGGTCAATAGCACTTTCAATATATACTGCTCCCATTTGTTCTCTTTTCTGAACCGAGAATATTCTCAAAAGTTGTGTCTGTGGTAGCAGCTTGTCTTTGCAGACAAGAAACTCTGATTTTCCCATACCTCAACAATTGCCTGCTCAAAGGGCCATCCTTCAACAAAGATTTGACAGCCACTCAGAAGGCCGTAGCCAATTTGTCAGACTGGAATTATAATTAAACATCTGAAAGTCCACCTTAACCGAGGTACAAAGTCTGGAGCTGATAGGAACTTACCTCCGTGAAGTAACAACTAAAGCATTCCTCCCTTTGCACAGGTTCATAACCCTAGCCAACTTAATCAGTACAGTCCAAGACATCTCTCAAACATGAGACAGAAATTCTCTCTAGCTTTTGGGACATATGGCCGCTGGCACCTTTGTAATAAATCACGTGAGACTTTTACAAGAGACCAGGAATTCTACAGGAAAAATAAGGAAATAAGGAACTCAATTGAACCAGTTCACTGGGATGAAGATCATGTCTAACACACCAGATGAATTTTAACAAATAACAAGTTAAGAGGAAGTATTGGTGGCCATAATTTGTTTGGTTTTGAGATAACTTTATGTAAAACACTGTAGAAAATGCAATCAGGCCAGGTTAATGAATATAGTATGGGGAAAGGTTACGTGGATATAGAGCTTGCCAAGTTTGGATGCTGAATGCAAAAATTTCTTCTGAATAGAAATTGCTTACAACGGAATGAGGTGACTGGCAAAATGACTGGGTAATTTAATTTATTTTACATTAGGCCTGCACAACATGTGGCCTGTGTGGGCTCACTGTGCGGCCAGAGGGCAAGCGGTGGGGTGTGGCTGTCTGGTTCACCCAGGGCTGGTGCAACCATCTGGGATTTTTCCTCCCTTCCCTCCTTTCCCCTTACACAGAGTGCGACACGGCTGATTGGGCACCTGGGCCTGATTTAGCTGCTGGGTGTGTGTGTTTCAGCCGCACTGGGGCGGGGGGGTCAGCCCTTAGCTGTTTTCTTTGGAGTAATATGGCCCTCACCACTTTACGAGTTGTGGGGCCTGTTTTACATATTTATATCAGTGACCTTAAAGACCTGAAACCACTACTGAGACCTCCAAACCTCCTGAGGCACTTAGTGCCAAGGGCACTCTGGTTTATAATTCAACTCCTCAAAGACCACATGGCAGGTAAAGTAATGGAACACAGGCTTTGCACAGGAAATTCTTAACTCCAATAATTGTTACACTTAAAATATACAGGCATTACGTATCATTAGGAAAAACCACCACCACCTACAGGTGTCCCCTCGTGACTCTATGCTCACCTTTCCTTGTGAGTCCTAGGCCCAGTCAATGTGTCAGGTGGGAAGACCCCCTCTTACAGATCCTGCCCTTAATAAGATTTTTGTTTCCTATGTCAGGGGACCAAACTGATCAGCTTCAGAACACCTCAGGTAGTTAGTGGCAAGTCTCAGCCCCCTTAGAGTCCAGACTAGGCAAATGAGTTTCCTTTAGCCCAGGCATTCCTTCTTTTATTGGAAGATAAAAACAGTTGATGACTCTTGAGTTAGCTGTCCAGGGTGGTATCATGCATTACAATAAGCTTTTCTTGATGTGTTCTTACCATCTCTAGGCAGTTACAACTACATGAACAAAAGTAAGTCACATTCTTCAAAATGGTGGTTACAGTATCAAGTGAAGGTCACAATTTTGATACAGACTTGTACAGACATATACCAACCCATCACAGCAGAGTTCAAAACTAGCACAATAAATTATGCAACTATATTTGTTCTATTTATAGTGTACTAGGGTTGGGATTGGCACTTATAATTGGCACTTGTAAAAAACACAAAAATAATGGTAATCCCTCATTAGTGATGGTTAAAATAGGCCATTTTGAATTGCAACTTTCAAACCAGCAAATATTTAATTGTATTCGTATATTGACAATTCTTTTAAAATTCTGCTTGTGGATCAAAATGAAAACAGACTGGAAAATATTAAATTAAGTGAACTGAATTAAACTAAGTGTAACCATGGCAGTACAGTAACATAAAAAATATTTTATTGCATCTTAAGAGTTTGGATGCACAGTATACCTTTTATACCTTTCAAGTGACTGAATCAAAATATAAAGGTTATACAAATCAAATTAGATATTAATTTCAGTGTGATGTTTCAGATACCGAGATATATGTGATGAAATAGGAAGCAGGACATCAGTATTGTTTGGTTTGTAGTGACAGAGGTCAGCTATTTGTTTCTGATAGAAACCTACCTCCAGCTGTCACACCTAAATCTGCAGAGCTGTGGATTATAAGTATCCAGTAGATAAAGATTTCCTGAATTGTTGTATCTTCCTACCAATGTCCATGAAAGCTGATTTTCAATCAGAGATGGTTAACACTGACATGCTGTAAGTGAACTCAGAGTGGCTGACAAAGGACCTGCTCCAATGTCTATCAGTGTAGTCTTTTCCATTGATTTAAACAGGCATTTGATCAGGCCTATATCACCAGCATTTATTCTTTCCTCTTTAAACTATACAATTGATAGATGGTTTTTCATGTATATGTTAATACCAGAAACAGCTTGGTGAAGTGAATATAAAATTAAAAGGCTACCCATGTAGTTAAGCCAGAACATACAATATGCAGCAAAGGGAATATAATGTCCTGTACCCTAGTTGGTTAGCAAACAGCACCTAATTAGTTTTCTTCTTCTTCATCTTCTTCAGTATTTTGACCATTTTGGAACTTGCAACTCACCATCTTTTTATGTATAAATTGTGTCCAAAGACAAGCATTGTATTTCTGCTATTTCAAAATAAATAAAGATTTGGAGGGGTGGGATGTGGGTGTGGGAAGGGGGGAAGGGTAGGGAAATACAGTACCCTGCAGACAAATGAAACAGAAGCAGCAGCTGGGCTCTCAGTCTGAAAATGTTTTGCTACAGTGCAAAACAGATTGTGATGTGTAACAAAATAGTGAAAGTGATTATATTGTGTCATTGCAGAAAAGTGTCTGAAAATGCTTGTCCAGTGGCTGCACTTTAAAAGTTTGGTCCAGTCTGAAAGCTTTTTCAAGAGACGAAGAAGTCAGAATTTGGGCCTGAATCAGAAAGAGCAAAACTAGTAGTAGCACAGTGAGGGGGCAGTGGCATCTGCATGAAGGAATCACACTAGGCCATCACCAGCAGTTAATAAAATGCACAGTGGTGCTAGGGAGAGGGAATAGTACCATTCTTCCCCCTAACTCTCATATCCATTGGAAAACTGGCACTGTGCGGATCCAGGAAGAAATCTCCACGTGAGAGAGAGGACAAAAGAGAGAGAGTGTGCACCTGCCGTGGGACTAGAGTCTGGAGCAGCAGAGGGAGGTGGCCATGATAGTGCTTTAAAAGACTTTGGATCAACGTCCAAGACAGCCTGCTAAATCACAGCACAAGAAGGTACTGCTTGAAGAAAAGAGTTGACTTGAGTTCAGTTCTTTGAGTATTGTGCCTCTACAGGCCTGATTTGTATCCCACTGACATTGCTTTAGAATAGATGTATCTGCAAAAGAGTCAGTGGAGTTACACCAGAACATGGCTGGTGCAAGCGGAATAAGAATCAAGCTCTGTATTTTTATAGCATGACATGTTGAAAAGAAAAGCTTTTAAGCCAGCTGTGTCCATTTCCAAGGCAGGGAGACTTCATGGCGTTCAACAGCATGAAGATTAACCATTTTAACAATAAACTGTGAGATAATGGTGGGAACTGTAAATTAAAAATTACTTCAGTGTACCCAACCATTTGATCAGAAGGAAATTACCTCCTGCATTGTTCAGAAGGAGGCCATGGTACCCCCTAGAGAAAAGAGATAAAGTTACAGTACATGTATTGTTTAATATATTTGGTATTCATGTAAGGTGTTAAATTTCCTTTAATAAATTGGAAAATTTCTACGGTGTGTTCCAAAATATTATTTCAAACTTTTTTTTAGCCTTTTTGCTTACCCAGGACTGCAGCAGAAAAGAACATCTGCAGCACATAAAAGCTTGGGGACTGAATGGCTGTTTACATTTTTTCCTTGATAAATTATTAAAATCATGCTTGAGTAATCATTTTTAATGAAAGAAAGCATCTCCAGAAGTTAAATGATCATCATAGACTTGATGTTGTGCAAGAAGTGTTACTCAAGACTATCATGACTAATTACTGCATATTTCTGAGATGATATTAAGACAAGTCCTGAGAAGCTTTCAACTATTAAATTGTCATGCTGGTGCTATAATTTTTTTTAACTCTCATTGTACCTCAGTACAGCTGCAGGAATTCTGTTTTCGGCAAAGTTTAATTTTCTTGCAACTTTTCAGCAGTAAAAGCTGATTGTAACTGTAACAAAGGACCTGGTTCTCCTCTGCCTTGCTCTGTGCAAAGGGAGTGTAAAATACCTGCATTTTGTTTGTTAGGGTTTTACACACATTTTGCACAGACACAAATGACAGCACACGGTGAAAGACCATGGAGAATCAAGTCCAAGGACTGAGGTGACCCATCCCACATTTTAACTCAGATATTTTCTACTTTTCCGCTCTTTGCCAAAACCACTCTTTCTTGAAGCGAATTTTTACTACTCTGCCACAAAGGAGCAACCATTCCAGGCTAGCAAAAGCCTTGACAACAATTAAAAACAACTATTATAATAAACAGATTGTCATTTACTCCTTAGATCACAATCACTCAGGTCAATTACAAAATGAAATTTACACTCCTCCCAAAAGAATTCCTTATTGGAGTTTTTCCCATTAATACTCCTATGCAGTCTTGCCTATGGGAAAAGGAAATGGGTGGAGGGAGGACAGATAAGCCTTGAAGTGTCCCCCCAAAGCATAACAACACTGGACTGTTATAGACCAAGTCAGACATTACTACTTACTTGGATGAGAATACTCTAGTTACAAAGCAGTAACAAAGGGATTAAATACTATCACTGATGTTTATGCCAGACTAATTCTTTGGCCCAGATTCCTTGGCCCATCTGCATTGTGTTCAGCAGAGGGCACAGCTGGTGGCAAAAGTGTCTTTCTGTCATCTTTGTGTTCTTCTGATCCTTGAGCTGTTTGAGCCCTCAGGATAAGGTAGAACAGCTCTGGGAAAACACACCAAGCCCCAAACTCAAAGTAACTTCTTATATAAAACCATGTCCCAGATCATGCACTATGGCAAACACCACAGTCCTGCATCTTATGTACTCATATACAACAATGCAATGTGGGATAGTATATTATCATTATGATTTGGTAGCATTTTACACTATTTTGCATTAGTATAAGTGATTACACAAAGTGCAAGGCAACTGTGAAGTCAGCTTTCAGGGTCTTAACTCTTCCTTCTCGCCCTCTGCCAAGCACCCTCACACACATTAAAATTCTTTGTTCATGGGCCCAGGGCCATCTCCAGAGTTTTTGCTGCCCCAAGCAGCAAAAAAGAAAGGGGAAAAAAAAAAGGCCGCGATCACGATCTGTAGCTCTACCGCCGCCGCTTCAGTATTCAGTAGCAATTCGGCGGCTGGTCCTTCACTTCATGACCCGGACGTGCTGCCCCTCACCGTTGGCTACCCCAAGCAGCTGCTTGCTGGGCTGGTGCCTGGAGCAAGCCCTGTTCACAACATATGATTGAGCGATCCTCTAAATAACCACCACCAGGCACTTAGTGGACAAAAAGTCTGGATTTGTCTGCAGGGTTGAATAAGTGTGTTCATAGGAACAATGGAAGGGGATAAATTTACTATTACCAGATTGTCTGCTGAATGTTTTAGAAGTCCTCCTCCAGAAAAGACCTAAATGCTATAAATCATATTTCAGAGCGTGAGAACCAAAGCCATTGCCTGCCTGTTTACAATGTTTTCTATCTTACTTTGACATGAATTACAAGTAACACCAGCGTTAACTGTTAGGACCTTAACAAAAAATATCTTTCTTTCAAATGAAACGTTACTTTATTATTCATTTTCTGAACAATTAACAATAACAAGCAGCTTATATGAAGATAGACTAGTAGCAGAGAGGTCTTGGTAGCAGCAGTGCTATTGGATTTTTTTTTTTTTTTATAAAGTGTGAGGGTCAATAACAGAGGAAGAAAGAGTGATATGAGAAATAGTAACTGCTTAATGGAATAGAAGAAACTACAGGAGGGAAAGAAAAAAATGGTAATTACCAAAACAGGTAAGCTTGCTTTGATGGCTGGTGCAGCTACATCAGAGTTAAGAACTCAGTGATTTAGGGAGAAAGCTAATGACTAGATTAACACTATAAGGGGAGCCATTCTTGACTGAAGGAGTCTAGATAACACATCAAAAAAAGGAGGAAAAAAAGAGGAGGGGGGGAACTCTGTTCAGTATGTGTATCAAAATCAGAGACTAGAAATAGAGGGCCAATCATTAGTGGGTTGTAAATGGCAGTATAGCTTCTCTGACTTTAATTAGAGCTACATAGATTTACAGCAGCTGAGGCTCTGGCCCAGACTTTATCACAGACATACATTCACACTCAAATGCATGCCATCTAAAAATATGCATAATTTTTAGCAAATGAGGAGCTCATTGAACACAATCGAGCTAGTCACATGACTAATGTTACACACACATGTTTAAGTGTTTGCAGGATTGGAGCTTAAGATATTAACGTGAAGCCTGCTTTATTTTGATCCTGTTCGAAAAAAATAGCTTGCCTGTAAACTGATAAAATTTTATAGCTATAGCTTAATTCAAAATTAACTAAGCTTTATATATAGGTTTTTGTATTATTATTTCCTTTAGCAGTTGCATCCAAGAATGTTTATGTCTAATCAGTTATGGTGTGCTTAAATCATTTGTGAAATATTTAGCTGCTTGTGATGAAATCTATAAAAAATGGTTTGGTTCATTATCTTGGAATGAAATGTACCTAGCTGGTTTTTAACCACTGAACAGTAATGATGGGTTGTTGTCCTTCATTGTTTAGTTGGTAGTAATTAAAAAGAACATGGCTTACTTACCTACAGAATCCTTTATCTTAAAAGAACATGAGTAAAAATTGTTTTAATGCACTGAGACATCTTTTTAAAAAGTTTTTTAAAGATATTTAATTAAAGTGAATTACCTTTACCTCCTATATTTCCTGTCCCCCTTGTCTACAAGTTTTTGGGAACATAAAACAAACCCACTTGAGCTTAGTGAATCTCCATATTAAATACAAGTGGCAACACTCAAACCTTACATGACTGTGCTGATTTCAGTGGGGTCACATCTGCTTACATCAGCTCTGAATGTCAACCACAGACTCAAGTGTCTATCAGGTTTTCAACTATCTCTTGTCTTCACAAAGTACCCCAGCTCAGTACTGAACCGAATGAATCAAAGGTGACCCTTAACTCTCTCTGTGAGTTCCCTTTCCCATCTTGAATGTAGCTTATGACAATAGATGTATGTTTTGTATCTTTCCACTACAGTATTTAAAAATTCCAAAGCAACTGTATTTAAGAATATTTGTTCAAAATACATATGAAAAGTCAAGGAAGAAAGCTTTAGTTTCTAAAACTTCACCCACACAAGTCTCACAGCAGCATATTGAAGATCAGTGAATTCAAATAAAGAAACATCATCAAAACTTTTTTTGGGGGGGGAGGGGAGGGTGCTAACCTCTGTGCCTAAGATATTATAATTTAGCAATGGGAGAGATTAACAATTGAACTCTTTCATAGGTGTCATATATACATTGCATTGCTATGAAAGCAAATGCTTAAAGAAGATTAACTTGAGCTGAGACTTTAAAACCACTAAATAAGGACCTAGACTAGTGGGGCACCCAAAAGGTTAACTTCTGATTGAATTAGAATGTTCAATTCAAAAGCCAAGCCCCAAATGAGAACCAGTGCTTGTGATGGAGCACACATTGAATCTCTTAAGTTAGCATGTTTCGCAAAAAATACTACCATCAATTTCAATATTATGAACATTTCTTTTAAATCAGCTGACTAGTCAGAAATAGAAAGTTAAAAAAAACGACGATAATTTTATTTCTATGGATTTTCTGTTAAAGAAAAAAAACACCTTGTTTTTAGGGACCAGACTGTGCTGATTTTATAACTCCAATGTGAAACTCTTAGATGTCGCTATGCCACTATGCAAATGTGTTTAAAAAGACAGCAGAGATATATCTCTTTCCATGGAACTTCAATCTCGTAACACAGCTGTAGGAGTCTCTTTAAATAAGTTCTTTGACAGAAAATTCATTGAGGTTTTCAAATTCAGTAACTAACAAGAGAATGAAAATATCTCCTCTTCTAAACCTTGAGTGAGTAACTGCAGATTCTCAATAGTATCTTCCTACCCTAGGTTTTTCAAATAAGCAATTTAAATTATGGTGAGATTCAGGAGAGCTCTGTATATGTGTACAACTTGAGATGATTACAAGCTTTTACATTGTCCAGAGTGCTTTTAAAGAGTTTCTGGGAGAGAAATCCAAGGTAAAAGAATGTGTTTTCTTCAGTATCTCATGCTTTTATGCACAAGAGTGAGAGTATAACAGCCTTATATTTATTAGTGGCCAAAGTTTGCAAACAGGAAGTCCTCACCTTGGTGTGGGGCAGAGTTCAGCTGTGTGGTGCTTCCTCACCAGCCAGTGAAACAAAGGTGGACTATGGAAGGAGAGGCTTAAGACCAGAATAATTGCTAAGTTCTCTTATACCAATTTTCTGAAACCAACATTTGTAAGTAACTTACACTGAGTCACAACTGCATTATTAAATTAAGTATATTCATCAAAATTATGCGCTGGATTATAGGAAGAGAAAACTCCATATGGATGATTGCAATCCATTCATAGCTGTATCAGCCCCATGACTCTCAGAGAGTGTTAAACATGCACATGATGCTGAATCTCATGTTCTAGTCTCGGAATTTGCTTGAAAAGTTATGTTAAATGACACGTTGACAGACAGCTGCCCATTGACTATAGCACTGAAGACGTTCACCTATGTTTTTTTCCCCTGCCAACCAGCAAATGGAATGTACTGCACTCATAAAATGGGCTCAGAAAACTCTTTACTTCAGTAAGGAATAAGAAACTAATTCATTTGTCTAAAATAACTAATTGACAAACCTCACCACCTTTGGATAAGGCCCCCAGAATTTGGGAGCTTATGTATCTAGACAAAGTAATCAGAAATCATATCACAAAGCCTTAGACATACAAAAAAATGGTTACTAAATAGTATGCATGGATCATGCTTCTGATTCATAATTACTAAATGTTAGTGCCCCTGGTGTACCTTCATTTGATGGTGGAAGCGAAGGAGCTTCTTGTATTTCTTAATTTATATCACAGTAGTGCTAGAAGCTACAAGTGATATCAAAGCCCAGTTGTACCTAGTTCTCTATCTGTGCAACGGACGACTCAGTCCCTTTCCCAAAGTACTTACAAGTTAAACAGACAAGACAAACAGTTGGATAAATGAAGTGGTAGCCACATTTTACAGTTAGGAGACTTAGGTACAAATACATTAAGTAACTCAACCAAGGTTACATGGGATTTGTTTGAAAGAGTTGGCTATTGACCTAGCTTAGCTTGGCTAGGACCATTTGGAATCTCAACGAGTAGACATTTATTGCTGAATGTTTAGGGAGGCAGAGAACACAGGACAGGCAATACCACCAGTAGCACTCAAAGGAATGACAGGACAGAGAGTCACAGCAAAGTAAGGTTCTGCATCAAAGCAATATTTTACCATTACTAGGAGAAAGGCAAAGGCTAAACATTAGGTCTGTGCAAAACTTACAAAATTGCAGGTCACAAAAACTTGACAGGTTTAGAAAATACAATAATATAACACATGAAACTCAGCCCAGATTTTAGAATTTTTCAGCTACACTGGGCTCATTTTCAAGCTTTTTTGAGATTGCCAAAAACTCAGCCTTAGCATAACTGTTCACAAAACGTCTCACACTAATAAAAGCCTCTAACGATAACAAAGCCTATTAACCCAAAGTATTTGTATTCTCTTGCTTGACCCTAATATATTTCACTCTAATAACCCTTATAAAGCTATCAATATGACAGCCAAATAATAGTCCGAGCATAAAATAGTTATAGGTCAACACTAGTGTGTTGTGGAAGGGTCTAAAGGACTTTATAAACAAGGAATCAATTTACTGCCCAGAAATGAAGTAGAACAGTTCATGTCAGAGATGGAAGCACTCCATGTCCAATTCTAACTGAAGAGGAAGGATGGTCCAGTGGTTAGGATAGGCAAGTTCAAATTTATGCCCTAGCACTGGCCTCCTGTGTTCAAGGGTAAGTCAGTAAGTTTGTGCTTCGGTTCCACAGCTGTTAAAAATATAGATAATAGTACTTACCTATCTCACAGGAGTGTCCAGAGAAGGGGAAAAAAATTAAAGATTGTGAGGGGCTCGGAAACTAAGCTATATAAGTAAGTAGGCAGAGTGTAATTACCTATGCTAGAATTTTCCATGGAGTCCAGTAAGATATCCAGTAATTTTGCAATGAGGATATCACGTTTGTTGAATGGCCTAGACCGTTAATTTTCCTTTTAGTGTTTCTCAAACTGTGGTCTGTGGAGCCCCGCTAGTGGTTCACAGAATAAAACGTCTTGATAACCAAGGAGTTTGGAATTGGGGTGTGGGAAAAGAGGGTGCTCATGAAGGGACCTCTTTCCTAGTGATTTCCAAACAGTTGGAGACACAGTGCTGTGAAATAATACTGTTTTAAAATTCCTGTGCCTGTCTTATTATGTCTTTAAAAATAATCTTTAAAAGCTTTTAATTGTCTCATGTCCACTGCAGAAATGTGATTATTTAGTTGAAAATATTTTGATGCAGATGGAAACTAATAGATAACAAGTGTCTTTATCCACCATCAAATTTGTAGCTCATGTTGCCCATGCTCCTGTTGAAGTCAATGGGAGTTTTGTCACTAACTGTTGGGGTAAAATCTAGTCCTAACGCATGTTTCACTACTACTCAGTATGATACACAGATTGTCTAAAAAGTCACAACAAAGATTTGTAACTTTTGGTTTCTACTGTAGGCCTGAAAATGGTAATTAATAAATTAAGCAAACAAACAAACAAACAAAAACATGATCAAACTTCTATATTTAATTAGATGATACAATTTAAAAAAATATTACTTGAGTTTTGGTTTGTTTTACAAAATGTTTCTTCCATTAGCATAGCAGTAATGACAATGAAATTAAATTATTTTGTTTGAGCTCTTCAAAGGAACTTGTTCCATGTTATCACAGGATGTTGTTGGGTGAATGGTAATCACATGCTGTTTCATGTCTGGCAAACACCAAAGTAGTCATTTTGTTTTATTCCCAGAATTTTGATTTACTGCAGATTTCAACTAATCTCTTCCGGACATAAGTTTTGAATGGAAGTCCTTGAGTCAAGGAGGCTCATGGTTACAGTATATGCTGTTAGCTTCAAAGCTACTTTAATTGCTTATATACTTCAAAATCTTTCTTTATGGACTGACCTAATCACTCTAACATGCACAAAAACTAAGTTTCCCAGCTGTCCTCTCTAGGGAGAAAAGAATCAAAACCATACTATTAAATTGCTTAATTTTGCATACATGTAGTTGTTGGTATGCTGCGGGCAGACAAATCAATTCTAATAGTGCCTGGTTTAACTTGCTTATTTAAATAGCCAAACCATTTTGATTTCTTGTTCAAATAACCAAAAGATCAGACTATATTACTGGTTCATGTGTCTTCTGAGCTCCTGTAGTTCAAAGGAAACCACACAGATTGTTGGGTTGACTGTTTACTTTGGCAAACAGAGTAAGTCTAGGCCACCTTTTTGGGTCCAGCTTAGTATTCAGTAACGCCTTAGCTATAACAGTTTAAAGGCAGAACGGTTCTTATTTCTACACTATGCCATAAGGAAAAAATATATATTTTGGTACAACCTCAAGTCTGTATGGCTGGAGAATGTAGTGGGAAAAATTTTAAGAATTTTAAGAAAATTTTGAGAATGGTCACATCTGGTTGATACTGGTCAGGGGATAGTGCAGACACTTAGGTTGCTGCATGCAATCAAGGTGGCTTCATACTACCACTTGTGTTCCCCAGTACTGGGGCTGGAAGGGAGGCAGTTTGGCTCTTGACAAAAATAAAAGCAGGTTCTAAATTGCATCTCCCTGTTAGGGTAAAAGGGAATTAAAGGGAGGGGATTAAAAGATCCCTGCTAATGATGGAAGTTTGGATTATCCCTGATTTAGGGTCTGTCACCTATGATCTCAGTGAAACAGAAGGAGGAAAAGATTAAAGGTGAACAAAAAGACAGTTTATTAGGCACAGATAAGTAAAGAACACTCGGTGATTTGGAATCAAGGGCATGAAGCCCAGTCTCTCTAGCCCTTACAGATGTTATAGACTAACAGTCAAGAAATCAATACTTTACAGAAGAAACATCAGTCACTGAGGGAGGATCATCTCTGACTGATTGATTGCTTCAGCCCTGGTGCGATGGACAATCTGAACCTTCTATTGTGCCTGGTGATGTGCACAGGAGGAACACGGATTAAATCAGCTGCTGGACCAGAATCCCTCCATCTCAGGCAAGTAGGGGCGAGTTGATGTGTTGCCTCTCGAAGACTGCTCATGATAACCAATGACTGACGCAGACACAGGTTGCCACCATGATGGGTAGCACCAGGCAGAACTGATGGACCACATGACTGATCTTTTCCCACCTTACAGAAAAAGGGCACCAAAAGCCCAAGATCAACATGGCTTCCAAACAACAACTTTACAGATTTCAAAATGGCGATTGTGAACAAATTTTTAAAATGATACTATAACACAATATACAGTTAGAATATATAACAGTTTTCCTGTACATGGCGGCCAATGGCCCTTAGGGGTCATTAGGACTGCCATGGATTGATGGCTCCTAGTTACACTCTAGCAATGCCCCACACATCACCTAGGGATTGCTTCGGCCATGGGGATACCCAACTAGACAGTTAAGCCAGTTTTCTGCCTGGTTTGTACTGCCAAAATGGCAAAAAGCAGGTGGAACAGGGGGCAGAACCTGACGGGTCCAACAGGGTGGTGGCCTGTGTTGTTCTTTTTACAAGGAACAGAGTTTGATATTTTGTGAGTTATTGTTAATCAACCCTTTAATAAAGCTGCAGCCTTTCCCAGAAATCTAAGGTGTTATCATTTTGTTATGAAATTTGCATTGACCTGACAAACTCTGTTATTCATTAACCTGAATGAATTTTAGCAGAAAAAACAATAAAATATCTCTACTGGTGACTTGTATAGACCTGAAAAACCCCGTGGTAAGCAAGGGTGAGATAAACAGAATTGCCTAAAATGGTTATCAACTACCACACTCTTGAGGCTTAATGTACGTTGACTCACTGCCATCTCACACTGCAAAATAACATGAAAAAATCCTCTCTAATCAGATAATGGTACATCATATCATTCATAAGACTGCCAGCAAAAAGTGCCATTGACTCCACATTACATGGGTAGCTGACTAAATATCCATATATGCATTTCAAACCATGCTAGTCTTTTCTTGTTTCATTGGGCTTTTTCCCAAATGGAGAAGAATCTTTTCAGGATGTTTCCTTCCACAGATTCAATACAATGTAACATCGACAAATAAAATACATTGTCCTTATTATAGCACCACATTTTCTATAGCACCACATTTTCTATAAAGAATCAAAGAATATCAGAGTGGCGTAGAAGTTGGAATTGAGTTAGTCTGGATACTTTTTTGATTAGAAAAGCATATGTGTGCCTGTGTGTGTATTAGTAAGTAAGTACACAATCAGACAACATTTGTAGCAATGTTTTCAAACATCAGCTCAGAAATTGTAAGATATGGGCCCGGTCTTGCAAGGTCCTAATACAAGAGTACTGTGTATGTGGGAAGGAGGGGTTGCATGTGTGCCCATAATTAGTAAACAGATGAAGTTCCACGGTAGAGCGTGCTGAAAGATAGGGAGGTAGTTCCTGGATTTTGTAGCACTAATAAAACTTCTTGTGCAATATTAACTCTTAACAAAGCTCTCATGGGCCAGGAGTCACTGGGAGCTGAGGATACATTGCACATAGCAGATGCAGGTGCAAATAGAACTGTGTGCACAAATATCAATTGGCAAGTGCAGTGATTTTTTTTTGCCTGTGTGTCATACATGCACAGATTTTGAAGTACAACTTAGAAACCCCTGTTTGAAATTTACGTCTTCCTTGGTGTTATATTTCCTTCCCTCCCTATGCTATTTGTAACATGCATAGAGTAGAGGTAAGTCAATTTACTTTTCAATTCTGTGCTACCGAATTTCTCTAACAGATTTAAAGTATTTGCACAGACTATGAATTCTTATCCTTGCATGAGACTACAGCTGGATTGAGTAAAGGAACCTTCTAAATAATACAAGTGGAAAGTATAATAGGATTCACTTTCTCTCTCTTGTTAGGAATCTAATACCGGTCTTTACCATAAGACAGCTATGCACACACACAATTAATTATTTCAAATCTATTTATGAATAACACTCCAAAGATACACTATTGCAGCACAGCACTTAGACTCACCCTTGGCATTATACTGAAAATTAAATCAAACTTTTAGTTGTACTACATAACAGTATCCACATTATTGATCACGTACACAATTTCAGATAAGAAAGGGAAAAAAGCCTGGCAATGACTGTAGCTGTTAGGCTCACACAGTGTCTTTGGTTCAGTGATGTAGTACACTCCCTAAAGACATTTGGCCTACAGTCTGCCATTGCTCCTTTATGGTGTTGTCCCAGTCTCAGTCCCACTGACTTCTGGAAAGTTACAGGAAACTGTATTGAGCTTCAATCCACAGATTCAGTCTGGGTTACCCCTGGCAGCTCTAGCTTCTCCCTGCAGAGCTCGGCTGGATCTGAGCCACGTTTAAACTGGCTGCCAGTTTTGAACCTGGGACAGAACTCACTACTGATTAGCCAGCAGCTTCCAGGAACGTCTGACTTAATGCAGCCTTCCACACCAGCTTCCAAACCGCTAGTGAGCATGGTTAACAACTTCCTCCTCTCCCTCTAATGTGGTGAAATAGCATCAACTTCTTTTCAGTCACTTAAGGCCACCTTGTCTGGGAATGTTTCCATATCATAGACTTAAATACCAAAAGCGAGCATCATGATCATCTAGTCTGACTTCCTGCATATTGCAGGCCACATAATTTCACTCCCCGCACTCCTGTAATAGACCCTAACCTTTGGATGAGTAACTGATATCCTCAAACCATGATTTAAAGACTTAAAGTTGCAGGGAATCCACCATTTACATTAGTTTAAACCTAAAAGTGACCTGTGACCCTTGCTGCAAAAGAAAGCCACCCCCTCACTCGCAGAATTTCTGCCAAACTGACCCTCAGGAAAATTTCTTCCTGATCCCAAATATGGCAGTCAGTTGGACCCTGGGCATTTCTGCAAAATCCAAGAGCCAGACACCTGGGAAAGAATTCCCTGTAGTAATTCAGAGCCCTCCCTGTTTACCAGCTATTGTGCATATTAGCTACTAGCAGTCGCAGATTGGCTACATGCCATTGTAGGCAGTTTCATCATACCATTCCCTCAATAACCTGTCTTGAAATCAGTTACATTTTTTGTCCCCACTGATTCCATTAGATGGCTGCTTCAGAACTTTATCCTCTGATGGTTAGAAATCTTCATCTAAATTTCAAGCCTAAAATTGTTGATGGCCAGTTTATATCCATTTGTTCTTGTGTCCACATTGGTGCTTAACTTAAATAACTCCTCTCCCTCCCTGGTATATCAACCCAGAAATAACAGCTGAAATTACAGTAATAAGCATTTTTAGCTGAACATCATATAGCATTCCTATTTTAAATAGAGTTTCTCTCTTTGGCTCCTTCTCTCTGTTCCATTTTTCTAACTTCCTTTGATTTTTGTTTTCATTCTGTCAATACCTCTATTGAATTTCTCTTTAATGTTTCATACAGTTATTTATGTGCTCTCCTTTTCACAGTCTTTCTTAAATGCAATGCAAATCGATTAAGGACATATGAGTGAGCCTGAAATTACTCATAACCAATATACCCATCCCTGACGTACCATAAAGTCAGGGAATTCCTAGTATTTAAGCTCCAGTTTCTGACTTCTGCTGAGAAGAGACTCATTTCAGTCATGTTTTTTTCTAAACCAGCATGTTGGTTTGTCATTCCCAGAAATGTCTCCTTCCTCCATTTAGTAATTTCCAATAACAATGATAATTAGCATTAATCAGCATTTTCAGTGTAATTCCATTTTTCCTAAAGTACATGCTGTACAACAACCATTAGGAATGACGTTACTGCAGAGCAAGGCACATAGGATCACAGAAATGAAAAATGGAAAAGACTTATTAGGTCATCTGATCTATCCACCTACCAACATAGGATTGTTTTCTACTGCAGAGTCTTAAATTCTTTGTCCAGACTGGTGGTAAATGACTCCAGGCATGGGGCATCCACCATTTCCCTTGGGAGCTTTTTCCACTGTCTAATGGGACTATTAGGATTTTTTTCCAGAGACTCAGACTAAATTTCCCTTTGCTTAGTTTTATCCGATTACTCATATTTAGACGCCTTTTAGTCATCCTAAATATATCATAGCTCCCATGGCTACTAACAGAAAAATATCTAAGGTCAACAGTATCCCTTATAGTAAGGGGCAAACTAAACTTTCCAGAGGTCCTCACAGTGTCTCTTATACTCAAACATTATTTTCAACTCATATTTACACCTCAATGCATTGTTGTAGTAGATAATATGCATACTTGAAGTATCACAGCAATAAGCCAGACACAGCTTAGGTAAAGATGTTGCAAGAGCAACTAGAGAGTTGTCTTTTTTTTTTTTAAATAAAACCCTTTGAAATGAACCTTTGTGCCTGGAAAAATCATTTAAACAGACTAGACATACATCTTTCCAAGTTTTTATGGAAACAATAAACCAAGAAGTAGCTAATATGCTTTAATCATCTCTTTAAACAGACTCAAAATAATTGTCTGGTAAAATTATTGGTTTATATAATGGTTTGATAGTCTTATTTTGATTAATGAGTGATGCTGGTTTCTAAGTAACGACAGCTCCTACTGCTATGTTGGAGTGAGCATATTTTTTTTTGAACTGTAGTCACCTGCTGGCAAGAAAATGACTGTCTGGCCAATGTATATAACAGAATGCCATTACATTTGGTCTTAAAATAGAAAGCTGTTACTGTAGCTGTTAAACAGATGAAGGTTTTTGAGCCTCTTGTCCACTTTTTCTAACTTGATTGCATTACATTCCACATAAATCTGCAAACAAGATAAACTGCATTTGTTTGAAATTAATTTGCTATATAAACACATCTTCTGTCTAAATGCCTTCAGGAAGCATTGATTTTTTTCCCTGTAGTGTGGACTCATAATTTTTGGAGCTTGGAAATTTCTAAGGCTCAGTGCACTTTTAGTACATTGTGTGCTATACATCTTTTACTATTTGATCATTTCATTTTTCATTTACTGAGTTTGGTCACAGAATGCATACGCTTAAGAATATAATTTAGTTTCATACAAATATAGTCAGAAGAAGTGGTGTTTGAAACTGAAGCCAAATCGAGTTAGTTTGTGCCAGAAGTCAAGAGATGTTGATTGTGAGATTTCAGCTGCATCCAGAACCATAAAACTGGTATCTTCCAGTTTTGGATTTTATTCAGAAACAACACTGTAAGGGTAGGATTAGGTCCAGGAAGTTGAATATGAGCTTGTCTAAATTTAGTTTGGCTCCGCCTCTTATTTTACACAATGCCCTTTATGCTTCAGGAATCTCAAATTGTTTTGAAAACTGTGAGTAATGAAATTGCTTTAGACAAGTACCAGCTGCCATGCTTCAGACTCATTGGATCTGGAGAGAAGGGGATGTTGGACACTATGGTTTTGTGCAACTTTTTTTTAGGGATACCATAGAATCTTTATTTTTACTTTGGAAAGCAACAAAAGATGTGAAAAGGGAACAAGAATTGTGAGAGTAAATGCTATAGAAGGTTTCAGAAAAGAAAGGCACTTTTATTTACAATTGGCCAACTTCTAAAGGATATATACAGGCAAATCTCTCATTGACATTTGTGCTGAGAAAGAACTTCAGGGTTTAGTACAATGCATCAATGGGAAATTAATATTAGTTTATAAAGAAAGGGGTTGTATCCATCCAATGTATGTCCCAGTTAGATTTTTCAGTGAGCATTTGCCAGAATTACATATTCAATCATTTATAAAATGCACATGAATTGAGTTACATATTATGTGAAAACAGTTTGTCTCCTTGAAATCAAACCAATATAGAGTAGCCAAGAATTAAGATCTTTTAAACTTTTATGCACTTAAAGTACAGTAAAACCTCAGAGTTATGAACACCAGAGTTATGAACTGACGGGTCAACCACACACCCAGAGGTGAAAGTAAGCTGGGGTGCATCAGCTTCCCCTGGCAGCAATTTAAAGGGCCTGAGGCTCCCATCATTATCCACAATATTTGTTAAGAAATTTTTGGAGCCTTGATATCACAAAACATCACTTACCATGTTGGGAGAGTTTATAGCTTATCACAATGTGATCTAAATCATGAGAATATTAGTTTCAGGTTTGAGCAAGGAAATAAAAAAGTTCTTTTTAATATGAAGTTTGTTTTGTTTTGCATCTGAAACGTTCATCCATTCAGGGGCATGAAAAATTTACCATATAGCAACTAATCCCACTACTAAATCTAAGAATCAGAGACCAATATGAAAGGCCATCACACCCCAGAGCTTCTGCACTTGTTTGGGGTTTGTGAGCTGCTGGGAAAAAACACCAGCTATGGAAGTAAAATAAAGCCCCAAGCAATAGTTCAGTTGGAGTCCCTTTGCTCAGAGCTGCCTTTACTCACACTAGATTCAAAATAGGAACAAAATAACTGATAGAACTTGGTGACAAACACCAGAGGCCTTTCTTGCAAAGTGAAAAGGGAGAGGCCACAGTCTTCCCACTCGGTAGCCAGACAGCCACTCACCACTGCAATAGCTTGCCATTTGCTCTCCTTTATAGCCCCATCCCCGAATCAGTATGTGTTCTGCTTGTAAGCCTTTGCATGATGGGACTTAAGTCTGACCTTTATACTTTGTCACAGGTTCTTCTGTACTCTCCTTCCTAGCCTCCTGGGTGCTGTGCACATAGACTCATAAGGCCAGAAGGGACCATCATGAGCATTTGGTGAGACTTCCTACATACTGCAGGCCATAGAACCTCATCCCTCCTGTAACAGACCCATAACCTCCAGCTGAATTACTGCAGCCCCAAAATAATGATTTAATGACTTAAAGTTACAGAGAATCCTAGATTTACACTAATTTAAACCTGCAAGTGACCCATGTCTCAAGCTGCAGAGGAAGGAAAAAAAGAAACCCTTAGGTCTCTGTCAATCTGACTTGAGGAAAAATTCCTTCCCAACTCTAAATATGGTGCTCAGTTGGACCTTGAGCATTCATCAAGACCCATCTGTCACACACCTGGGAAAGAATTTTCTCTAGTAACTCAGAGCTCTCCCCATAGACTGTCCAATCACCAGCCATTGGGGATATTTGCTATTAACAGTTGCAGATCAGCAGTCTCATATCATCCCTTTCAGAAACTTATCAAGCTCGGTCTTGGAGCCAGTGCTCCCCTTGGAAGGCTGTTCCAGAAATTCACTCTTCTGATGTTTAGAAACCTTTGTTTAATTTCAAGCCTAAACTTGTTGATGGCCAGTTTCTATCCATTTGTTCTTGTGTCAACATTGGCTCTTAACTTAAATAACTCCTTTCCATCCCTAGTATTTATCCCATCAAATTATTTATAGAGAACAGTCATATCTCCCCTCAGCCTTCATGTGGTTAGGCTAAACAAGCTCCCTGAGTCTCCTCTCATAAGGTAGGTTCTTTATTCTCTATCCCCCAAGCCTCCAGGCTGCTGCAAAGAGGGTGTTCTCCACACTTGCTCAGTCTCTTGCCTGCTGTGAGAGGGAGGGTGCTTTACTGCTCTTTTTCAACTTCCATTATTTTAAACAGTATAAATCTTTGCTAAAAGAGATTTAAAACTGCTTTGAATTTCCTATTCTAATTATCCCTGCAGCTTCTAGCAAGTGAGCCTGAACTGGTAATGCTCATTCTGTTTTGGTTCTACCAGATGAGATAATTTCTACAGCCAACAATGTTCACTCATGAATAAGGTCAATCTACTGTGACAAAGTGGGAGTGTTGGCGTTTTTCCTATTCCGTCCCCATTTGTACCTGTACTGTTCCATGATAAATCTCATATCTTTATCAAAGGGGTGCAAAATGTAGCTCAATCTTGTTATATTTTTTAAAAGACAATGTCATTGTGCATCTGAGTTGGTCATGAAGCTAACAAAAATTCCATCGGCCAAATCCTGAGTCTTGCTGAGCACCTGTAACTCCCATTGGATCTGATCCTGCAGGGTCCTGAATTACTAGGGCTCAGAGCCACAAAGGGACTTTGGCTTTGTGATGCTGAGCATCACGGTGCCTCACTTTTAGGTGCCTAAAAAAAATATCACAGAATAACACTGTGATCCACAAAGACTTGAGTTAAGTGTCTACACAATGGAAGGGGAGAGAGAGGTGCCTTGGACAGCACAGTCAGATGGAACTGCCTAAGCTAGCCAATGGGCAATACTGAGCAGCGGGGTGTGTCCTAAGCCTCACCTCTCTCCCAGAGATAGTGGCTGAAGTCCAGGCTGCATGGAGATGCCTAGCTCTGCTTCCACAGGGGAAGATAGGTGTTTGGTTGCCAAAACACATGCAAAGTCCAAAATGAAGCAGGATGTCCCTTGTAATCTATAGCCTCATGGACAAGGATGTGTAAAACTTCTAGTTTAAATCCTTTTTCCTCCTGAGGAGAAGGGATTTGAGCAGGGACCTGCCACCTCTCAAGTCAGTGCCCTAACCACTAGGCTATAGAGTAATTCTAATCATTTCATTGGCCATATTAACATTTAATTTTTAAATAATTTAATTCAAGTGGAACAACTTCAATAGGAGGGACTGAGGAAGCCCCAAATCAAAATATTCTATAGCCCAGTGGTTAGGGCATTCACCTAGGGGGTGGCTGACTCCTGTTCAAATCTATTCTCCCCCTCTGGACTGGGGGTCTTGTACACCCTGGCTAAAGGTTATAAGTGAGGTCCTCTGTCCCTCCCTTCCCTAGCAGACTGTTTTATGGGAATTCCACTTAGAGTTCCAATCCAGTAGATAACCTCTGAGCATGCCTACTGGATCAGGCCCCTACTCGAGACTCAGATGGCCAATGTCTGACTTGCCTGGTTTGTGAATCGCTCTGGGGCTTAGGTACAATAAAGCAGCTGTGTGTATGCAGAGGAGGGACACAGGCACCTGAGTGCACAGAGTGAAGCTGCAATGAGCATGTCCAGAGGCAATAATGCAGGTGTCGAGTATGTTTAGGTGTCTACAAGGGTAGGCAATAGCCGAGCAGGAGTTTTGTGGCTCTCAGTGGTGCCTAAAAATGGACCTTAGATGCCTAACAATGGGAATTAGGCTCCTGAGTACCTTTGTGAATTGCACCTGAGGTGCTCAGGTCATGTGCTCAGCACCCTGCAGGATCAAGCCCATTAACTATAGAGGGAGCGGCAGATGTTCAGCAATTCCCAGAATTTGGCCCTTCTTCTGTATCAGTGTCAATGAATAGTAACATTGCTAGTTAAAAATGACTATGGGTGTAGCAAAAGCCTGAGAAAAATCAGAATGGCTCTGAAGTCCCAGATCGAAGATTTCAGCATAGCTGGTATCAAAAACAACCTCAATTTTAATTTGAAGTTTTAAGATTCAAGGATATGTTATTTCTTCATGGTGCAGCTGTGGTTTCAGAATCCTAAAAAAGGGACTTTGAGACTCTCAAAAAGAGAAACAAACAAAGCAAGACTAGCGAGATGCATGGTAAAGCTGAAGGATCTCTGACGTCCCAGAGGAAAACTACAGAGTGTCTTTTGGTAATGAGTTTGACCAAATCTATCTCTGACCTTTACTTTGTCTCCTTTGTAATTATTGTCATTTTCTTTCATTCTGTTGTGGCTTTTCAAAAATTATCTGCACTTTACAAACTCTATTTTTGTCAGCAAAAAACCCCAATATAAACAAGCACAAAATCCCTGAAATTATATATTTTGGTTTAAGGAGGCTAGTTTACTAGATGTAGAATACAAAGTGAAAGGCAAGTTAGTATTAGACAAAGAAAAATGCCTAACCTCATAATGCTTCAATTTTCAAGCAAATATCAATATAGTTTTGCATTACCTATAGCAAATATTATTGGATTTATAGTATTTTCCTTAGAAGTAAAATATGGACGGATATAGAGAAACTAAAACAGCCATTTTTTTGACTGTGCAGTGAAACATTGCTCATCTGAACCTTCATTACCTGGAAATATTATTTTTCAAATAAATTAGCTCCTGATTTTAATTAAAGATATTCAAATAATCTCAGATTATTCAAAACTGTGTTTATTCAATTACATGTTGTAGTTCCCCTTTCGTTTGGAAAAACAAGCTGGGTAGAATTTTCAAAAGCGTCTAAGTGACTGCAGAGCCTAATTCTCATCAATAATGAATTAGGCACTTAAAAGCTTACATTTAATTGAAAGTAAACAGGATTTAGGCTCCTAAATGCCAAAGATACTTCTGAACATGAGATTTAAGAGCATAAATCTCATTGGATGACAATGAGACAGAGACTCAATTATATAACAAAAATATTTTTCCAGCAAATGTTTTCTGAAGAAAAATAATTTTTGTACGGAAGTCGACTGGCATAATACAATAAACAAGTAAAACTATATTGCCCCCTGTAATCTCCTGTTACCTAAAAGTCCAATGGTGGCATACACTATTGTGATGTTCCTTTCATTACATCTACAGCACTGTGTTTAGGTGTAATATCATAGCACAGTATAGAACCTTCTGCTAATGCAGTTTATCAGGCACTTGCCTTAATGTTCCAGAGCCTGCTTCTGTGCTCACTTATATGGCTTTTACACTAGTGTAACTCTATTGACTTCAAAAGAGATATTCCAGATTCGCGAAGGTGAAAGTGAGAGCAGAATCATGCCTCCAATCAAGCAATCACAATCAGGAAAAAGACACAGTGACAGGAGCAGCAGATGTACTTTAACACACAAAACATGTGGCAAATGGCACTTTACAGTCCAGTATGTATGGAAATACTTTTAGAAGTGATGACATTTACAGCACCACTGGAATAATATTCTTTAACTAGACGAGAAACTGGCAGGGACTGTAGCTAGAGTTCAGAGTTTCTTTTACTGGCCAACTAAAACTTTCTTATGGGTGGAATTTTTTTCCATGTATACAGTGATTAGAAAAAAAAAGTAGAAATGTGTGACTGAGGCACTGAGACCTCCCACAATGTAATGGTCTCTACACTGAGCTATAAAAACATATGAAAAATCCAAGTTGAACGATCTGTTCTGAATTCTACTAACCTTCAGAAAAGATAATTTCTGCCGATGTGTTAATATGTGATTTTCCACCTCCATAGACTTAGCAAAGCCTACAGCACAAAGGGGTAGGAATGAGAGTGTAGTTGCTGTTGAACGTGAACATTCTGTTAATATTAATATGGATAATCATTCAGAATAATACCATCCTTTCAGCTTTGAGGTTGACCTCAAATCCAGTAGTCCGCCTTCCCCAAATGTACATATTGCCTATTGACATCAGTGCAGATCTATGCATGAAAGTGGGGTATTGCAGATTCACTAGGGGAACTGAGAGAAGTTTTCTCATAGGTGACATTCACCCTTGTGCAGATCAGCAAAACATCTATATAACACTTAAGCCCTCAAAACAGGGCACAAGTGGAGCCCACACCTTCTACACTGGGGTTAATGTTACCCTAAGTGAATAAGGATGGAAGAACCTAGCCGAAAGGTATTTATAACTGGGATAAATAAGCACAGTAAATGAGAGCTGTTTCATAAACTCAATAACCCCATTCAAACAAAAATAATCATTTTTAGGACTATCCTCTCATCTTTACATGAGCACATGGATTTTAGTTTATACACAGTCAAAAACAGGAAAAGCTATTTTCCTCTTACTGAATGACTGCCCTGAAATATAAAATCTGTATGTACCAATTCCTGCCTTTCAGTTATAGTGCTAACTTGTACTGTCCCACAAACAGACTCAGAGTCACATGTCAGTCCCTGTTTCTCCCTTACTCTGGGGGAAATAGAGGGAAACAAACTTCCCTACTGCACCTACTGCCTTCCTCCAATGTGCTGGCTCAGCTGTGCTTTGCAATGTGTTGGAGGGGCAGACTCAAGGCTCTGCCCATTCCCCATCCAAATGCATATAAGGAAAAGTAGTAGTCCTAGAGTGGCTACTCTTCTTCCCATGCCATGAGTTGTTATGTAGGTAGCTTGCACAGGGAAGTAAAGGGTCACCTTATCCCCCTTCATCCCCTGTGAAAGCCCTTACTATGGGTCATGATTTGGCCCATAATAAGTATTTCAGTATTTGTTTTTCTTAAAAAACTCTTGAATCTTAATACACATACTTTATTTTATGAAAAAGGCCAAAGAATCTGAAAGACCTTCTAACATGATTGATTGCAATCACAAGGGAGGATGCAGCACTGCCTATTCAAAGAGCAAAATGGTTTAGTAAAGCTATTTATGCAAAACAATAGTTTTCCTTTGTAGTACATATCTTAATTTAACACCAGATGCAATAAGCTTTGCTCAGCAGTGGGAGGAGTGAAGCCTCATATCACTGCTACAGTAGTCTTAAATGTCATGTGGCAAAGATACCTAGCTTTCCTAAACTCAGCAGTAATACAAAAGAAAGTAGTGACACTGAGCACACAATGCCCTTTTCCTACAAAAGTCACATGGGTCCTAAGTCAGATCCCACCTTTCATAAAAGTCATTTTGTGCAGCTGGAGCTGCCTAAAGCAGCCTCAAGGCTTCCCCTTTCCCCTACCTGCGATGATTGTACATGAACACCCTTCAATACTCTGACATGCAGGGTATGGTGGGACTACACTGTGGCCAGTCCCTTGATTGGGACTTAGCTTATAGATTCATAGTTTCACAGATTCCAAGGCCAGATGGGAGCATTGTGATCATCTTGTCTGACCTCCTGTATAGCATAGGCCAGAGAACTTCCCCAAATAATTCCAAGAGCAAATCTGTTAGAAAAACATCCCGTCTTGATTTAAAAATGTCAACCACAAACCTTGGTAAATTGTTCCAAGGGCTAGAGTAGCCATCATTCCATCTTCAGCAGTGCCAAGCTCTGTTCTAGCACAGTTGAGGACTGAGACCATGGTGAATTCAATGCAAGAAGGTTGCTATCAGGTAGTATCAACATAATTATTCAGAGTTTTAAAATATCTTGGGTCTCCATCAGAGTCTCATCTATCTTCCACTAGTTTCACGTGCTGTAGTTATACTGCTCTATGTTATTGTGCAGTCCGTTACCCTCTAATTGCACAACAGGAATAAAAAGGCCTTGTGCTGGCCCTCTAAATGAGTGAATTTCATGTAAAGGAGGCAGAATCTGCCCCTTTATTAATATCATTAGGACAACTCAAATGGGCTGGGAAAGTAGCATTCACATCTAGGTTTGAATCTGGATTCAGTTTAGGTTAGCCTTTGGGTTTCGTGGCACCGAAATCCTGCAAGCTGTTCTTGAGAGGTTACAGAAATGGCAGAAATTTGACAGATAATAGTTGTTCTCATGAGGTTTCCTACCCTGAATAGAGGATAATCTGAGTAACCAAATGATAATAGCAGAAAGTAGGCTGTGTCCAACCTGGAAGCAAAACCTTAGAGCAGAGGTTGGCAACCTCTGGCATGTGGCTCGCCAGGGTAAGCACTGTGGCAGTCTGGTTTGTTCACCTGCTGCGTCCACAGGTTCAGTTGATCACGGATCCCACTGGCCACGGTTCACCACTCCAGGCCAATGGGGGCTGAAGGAAGGGCAGCCAGCCCATCCCTCAGCCTGTGCCACTTCCCGCAGCTCCCATTGGCCTGGAATGGTGAACCGCGGCCAGTGGGAGCTGTGATCAGCCAAACCTGAGGATGAGGCAGGTAAACAAACTGGCCCAGCCCACCAGGGTGCTTACCCTGGTGAGCTACGTGCTAGAGGTTGCTGACCCCTGCCTTAGAGCCTCATGTAGATCTAGGGAGTGAAATGTGACATCACCCTTCTCTCCCCAAAACTGAAAGTAGTTTGTCAGAGCTCTAAAAAGGGGGTAATTTCTACTGTGCTTGCTTAATACATTGTGGACTGGATCCTGATTGCCCGTTAAGTCAAAGAGACTTCCACATCACTCAATTTATTGGGAAAAGATCAGGACCTAACTCAGCTTAAAGGTCACAAAGCTTCTCATTTTGCCACCTTATTTTCCAGTACAGTATAAAGGAAAATAAGACACAGATGCTAACTGAACAATTCCATTTGAGCAGGTTTGTAACCTCAGGTCAGTAATATATTGACTGAGCACCCACTTGCTCTCATGCCATACTATTAAATGCTTTGGCACAGGAGCCATGGACAATATCTGGGGAAAAAAAATCTGTTTCAGGGAATACAATAAGAATAATTAGTAAATCAACCTTGCCCCAATAAACAGACAGGGAAATACTTCTCTGATCTATTATTTTCTACCAGGCTATCACTTTCTTTTTGGCAATATCAAAGGGCTAGAAGGGAAATATTTTAGTATGATGCATTGGCATTTGATAAAAGAATAAACACAGATTTTCTTTAAGGTTAAATCTGAAACATTAATTTCATAGATAGAGCTAAAAGCAGCAGAGAATGCTGTGGCACGTTATAGACTAACAGACGTTTTGGAGCGTGAGCTTTCGTGGGTGAATACCCACTTCGTCAGACGCAGTGGGTATTCCTGTGGCACCTTATAGACTAACTGACGTTTTGGAGCGTGAGCTTTCGTGGGTGAATACCCACTTTGTCCTGCGTCTGATGAAGTGGGTATTCACCCACGAAAGCTCACGCTCCAAAACGTCTGTTAGTCTATAAGGTGCCACAGGATTCTCTGCTGCTTTTACAGATCCAGACTAACATGGCTACCCCTCTGCTAGATAGAGCTAGAAATGCAGGCTGGCTTGAATGCAAGGGGACATAATCCAGCTGCAAATGGCCACTGTTGCCTACTTTTTCCATTTATTGTTCTAGTGATTCAGTTTCCTTCACAATTTTTCTGAGTTGTGAACACCAGACACCTTACTTCAGTTTGACCACTCATCACCAATGGTACAATGTGAGGGGAAAATTCTCCTCCCCAAGCCACAGGCTTGGGCTATTATGAATATTCTGCACCTGCCTCTAAAGCTGATAAAGGATTTATTTTTTTCAAATGTCATTTATTTATTTTTTTATTTGCAAACTGGAGGTGGTGGCAAAGGTGGCTTTAAGCCTCCTTTGTGCTTCAACTGTTTTGAGGACATCTGGCACAACCCTATCTTCATGAACAGCAGCCTGTGGCCTGCTACAAATGACTCCCAAGTTCCCAGACTCCATCATGGACCCTAGAAAGCCAACAATAGCCAGACCACGGGATAGAGAATTCCAGTCACACCTCTCCCTCCCACTCCTTGTCATGGCTCTTACACTCAGGACCGAGAGCAAACTGGTACAGGGCTGCTCCAGCATTGCTAAACCAGTATGGATGCCAAGTGGTATTGCTCAGGAGCAGGAAAAAGGGGATTTAGTCTATGTCTACACTAGAGTTGGAAGTATAATTTCCTGTTTGCGTAGACATACCCACAATAGCTTAGATTCAGCTAATGCATTAAAAAAGCAGTGTAACTGCAGTTGCACAGATGGTGAGACAGACTGGCTTTTGTGAGAACAATCCCATTTGAAACCTCATGGCTGATGAAGCTGTAGCTCCACTGCTATTATTAGTGTGGGTATGTCTACTTGAGCTTGAGCTGGAAATTACACCAGTGTAGACATATCCTCAGTAGAACAGAGACTTGGCCTCCTTGTGATGTTCATCATTAATGAACCAATCCATTGTTGCAGTCACTGTTCAAATCATGCTCTAAAAATGCTTTCCCCTGAAACAATCAGGCTTTAAAGTACCAGAGCCAGAAATAAACATGGAAAAAGAATAAAAATAGACATTGACATCTGGAATTCCTAATTGTAAGCATGGTAGAACAGGATAATTTATTAGCCCTCTCTCTGTTTCCACTCAGTTCTCTCCAAAAAAAGAAACAAAAATGGAAATAAATCTCCCATTCAGTCCAATCTGTCTGGAAGTCATGACAATAGAAAGATGGTAATGATAGCTATTGCCAATTGGTCATATACTTCTTTTCAATCTAAGACAATGGGATCATAGTCTATTTCCTAGGTTTGGTCATATTTCTACAATGGGGTCTGAAACCACATCTGTAAAATTTATCAGATGATCTTTCATGGTCTCTGGTCATGAACCAAGTTTCACTGCTGTCAGAACCTTTGAAATGTGTATGCTTTGTTTTTTGAAGACAGAAATATCAAGTCTCTTCCACTAGTAGTTCCATGTGAGTGTTAGAGCTTGATATGATCCTCTTCTTTGTGACCCCAGCATTTTCACACTGTTTGTGCTGAATTTCTGCCAAGAAATATGAACTCTATAACCCTTTAACATTCCTCCTGTTGTTTTAACTTTCAATTATCCTCAAGTTCCAGCTTCTCATGCTTTTTGTTAACCGTTCTCCATTTTATCTGGGACTGTAAGGTCAGTCCCAAATCCCTAGTTACTCAGCAAAAGTTAAATTCACCTTGTGCAAAAGGGCAGTAGGACCTAGGCCTTGTTCTGAAGTTCTACTTTGAAGGCTTAGGTGATGCATATGCCTGGTGCTAAATTTCTGCCCAGGGGTGAATTTCTGCAATAAAACTATGCCTGTGAGACACCCTGATGACAATCACATATGAGCTACATATGCCACTTGGCTAATAGCATAAACTTTGAAAACAATGCTAAAAATCAATACACTTTCCAAAATACTGTTTTTAAGCTACTCTAGTATTTTCAACAGAGCTGGGTGAGTGAAGTGACAAGATAATTAATCCAGGTCTGATTTCTGTTTATTGTAACATTCACTTGCAATGAAATTCACCCCTGTGCAGTGGGCCTGCACTAGACCACATTAAACCCTCAAAATAGGATATAAGTGGTGAATGAGACTTTCATTGTTTCACTGTATAGGGGTGAGATTCACCTTTAAGACCATAAGCATCAGAGTCAAAGCAATGGTCCATCTACCCCAATATCCTGTCTTCCCACAATTGCTGGTGCCAGATGCTCCAGGCAGAATGAACAGAACTGGGAAATTTATCAGCTGATCCTTTCCTTGTCTTCTATCCCAGTTTTTAGCAGTCAGAAGTTTAGAGACACCGAGAGCATGTAGCTGAATCCCTGATACATCTTGGCTAACAGCTGCTGATGGAATTATCCTCTAGGAACTTATTTAATCTTTTTAAAACCCAGTTATATTTTTGGCATTCACAACATCCCTGTAAATGAGTTCTACAGATCTGCTTGTGCAAAGAAGTACTTTCTTATGTTTATTTTCCAATGTGCTGCCTATTAATTTCATTGGGTGGCCTCTGGTTCTTGTGTTATGTGAAGGGATAAACAACACTTCATTATTCACTTTCCCTATGCCATTCACGATTTTATAGACCTCTCTCATATTCCCCCTTAGTTGTCTCTTTTCTAAGTTGATCAGTCATAGTCTTTTTAATCTCTCCTCATATGAAAGCTGTTCTGTACCCTTAATCATATTTGTTTCCCTTCTCTATACCTTTTCTAATTATAATTTGTCTTTTTTGAGATGGAGCGACCACACCCACACACAGTATTCCAGGTGTGGCCGTTCCATGGATTTACATAGTGGCATTATAATATTTTCTGTTTTATAATCTATCCCTTTCCCAATGGTTCCTAACATTGTTAGCTTTTTTGACTGCCACTGCACATTGAATGGATGTTTTCAGAGAACTATTCAAATTGATGCCAACATCTCTTTCTTCAGCAGTAACAGCTAATTTAGACCCCATCATTTTGTGTGTATAATTGGGATTATGTTTTCCAATCTGCAGTACTCTGCATTTATCAACATGGAATTTCGTCTGGAAATTTGTAGTCCCATCACCCGGTTTTGTGAGATCCCTTTGAAATTCTCTGCAGTTAGCTTTGGACTTGAATCATCTGCAAACTTTGCCAGCTCCATATCTACCCTTTTTCCAAGATCATTTATGAATATGTTAAACAGTACTAGTTCCAGTACAGACCCTTGGGGGACCCTATTATCTACTCTCTCTACTGTGAAAAATGACTATTTATTCCTACCCTTTGTTTGCTATCTTTTAACAAGTTACTGATCCATGAGAGTGTCTTCCATCTTATCCAGTGACTGCTTACTTTGCTTACGAGCCTTTCGGGACCTTGTCTAAGGTTTTCTGCAAGTCCAAGCACACAATGTCCACTGAATCAACCTTGTCCACGTATTTGTTGTCCCTTCAGGGAAGTTTCAGTGGGAGTTTCCAGGGGGAGGTTGCAGGGGAGACCAAGGCAGAGGAACCAACAAGCCAGAGAAGAGAGAGGACAGTGAGGCACTAGAAGCCCGGTGCCTAGGAGGTCCGTGTTGTGGCGTGTGGCCTGGATTGCCAGGCACAAAGTGAGAAGGCCATGACTGATACAGAGGAAGCAGTGAAAGACACAATGAGGATGACTGAATGTGGAAGCTGCGGCATGTACATGATCCTAGAGGGGTTACCTGAAAAGGGTTACATCTGCATGAAGTGCCGCCTGATAGAGCTGATGGAAGAAAAGATCCGGGGCCTGGAGATGCAGGTGGAAACTCTGGTTGAGTTTAGAAGGGGGTTCGAGGAGATGATGGAACACAGACAGGAGGGGCCGAAGGTATAAGCTCAGATGTGCAGATGGAAGGGGACCAAAGAATTCTGAGGAGGGGCTGCTGGGTGAGGAAAGTGGACGGTGGAAGCATGTGACTAAGAGAACCAGGCAGAGGAAAAGAGAGCCAGTGAAGGAGAAATAGAACTCAGAACAGATTTGCAGAGTTGGAAAATGAAGAGGGGCACAGCAGGTGGTCGCTGAAGGAGAGAGGGCAAGGAAAAAGAGAAGAGCAGCTAGTCCTGCAGAAGGGAGGGAGGAGTCAATGGAGGCAACACCAAATATGAGCCCCAGGAGGATTGTAAGGGTCAATAGGAATCAAGAGGGACTTGCGGCCAGTGGGAGCAGGGGATGGACCGGGAATCACACTGTCACCAGAAAAAGGCAGGTCTACGTGATTGGAGACTCCTTACTGAGAAGAATAGACAGGCCTGTAACTAGAGCTGATCGGGAGAACAGAAGGTGTGTGCTGTCTGCCGGGTGCTAAGATACAGGATGTGGACCTGAGGCTGAAAAGGATCCTAGCGGGAGCGGGAAAGAATCCGTTGATTGTCCTTCATGTGGGAACGAATGATACGGCTAGTTACTCGCTGGACTGTATCAAGGAGGACTATGCCAGATTGGGGAAGACGCTCAAGGAAATCGAGGCTCAGGTGATCTTCAGTGGGATTCTGCCGGTTCCTAGAGCAGGGCGACGAAGGGCTGACAAGATTATGACAATTAACAGATGGCTCAGGCAGTGGTGCTATAAGGAGGGCTTTGGGATGTACGGACATTGGGAAGCATTTACAGACAGACGACTGTTCTCTCAGGATGGACTTCACTTAAGTAAGGAGGGAAATAGACTTCTAGGATGGAGGCTCGCCGACCTCATTAAGAGAGCTTTAAACTAGGAATTGGGGGAGATGGTTGGGAGATGTCCAGGAGATCTCCACGCCAGAATTTAACCAGGAAGGGAGCTAAACAGAGTAAGAGGGGATACGGCCGTGGACCAAAGAATTGACATAAGGAGGAAGGGTAGTGTACATACCAGACTAACAGGTGATGCTGGTGGTACAATGTCTGTGCATAACGGGGTAAGGATGTCAGTGAAGCCAAACGCCAAAAATTAAAATGTCTGTACACTAATGCGAGGAGCCTAGGTAACAAAATGGAGGAACTGGAGCTACTGGTGCAGGAAGTGAAACCGGATATTATAGGGATAACAGAAACATGGTGGAATAGTAGTCATGACTGGAGTACAGGTATTGAAGGCTATGTGCTGTTTAGGAAAGACAGAAATAAAGGCAAAGGTGGTGGAGTAGCATTGTACATCAATGATGAGGTGAACTGTAAAGAAATAAGAAGTGATGGAATGGACAAGACAGAGTCTGTCTGGGCAAAGATCACACTGGGAAAGAAAGCTACTAGAGCCTCCCCTGAGATAGTGCTTGGGGTGTGCTACAGACCGCCGGGATCTGATTTGGATATGGATAGAGACCTCTTTAATGTTTTTATGAAGTAACACCAAGGGGAATTGTGTGATCATGGGAGACTTCAATTTCCCAGATATAGACTGGAGGACAAGTGCTTGCAAGAATAATAGGGCTCAGATTTTTCTGGATGTGATAGCGGATGGATTTCTTCACCAAGTAGTTGAAGAACCGACAAGAGGGGATGCCATTTTAGATTTGGTTTTGGTGAGCAGTGAGGACCTCGTAGAAGAAATGGTTGTAGGGGACAACCTTGGTTCGAGTGATCATGAACTAATTCAGTTCAAACTAGATGGAAGGATAAACAAAATAGATCTGGGATTAGGGTTTTTGACTTCAAACGGGCTAACTTTACAGAGTTAAGAAAATTAGTAGGGAAGTGGATTGGACTGAAGAACTTGTGGATCTAAATGCGGAGGAGGCCTGGGATTACTTTAAGTCTAAGCTGCAGAAACTATCGGAAGCCTGCATCCCAAGAAAGGGGAAAAAGACCACAGGCAGGAGTTGTAGACCGAGCTGGATGAGCAAGCATCTCAGAGAGGTGATTAAGAAAAAGCAGAAAGCCTACAAGGAGTGGAAGAAAGGTGGGATTAGCAAGGAAGCTACCTTAGTGAGGTCAGAACATGTAGGGATAAAGTGAGGAAGGCTAAAAGTCGTGTAGAGTTGAACCTTGCAAAGGGAATTAAAACCAATAGTAAAAGGTTCTATAGCCACATAAATAAGAAGAAAACAAAGAAAGAAGAAGTGGGACCGCTATACACTGAGGATGGAATGGGAGGTTAAGGATAACCTAGGCATGGCCCAATATCTAAATAAGTACTTTGCCTCAGTCTTTAATAAGGCTAATGAGGAGCTTAGGGATGAGGGAAGGATGTTAAACGGGAATGAGGATATGGAGGTAGATATTACCACATCTGAGGTAGAAGTCAAACTTGAACAGCTTGATGGGACAAAATCGGAGGGCCCGGACAATCTCCATCCAAGAATATTAAAGGAACTGGCGCATGAAATTGCAAGCCCGTTAGCTAGAATTTTTAATGAATCGGTTAACTCGGGGTTGTACCGTACGACTGGAGAATTGCTAACGTAGTTCCCATCTTCAAGAAAGGGAAAAAAAGTGATCCGAGTAACTATAGGCCTGTTAGTTTGACGTCTGTAGTATGTAAGGTCTTGGAAAAAATTTTGAAGGAGAAAGTAGTTAAGGACACTGAGGTCAATGGTAATTGGGACAAATTACAACATGGTTTTACTAGAGGTAGATCGTGCCAAACCAACCTGATCTCCTTCTTCGAGAAGGTGACGGATTATTTAGACAAAGGAAATGCGGTAGATCTAATTTACCTTGATTTCAGTAAGGCATTTGACACGGTTCCGCATGGGGAATTGTTAGTTAAACTGGAAAAGATGGGGATGAATATGAAAATTGAAAGGTGGATTAGGAATTGGTTAAAGGGGGAGACTCCAACGGGTCGTACTGAAGGGTGAACTGTCAGGCTGGAAGGAGGTTACTAGTGGAGTTCCTCAAGGATCGGTTTTGGGACCAATTTTATTTAACCTTTTTATTACTGACCTTGGCACAAAGAGCGGGAATGTGCTAATAAAGTTTGCGGATGATACAAAGCTGGGGGGTATTGCTAACACAGAGAAGGACCGGGATACCATACAGGAAGATCTGGATGACCTTGTAAACTGGAGTAATAGTAATAGGATGAAATTTAATAGTGAAAAGTGCAAGGTCATGCACTTAGGGATTAATAATAAGAATTTTCGATATACATTGGGGACGCATCAGTTGGAAACAACAGAGGAGGAGAAGGACCTTGGGGTATTGGTTGATCGCAGGATGACTATGAGCCGCCAATGCGATATGGCCGTTAAAAAAGCAAATGCGGTTTTAGGGTGCATCAGGCGAGGTATTTCCAGCAAAGATAAGGAGGTGTTAGTACCGTTGTATAAGGCGCTGGTGAGACCTCACCTGGAATACTGTGTGCAGTTCTGGTCTCCCATGTTTAAGAAGGATGAATTCAAACTGGAACAGGTTCAGAGACGGCTACTAGGATGATCCGAGGAATGGAAAACCTGCCTTATGAAAGGAGACTCAAAGAGCTTGGCTTGTTTAGCCTACCAAAAGAAGACTCCGGGGGATATGCTTGCTCTATATAAATATATCAGGGGGATTAACGTTAGGGAGGAGAGGAATTATTTAAGCTTAGTACTAATGTAGACACAAGGACGAAATGGGTACAAACTGGACACTAGGAAGTTCAGCTTGAAATTAGACGAAGGTTTCTAACCATTAGAGGAGTGAAGTTCTGGAACAGCCTTCGAGGGGAGTAGTGGGGGCAAAAGACATATCTGGCTTTAAGACTAAGCTTGATAAGTTTATGGAAGGGATGATATGATAGGATAGTTTTAATTTTGGCAATTGTCCTTGGATTATCAGCAGATAGGTCTGCTCAATGGTCTGCGATGGGATGTTGGATGGGATGGGATCAGAGTTACTGCAGAGAATTCTTTCCTGACTGCTGGCTGGGGAGCCTTGCCCACATGCTCAGGGTTTAGCTGATCGCCATATTTGGGGTCGGGAAGGAATTTTCCTCCAGGGCAGATTGGCAGAGGCTCTGGAGGTTTTTCGCCTTCCCTGCAGCGTGGGGCATGGGTCACTTGCTGGTGGATTCTCTGCTTGAGGTCTTCAAACCACAATTTGAAGACTTCAATGACTCGGACATAGGTTAGGGGTTTTTATAGAAGTGGATGGGCAGGGTTCTGTGGCCTGCTTTGTGCAGGGGGTTGGACTGGATGATCATGTTGGTCCCTTCTGACCTATGAGTCTAAGTCTATGAGTGAGGCATGATTTCTCTTTACAAAAGCTGGACTCTTCCCCAACATATCATGTTAATCTATGTGTCTGAGAATTTTGTTCTTCACTATATTTTCAACCAGTTTGCCTGGTACTGATGTTAGGCTTACCAGCTTGTGAATGCCAGGATTGCCTCTGGAAACATTTTTTTAAAAAATCAGTGATGGAATTAGCTATCTGCAAATCATCTGGTACAGGGGCTGATTTAAGTGATGGTACCACACAGCACAATTAGTAGTTCTGTGATTTCATATTTGAGGTTTTTCAGATAGCCTCTGGTCCTGATGACTTACTATTGTTTAGTTTAGCAGTTCATTCCAAAACCTCCTTTATTGACATCTCAATCTGGGACAGTTCCTCAGATCTGTTACTTTAAAAGAATGGCTCAGGTGTGGGAATCTCCCTCACATCCTCTGCAGTGAAGACCAACGCAAAGAATTCATTTAGCATCTCTGCAACAGACTTGTTTTCTTTGAGTGCTCCTATTGCACCTCAATCATCTAGTAGACCCACTGATTGTTGGCAGGCTTTCTCACTCTTGCTGATGATGGTTATAGCAGATCAGGGCCTTCAGTATGACTCCCCATTTGAATGACTGATTAGGACCAACTGGAAACATGGCCATGGAATCCCATGCCACAGCACGATTTAGGCCTTGTCTACACTACTGGGGTAAGTCGACTTAAGTTATGCTACTCCAGCTACATGAATAATGTAGGTAAAGTCGACATAGCTTATATCAGCTTACTATGGTGCCTACACTGCGTGGTGGGAAATGCTCTCTTGTTGACTTTCCTTACTCCTCTCATTCGATGGAGTACCGGAGTCTGTGATTGATTTAGTGGGAATGAAACTTCCTGCCTGAAAAGCTGTAAAAAGCTGCTGTATGAGAAAACAGTTGCTGCTGCTTTTACTTAATGCAAAATGTAGATGAGAGAGGACCCCAGTCCAGCAAAACACTTAAACACATGCTTTACCTTAAGCATGTGAATGGTCCCACTGAAGTCAATGATACTATCCACAAGCATAAACATGTGCGTAAGTGGTTTGCTGGACCAGGCCTTAGAGTTTAATCGCATTAACACCGCCAGTAATGCTCATGAAAACTTATAATGAATTTTTGCATACAACCATAAAATGTAAACAAATTTTTTTCAGGATGGTGCATGCATGATGTTTTTGAGGGTGAGGATAAGGTAAAGAATATATAGGGACTGCACTGTGGATAGATCGTTCCTTCCTTAAGGGAATATAAGAGATCAGATCCTGCCAGATTCACCAACCTTTCCCCGTTTAAAACTGCTTTTATATTGCTTTTGTTTTGTATTCTAATAAATCACAGTTAGATATGTAGGTTGACATTACATTGATGTAATGCTTTGAGACAAATTCAGGTATGTTAGCTAGATATGAGGATGAGTGTGTGTAATGAAAGATCAATTCCCATAGAAAAGTGTCACACAGGTGACTGTAATATAAGTTATTGAAGCCTTCAAGCTTATTCCACTCACACTGTATCATTTTGGGGAAGTTTCATTTTCTTTTTGGAATCAGTTGAAACCATGTTAAGTCTGACAAGGTACTGTTTGAAGCCGTCCATTATCCTCTAAAATGATGCACTCTTCATGTGTGCAAAAGACAGGAAGAGTCTCCTGATGGCATTTCAAAAACAAACTGTGGTTTATGGGAGATCCCACTTCCATATGGAACAAAACCAGATTGGTATGGTAGTAATGTGAAACACACAGTCTGAGGTCTGTACACTGTACCAGAGGTGTGCACAGAAGTGGAGTGACATAATCCTCCAAATATTTAAGCATATGCTTAACTTGAAGCATCTGTGAGCAGTGTCTTTGAACTTGACAGCAAGACTCACAAACACTGGAAGTTAAGCACATAGGTAAATCTTTGCAGGGTCAAGGCACTAGAAAAAAGTAATCAAAGCAGCTCTTTGAAAGTCTAAAATTCCCTCAGAAAAGTTCAGAAATCTTGGTTTCTGCAAGGATATGAGAGAGCTGGGAAGCAATATTATGGGACAGCAATGCCTTATGAAGAGCCAGTTATACAGTTTCCTGATTGAAACTGAAATCAAAGTTAAAGATATGCATTAAGCTCTCATGACTGGGGTTTGTATAAATAGGATATTTCATTGGTACGCCATGGTTTCACAGCTTCTTTATAAGGATGGAGAGCACAATACAACTAGTTGCCATGTTCCTCTCCACTTTCACACATAGGAGGGATCCTGAACTCATGGATCCAGGATTGTGGGGCATCTCTGGAAAACAGGGCCCCTGCAGCAGAAAAGAGGGAGCAGGACTGGCACAGCTGAAGGCATCCATAAGCAGCAGTGAAGAGAGGGAGCAAGGATGGTCTAGCAGATAGGGCACTAGACTTGAGAAAGCAAGGTTCAATTTCCATCTCACCTCAAATGTAGACTTCCAGTGCAGCAAGTCACCTCATCTGCTGTGTGCCATCCATAAAATAGGGGTAGCACTTCCCTACTTTGGCAGGGTGTTGTGAGGATAAAATCCATTAATAGCTATTAGGGGCTCAGGTACTACTGAAGGCTGTAGAAGTATTGAGATAGAGAGCTGTGCAGATGCATCCCCCTAATTTAGTATACCTCTCTCAGTAGTCTATAAAAACCTGACCAAAGTTTAAGCTTCCCTCCAAAGGGATGGTAGGCAGTTCAAACATCTCTAAGGGTAGGCGAGAAGGTTAATTCCCTGCAGGTTTAGGAACGTACAGTTTGGATTTCCAGAAGAAGTGAATCAAACACCTGACCTATAACCGCTTATTGTTCTCTTTAGGTAATTCTTACTCTTCTTCTAGGACTCAGAGGATGGGGAGGAACAAACACAAGAATTACAAAATACAAACTATGCACAAAATAAACCAGCCACCAGTAGTTAGCCAGCCCCATCATAGCCAAATAATACATTACTACCAAGCAGGAAAAAATATTTGCAAATATACACACAGAAAAACACAGTAAACAAGACTCAAGCATTAATGAAGAACATCAAGGAGCACACTACCAATGTTTTGCTGGCTTCTTAGCATGAGTTCTAAGGAGATATTAGCTTTAGAAAATTAATCTTTACATCTCATCTTGGCTGAATGATGTTTTCCTCATTTTTCTCTGTGAGTGACGAGAAAGACTCATGTTTTCATCAAAAATACTTGCGTGGAAGGATGGAGGGGAGCGGAATGGGAAGGGAATTTAAAATTATAAATTTTTTAGGGATGAAATTAAAATACTTATGTCCTGTATTATTCATCTTTTTAGGTGGCATAACTCTCACTCTGAATACTTCTACATATAACAAAGTGGGGGGGGGGGCAGGGGGTAGGGAATCTCCATGGGAATAAAATACTTCAACAGTGCTGGGTTTAATGCTCATGCTCCTATGTTATAAACTACTAGAATTAAGACAGAATTTTAATGTTGCCAAGAACTGTAATGACTAAAGAAAACACCCATGTCAACTCTACAAAGCTTTTAGCCTGGAGAAAAGAAGTGCTGTTAGCGAAGCCACACCTTCCTGCCCTAGCAAAGAGCTCCACTTGCTGGCAGATGGCAGTGTTTGAGTTACTGTTTTCACGTAGTTACTGAGCCAAAAGTAAACAGGAGATAAATCCATTACCTAAATTACCAAAAAGACATAAAGTGTTACAGTGTTAAGAAGCAGTGGATACAGAGAGAAAGTGACAGCTTACATTCTTCTAATTATACTGCCTGATTTGGGATGGAACTCCTGTCAGAAAAAGAGTACATGGAAGAAGTTCAGGCTTATACAAAACAGCAAAATAGAGGGTAGACACAAAAGGTCTGATGCAGAGCCCATTGGATTTTTTCCATTGACTCAGTGGGCATTGGATCAGACACAAAATGAGAGAGAGTCTCAGATTTCAAATGTATAGCTACTTAATTTAATTGAACAAAGTTTCAAAGTATGGAGTGCACTATCAAACAGCATGTGGTCACAAACATGTCCCGGGGTTGGTCTACACTGGGAGGGTCGGGGGGCTGTATCGATCTAAGATACGCAACTTCAGCTACGTGAATAGCATAGCTGAAGTCAAAGTATCTTAGATCGATTTACCTTGGGTCCTCATGGCACAGGATCGATGTCCGCGGCTCCCTCGTCAACTCCGCTACCGCCGCTCGCTCTGGTGGAGTTCCGGAGTCGACGGGAGTGCATTTGGGGATCAATATATCCGGTCTAGATGAGATGCGATATATCGATCCCCGAAAAATTGATCGCTACCCGCCGATACGGCGGGTAGTCTGGACGTACCCCTGGTTAGAGTTAACCTGCCTATGGTTGGCACAGTGTAACATACAGTGAATGGGTATTGTAGAAATTATTCCAAGACACCATAATATTATGCAAAAATATGCTGTTTTTGGTAAAGTGCTTTGTAAATTGCCTTTGTGAGTATTCTCCCACATCTTTATTTGTCATCAGAGCCTTATTCTTTTCACCTGTACAGCAAAGTTGAATGTGGCCTGTAATTTCATCCTACACTTCTTCAAATGCACATCATGAGTGTTCACTCATGTGGATAAAATTACATTTCATGGAGTATAACAGGATATTTTGTATATAATTGATGAACAAACACAAGTTAATACTATGCCAGAGCTAAGTGTGAAAGTACATCACTCTTCTCATTCATTTAATTAAAAAATAAAAATTGATTTTCTAATGCCTGGGAGGATCTTGTGGAATAGTGCAGTGGTAGAGGACACTAAACCTTATTCTGTAGGAAATAAGAATGATATGCTTTCAGGAAAAGCAGGACTGTGACTAGAGCTGAATCCAAAATGTTAAGAATTATTTTTAAAGGATAAAAATGCATACAGTGTTCTTGGCTGTCATTAATTGTACTCACATGCAATAGGGCAATAAATAATTTGTGGCAGATAAGTTACTCAACAAATTATGCCTCAGTCTGTTTCACCAGAATGTCTGAACAGATGTTTGAGTTTTCCTAGATTTGTTATTTGAATTTACTTGACTTTTTCTGGCAATTTTTTAAGGTCAAGAACAGCTCTCTGGGTGCCTCCAGTACTTCATGCACAATGCTCACATGGTGACTGATCACATGGAATTGATTCTGTTCCTTGACTTGAGGAGCATGTCCATGATTTCTTCAGGCCTTCCTGATTATCACTGGGCCTCTGGCTCTCTAAGAGAGAGGTAGCACACAAAGATGTTGCGTGAAACTTTAAGCAGGGGCTTAAGTACTCTCCTGCATAGGCATGGACTTAATCATATACTTAAGCACATTCCTAAACTGGGGCTCACTTGCTTCTTTGCCAGGGATAATGTGAGGGATTTTGAAAGCTCTGCTATGTCAAGCAGTGTCCCTTTCCAAATAAAATATACACTTATGTATAACTATATTTTTGATGCATAATTTTTCATTATTATAACAAATACCATGCAAAGAGCCTCTCACACTGGTTTTCCACATTGACTTCACAGGTATTAATCAGGAGTAAAGTCACTATAAGTGAGATCAGACTTGGGCCCAAAGTAAGTGCCAGATGTGAAGGAAACAGTCTGATCTTTGTCTGGCAATGCTATTTCAAGGGGAAATGTATTCTTCTGATGCATCAATTAGTCTCATATCACATAAAATGTTGGTTTTCTGTGAGCACTCCTGGTAGGAAAATCCTGACCATGTGTAAAGTGATTCATTTTAAAATTTGAGTGAATACTCGTGGAAAACATTTTGCTTTAAATAAGAGCAATTCTAATAATGGATAGCCTACGGATTTGCCACTCCATCTTTGAGAATTCCAGATATAAGATTGCCAGTATAATAAGCAATGATGTGAGATAATTAAGACACCTTTATTTATAGATAAACAACTTACGTATTTTTCCCCCCATTGGTACAGATTAAGTAAGTGGCCTCTAGAGGGATCCAGTTTCTTGCTTTTCTGATTAAGTCTCTGCAGCACAATTCTTGCTTTTGGCAGATGAACCTTTCAGCTGGGGTTAATGACAGAAAATGCTTTACATTAGTGATTGGTAGAAACAAGCCACAAATTTCAGATCCAGAAGCAAGCTCTCTGAAAACTCAGGAGTATTGAAAGGGTGGGGTTTCCTGCTTATCTCTAGTGGTGGGAAAGCCTCAAATGAGTCAATTTAGCTCAGATGAAAAACAAAAATTCAGCTCCACATTTGAACTTTTGCTGATCTGGTGAGTCTGCACTATTAGGCTGGGAATCTGGCATGAACAGGCTCTAGCTTCTTGTGAGATTTCCAGTATTTCTTCCTTCCTGTTACAGCAATAGCCAAGAAGTATATGAACAGGTAGCCAGGGAAAATCATCTGCCTTTGAATGATTGTCTCCAGTCTGGTGTTTGTTCTTAGTTTACCTGAACCATTTCACGGAGCCCTAGTCTAAATCTGTTTAGATAATTAAAATCAATCCATTAAAATACTTATGATATCTAAGTTAAGTAGAGGACTGATGATAATTGTCGAAAGAAATAAGTACACTTCTACCCTGATGTAACACAACCTGATATAACATGAATTCAGATATAATATGGTAAAGCAGCACTCGGGGGAGGGGGGGGCTGCGCATTCAGGCGGATCAGAGCAAGTTCGATATAATGCGGTTTCACCTATAATGCGTACGATTTTTTGGCTCCTGAGGACAGCGGGGTAGAAGTGTATTTAGCATCCTGTACTCTGTATTATCCCTGTACAGTGGCGTTGCCCCCCACCCATGAAAATGGAATCCCCACACCAAGCCCCCTCTGTATCAGGAACCCCCACACCCAGAAACTCCCCATCAAGCCCCACAAACACCAACCTTGCCAAGCCTCACCCCCTGCATCAGGAACTCCCCATATATGGACCCCCACCCTACTGAGCCCCAACCACTTTCATCTCACCACTCTTGCAGAGTCCCATTCCCTCTGCACCCAGAACCCTGCACTGAGCTGTGTGCACCCAGATTCCCCCCCTGCACTGAGAACCCCCACCGAGCTGCCCACACCAAACCCTGGTACTCTTGAGGGAATTCTGCACTGAAAATTTTTAAAAAATAAAATAAAACTCTGCAATGTTCTACATATTTTATTTGTCAAACACAGAAACACAATAATAATATAATCACACCATATTCAATTATTTTGGTAATTTAATTCAAAATACTTGTCAGCAAATAATTGAAAATGGTGTGATTCTACTGTGTTATTTTGACAAATTAGCTATGCAGAATTTTAAAATATTGTGCGCAGAACATTTAAATTTTTGGTGCAGAATATTTAATTTTTTTTAGTGAGGAATTCCCTTAGGGATACCATCCAGCTCCCGTTGAAGCTAGTAGGAGTTTTGTCACTAACTGCAATGGGAGTTTGCAAAATTTAAGCCTGTTGATGCTTATATTTTAGTTCAGTTTGCAATGAAAAGGAAAAGCATTTAATTAAAAATATCAATATAAATTAGGCAGTACATGTTTAAGCTTTAATGTGTGCTTTGTATATTAGCAAAGCTTTAAAGTTAAACAATTTAAAGCTCCATCCTCAGGGTAAAATAATAAAACAAAGCCATAAATTGGAGCATAAACAAACATTTCTTATTATGCCAAGCATGCTCCAAGCTGAATTATTTGATTAAAACTTTCATAGTCTAATATTCTAGGCCATAAGACTATCCTTCATATCAGATAACTTAAAAATATTATTAAAAGGTTTCTAATGTTAAAAATATAAATGATTTCTATGCGAAATGTTAATAACTTGACACCAGGTTAATCTGTTCATTTTTAATTACCGTACATTGTCCTAGTCCTCTTTATATACTTCATTTTCCAAATGAAATGTTCTCAATGGATTTTGGATATTATCTCATAGAAACAAAACCTATTTTATTTTTTTCTCTAACTTAAAATTCACAGAACCAACAAAAAGGTCAGACTTAGTTATTCTTTTCAGATTTGTACTATTTAATTAGTATTTTACATATGGTATGCCCCTGTAAAGCGCATACTGTACTCAAATTCTGGATACTCATTTTCTAGTGAGATTTTTGTGAGTTTATAATTGAGACAACAATGGTTTAATCTGACAGTCCCTAATTTACCCAAGTAATCTGGGATTCCAGCACGAGTAAGGACCACTTGCATGAATAAGTATCTGCAGAATCAGACTCTTACTCTTGAAGGAAAGTTGCTACATTCTTTCATTTCAGATGAGTCCACTTTAACTCTCCCTTCACAGGACATCCCTTCATAGAATATTTTGCACATTAAATATTATCACTAGTTTGTATTAGGGTGCCACTCTGGGTGCAGTCCATGAAGGGATTTAGGCATGACTCTGTGATGAGATAACTGGGGAAAACAGTGGTCATGTTATTCCTTGACTTTAGCAAAGATTTTGATATGCTCTCCCACAGTATTCTTGCCAGCAAGTTAAAGAAATATGGGCTGGAAGAATGGACTATAAGGTAGATAGAAAGCTGGCTAGATCATTGGGCTCAATGGGTAGTGATCAATGGCTCCATGTCTAGTTGGGAACCAGTATCAAGCGGAATGCCCCAAGGGTCGGTCCTGGGACCAGTTTTGCTCAATATCTTCATTAATGATCTGGAAGATGGCAGGGATTGCACCCTCACAGGAGGAGATACTGCACATCAGGCTCTTAAACCTCAGATCCTCAGGAAAGAGAGTCATTGGCGCGTAGGCAGGTCCTCTGAAGCACTTACTAGGAGAGGAAGGATCAGGAAGAACAATCTACATTTTGGATTCACTCAAGGGCAGTCATTGCCTTGACTATAACCAGAAAATAATGCGCGGTTCTATGTGCATGATTAAGCTCTGGTGATTAGGCGGAAAGCATGCGGATGGTTTTAGTGGCAAATTGACTGGGAGCATATGAGCTTGTGCGCACTACGCTTCTCCCACAGTATTTGCAGCAGTAAAGTAGTAACCTAGGGTTCGAGCTTCGGAAATTGGGGTTTGGGGCCGTCCCTAGTTTTTAGGCGGCCCTGGAATGAGGTTTTTGGGGCTGCCGGAAATATAGGCGACAATAAGGTTAAGTGGTTAGAAAGCTGGCTAATCTGGCCGGCTCAGGGGTAGTGACAGTCGAAGCTCCATACTCTAGTGGGGCAGTCTAGGTTTCAACTGAGCTGCGAGCCCGCACACGGGTTGGCCTGGGGCCCGTTTGCTCAATATCTTCATGAATGACTGCTGAAGGAATGGCCTTGAGTGGATTGCAGTCTCTGCAAGTTTGCAGATGACATCTTGAATGAGAGGAGTTGGTATGATATGCTGGAGGGTAGTGATAGGATAGGCGTTTGGAAAGGGCAGAGAGGACTTCTTAGGAGTAAATTTCGGACCCCCTAGGGAGGAATGTGAGTTGACTAGAACGAGAATCTGAGTAGGTCAACACATGGGACAGTCTGCCAGAGTCCTGCACTAGATGGCCGAATGAATGCCATTCATTGAATTATAGGGCTTTTTGAGCGGTCCCCATGAGGCACGTTCGAGTGTTAAGCTAGCGCCTGGCAAAAGGTTCAGTCTGATGAAAAGACGGAGGGGTTAGCGAGTGGACGCGAGAAGCGGAGATGAGTAACATGCGAGAGTGTGTGCTCCTTAGGTGGCCACAAGCAAACGTGCGTAGAACTGACCCTTCGGTTTGGCGACTATGGTGAAGCCGCGAGCAGGGTAGGGCCGGCAAACGTCGGAGACTACAGAAGGACCGGGCAACCAGTAGGTTTTGGGACCGCCTAGGGTTAGCGAACTGAGGCCCGGTTCGGTAGGGGCGTCGCAGAGATTGAGAGGCTGGGGCCAATATGAAAGACGTGCTCCCCCAAGTGTTAAAAGCTGCGTGCACCGCACATGCCGCTGATGACGAAGCATCGCAGCAGCAGCAGAGGCCTCGCCTGCTAGGGCACACAGCTAGCTAGGTGCCGTTTTGCCGGGGCTCTCATGCGCAGCTTCCGCGCGTGAGCATGCCCGCCCGCCAGCTGGTAGAATGGGGTTTGCACTCCCGCGTGGGTCAGCAGGCCGCAGCCCTGGGCGTTGACAGCGAGGCCGAGGGCGCCCCATCCGGGTAGCAGGCCAAGATCGCGCACGGCGGTGGTTTGACCCGCTGCACACAGCCTTAGTGAGTCCGGCGCGTACGCCGCTATGAAGGGAGCCGCCAGGCGTGCGTCCGCATTGGACCCCGCCCCCCCGCCCTACCCCCGGGTTGGCCAGCACCGCGGTCCAGCGAGAGCCGTGAAATTGGGCCGTGGACCTGCCGCAGGCATGCCTGCGGTTAGGGGAGACCACGTGCAAGATTCCCGGTGCCTAGAGGCATTACGAGGAATCTCTAGCAGCCACCCTGGGGGAGTACGAATTCTCAGTTTTGGCGCCCACACTGGTAAATACAAGATATGGAGGGTTGAAGAAAATGGGAACAGAGTCCAGCGTGTGAGGCGCGCCAGCAAAAATCGACTTAGAGGCTGGAGCACAGACTTATGGGAGAGGACTTGGAGGAACGTTGTGGATTGGGTGTGCTAGTCTCGCACGTAAGAGAAGAGAGAGAGGGGA
>NC_133776.1:31196020-31349703 GCF_003597395.2 Chelonoidis abingdonii
GGGGGGATTTGATAGTTGCTTTCAGCTACCTGAAAGGGGGTTCCAAAGAGGATGGATCTAGACTGTTCTCAGTGGTACCAGATGACAGAACAAGGAGTAATGGTCTCAAGTTGCAATGGAGGAGGTTTAGGTTGGATATTAGGAAATCTTTTTCACTAGGAGGGTGGTGAACCACTGGAATGGGTTACCTAGGGAGGTGGTGGAATCTTCTTCCTTAGAGGTTTTTAAGGTCAGGCTTGACAAAGCTCTGGCTGGGATGATTTAGCTAGGGATTGGTCCTGCTTTGAGCAGGGGGTTGGACTAGATGACCTCCTGAGGTCCCTTCCAACCCTGATATTCTATGATTCTATGACCATGCTGCACATCATAGCACCTAACTTTTAGACAGCTAGAAAATAACAGCAGCAATGCTGCAATCCACAAAATTGGCACCTGTTAGGTGCCTAGCACACCCTACAGGATGAATGGGGAGAGACAGGCATCTAAACATTTGATCCACAAAGACTAGCACACTAAGATGGGTGCTGTGTGAGCCAGCCAATGAGAGATGCCAACCACATGGTGTGTTCAAAGCCCTGACCCCTCACAGACATGATGACCAAGTCTGGTCTTCAGGGCGGTGTCTAGCTGGGCTACCGACCCATGAATAGGAACCCCTCTCCTGGAGACAGGTGGCTTATGTGCCTAAGTCATTTCTTGTGAGAATAAGCTAGGCACCTGCTTTGCTCTACACCAAATGGGGGAGGGGGAGAGAAAGAGGTGTTGATGCCCCCCATTTTACTTGTAGGCTTAGGGTTAGAGAACTCACCTGGGATGTTGGACACCCAAAATATGATCCTTTCTCTCTGACAGAGAGGAAGCCAGGATTTGAATAGGGGTCTGCAATACCTGTCAGGAGAGTGCTCTAACCACTGACCTATAATATGATCTGAAGTAGAGCTCCCTTAATCTGTCCTGGAGAGACTTTTCTATTTTGGAAAAATAATGAAAGAACTGTTCGACCAGGAGGATGGGAGCCAGAGTTTCCCACCTCTCAGGTGGGTACCGTAACCACTACGCTACCAAGTCACTCTTTCTCTCAAGCCCTATCACTGTTCCACTGTGGATAAATATTTAAATAGTGATTGGGAGAGAGAGTGACACACACTCTCTGTAGGAGACAGATTCTGTAGTGGTTACAGCACTCACCAGGGAGGGGTATCCCTAGTCATATCTGCCTAGAAAATAGGAACAGCAAGGTACTCCATTAAGCCAGCCTATTAGAAAGTGGTATATTAATTTAGATGGAATAAAGATGCTCAAAGAGTCAAAGGTGATCCTGAAACTGACCAATACTAAACTACACTAAAGAAGGTTCAGTGTTTGGTATACAGAGACCACAGCATGCTTAGTACCACAGCAGCACACCATTAAAAATCCTTTTCACCTTTTATTAAAGATACAGAAAAAGGAAAAACAGTTAAAGCATTTGAAATATAAAGTAATAAACAAGGTTTTCATTTTAACAACATTCCTTGTTCCCTTTCTTTCTAGCTTCAGGGAGTCTTCAGAAGGAAAACAAACCATGTCTGACAGTCTCTTCGATAGTGATAACTATCTTTCTCAGGGAAAAGAGAAGACGTTAGTTAATATGGGCTGGAGCTGTTGCTGTTGTTGTTAAAGTCCAATCCTGTCTCCTAGAAGGCAAAGTGAGATAAACACACACAAAGGAACAGTAAAGATAGAAAATGCAGCTTCTGTCTCAGAGATTGACTCTAACTTACAACCTTATGGCTGAAAAACACAAGCACAGCACATGACCTGGTCAGACACTCTGAAATCTCGTGAGCTTGTACCAGCTTCAGGCTTTTTACGGGGTGGCTATTAGCTGCCTTTCCGGTCACAGGCTTACCTCAGTGTTGCAAAATATGCAGCCTGGGCAAACTAGGCCAGACTCTTATTAGACAGAAGGAAAAAAGAGAGAGGAAATAGAAGAAAAGATAGGGAAGGAAATGGAAATATGGAGGAGAGTGAACACAAAAGTTTCACTTCCTATGTAGTTTTTGGAATTTAGCCAGAACTGGTAAAGGTGACAATGTTATCTGGGTCCCTCTTTCTACCCGGTCTGGTAAGGACATTTTTCAGGATTAGGATGAAGAAAGTCTGGGATCCCAGGACATTCGGGGGTGGGGAGGGAACACAGACATTATGCACAGTGAGTTTAAAATACATCCTCCCACCACTAAAATCAGAAGAGGCTCATGTAATTTTACCCACAAGAAAGTGGGTGGAGCTGCCACAGGGACAGGGAGCTGAGCTGAACTGACAAATGCCATATCCTTGTTTCACAGGCTCAGGGATCTGCCACAACCAATTCATGGGACATCCTCTAAGAAGTGTCCCTCAATCATATCCCAGAGGATATCAGAAATGCCCTGCATTTAATAGCTGCAGAAGCCCATGGATTCAAAAGGCTGATGCAATCTGATCTCATACACACTTGATGGGGAACAGCATCCTACCATGGGAAACAAAACAAGGCGATTTCTCCCTGGGGCTAGGTTCTCATGCTGCAGAAACCTGCAAGGGTACTTGCAACTCATTGGGGGGAAAAAAATCCACCTTAAACAGCTTTCTCCATTGGCACTCATATAGCTCCAAGATCAACTGGCAGCCCTGATTCAGCAGGGAAGGGTGCAGTTCAGGTGCAGAGAAGGGTTCCTAGGATGATCAGAGGAATGGAAAGTCTATCTTAAGAGAGGAGACTCAGAAAGCTTGGCTTGTTTAACTAACCAAAAGGAGGCTGAAGGGAGATATAATTATTCTCTATAAATACATAGGGGGATAAATACCAGGGAGAGAGAGTAGTTAAGTGAAGCATCACTGTTGACACAGGAACAAATGGATATATACTTCCCACCAACAAGTTTAGGCTTGTAATTAGATGAAGGTTTCTAACCATCAGATGAGTGATGTTCTGAAACAGCCTTCCAAAGGGAGCAGAAGACCTAACTGGTTTCAAGACTGAGCTTGATAAGTATATAAAGGGGATGGTATGACGAGACTGCCTAAAGTGGCATGTAGCCAATCTGCAACTGCTAGTAGCAAATATCCACAATGGCTGGTGATGGGACACTAGCTGGGGAGGACTCTGAGTTACTACAGAGAATTCTTTCCCAGGTGTCTGGCTGTTGGATCTTGCCGACTGATCACCATATTTGGGGTTGGGAAGGAATTTTCCCCCAGGTCAGATTGCTGAAGACACTGGGGGTTTTCACCTTCCTCTGCAGCATGGGGCAGGATTAAACTAGAGTAAGTGGTGCATTCTCTGTAACTTGAAGTCTTTAAATCATGATTTGAGGACTTCAGTAACTCATCCACAGGTTAATAGTCCATTACAGGAGTGGGTGGCTGAGTTTCGGTGGCCTACAATGTGCAGGAGGTCGGACTAGATTATCATGATGATTCTTTCTGGCCTTAAAGTCTATGAGTCCTACCTCAACCTACTCCCTCACATACCACCACATCCAGTACTCCTTCCATTCCTCCACATTCAGGTACACCACTTCCCCCCCCACACACACCACATAGAGCACTCTGATACCATGAAAGAGGCCAGGAAGCACTCACCACTATCACAGACACCCAGGGGGAGAATCATAGGAACCACTCAGCCAGCAGCAGCAGTGGCAGGAATCTGGGAAAAGATCTTGTAGGCAGGCCATGGACTGCTCTGGGACCAGACCGATGCACTCCAGGAGGGCCACACATAGGACAGGATAAGTAGAAGTGGGATGACAAGGATCCATGCCTTTGTGCTTGCTTCCCACCACATTGGGACTCCACAATAGCCAGTCCTTTGTTTTGGCTGCTGTGTAACTGAAATCTGGGAACTGTACCATCAGCCAGTTGTCAAGAAACCATGCAATAGGCCCAAGCTTAGCTGGGCTTGTGATAACCCCTGGCATCAGAGAGAGGTGGTGATGTGCAGAGTGTGCTGGACTGACATATTTGCCAAAGTCAGAGTGAGACACAGCAAACTGAAGAGGGGGTTGGACTTTGACTACCAGGTATCCACCTGTCTGCAAACTGGATTGGGTAAAGAGCTGCACACAGATATGTGTGTCCATGAAGTCACCTGGAAGTGGTCATTTAGAACAACTGACAAAAGATGCAGCCTTGGTTCAATGCACCATCACCTCAGCACCATGGCAAGTACTGGCTCAGGAAATGAGGGAGCAGGCAGAAGACACCTGGGAGAGGGGTGTGTGGAGAAGGGACATTTTTACATCTACCGAAATATAGGCCATTAACTGGTTTATGACTGCCCATGTTGATGTCCTGACAGTTGCCAGAGCCACAGAGATGAACTGGGGACAGGTTTTGAGGAGAGCTTAGCACGAGGGTCAATGCCCTTGGAGGGCACAAGTGGGGAAGTAAGGACATGAAGAAGTGGAAACTTCTTCATAAGCAGAGTAGGGCTGGCTTCCAGGGGATTATAAGGAGAGAAGGGGGGTGAGAATGAAGGGAGGAAGTTTACGTGGCCCAGTCCCTGGATCATCTGACCATGGCAGGGCCCACCCTCATTGTCCTGTCATGATGGGCATAGGGGAGCTGGACACCATGTAAATGCAGTGCCAACAGCGCTGTAAGTAGGAGCACTAGGACAGATGCCAGAGGACTATGGAATGCATGGAGTGGACATGTGCACTCTATGGGTTACAGATCACAGTAGCCAGATTGCATGGTCATGAACTCCACTTTCATTGGTTCGATTGTCCAGACTAGGACCACTTCCACCAGGCAGCATCACAGTTACATCTTCCATTGACCTCTGCATATGCACCCTGAGGCAGGAGACAGGCTCCTGGATCCTAGAGTTGAACAATAATACGCATGTCCCAGGGTCTCATACATAGGCACCTGGGGCACTTAGATGGGACACAGTTGGATGCCTAGAGAATTTAGGCACCTACAGGGTTAGACAGCAGCTGACAGGAATACTGTGGATTGCAGTGCTGCTACAAATGGGTTTTAGTCTCCTAAGTCCCTTTATGGACCAAACCTTTAGAAACTGTAGCTTTTAGGCATACATATTTGCTAGATAAGGCATAGGTATAAGTTAAGGCAGTGTGCAAGAAGCCTACAGGCTTCAAAACCTGTAAGACAGTAGCTTAACCAGACTGAAACATAAGGCCCAAAAGCCTTAACATATGTAGCTAATCAGGAATAATTGTGGGTCATAAGATAACATAAGATAGAATGCTGTAATAAACAAATATGACTAAGCTGCTGATATCTAACAGAAAGATGCCAGCTGATGCTAGTTTGGGATATTTTAAGATAGGAACATCAGCAGATGTTCAACCGCAAGAATGCCATGGCAACCAATTGATGTATATGCTAATGAGCTTGAGGTAAAAGGCATAATGTGCTATCCACATTATTAGGTTGAGGAGGTTCAGGATATGGATACAGGATCCTGGACATCCTTATGAATATTCATGGCTGCCATGTAACACTATAAGAGAGATAACCACAGCCTGTGCTGTTGGAATCTTCTTGGCATACCAGAGATTGGACCACTCATTGATCATCTGTCTCACCGATCATAGCTCTCTGCAAGGGATGGTGAGAGTATACAAATGTTCTGGTGCTGAATTTCTTAACCATTCTGTATTATCTCCACATCCTTTGCTGGTTGAAGTGTCTGTGATTTTGGTAACTGCTAATAAAATATTACAAAGTCAAGAGCCCCTTCCCAAGTGTGAATGTCTTACCTGTGCACATCAGAGTCTTCATAATAATTCTGACAACTCTGGATCTGATCACGAGGCAAGGACCCTGCCAAACCACAGAATGCTAAAAAGGGAATTCTGATTAACATACCATCAACAGATCAGGCCCTGGCCCAAAGCTCACTGAAGTCAATGGAAGCCTTTTCCTATGAGAGACAAGAGATGCTGGCTCTATCTCCTCACACTCTTATTGCACATCACCAAGGTTGGTAGGAAGTGAGAAATCAGCTAGCTCCTGTCTGAGAAGGGTGAAGGAAGTGCTCCCCAACCCAGAAAGTGACAGCTGACTATTTAGTTGCAGTCCGGCTCCCATTGAAAAGAAATTTAAAACAGTTGTATCAGATGTTAATAGGAATCAGATCACGGGATGAGCAACTGGGCTGAGGCCTTTCACTTCTAAATTGCAATTCAAATCTGGCTCAAATCAGATATGAGTAGGACACAGAACTGTCCTGCCACACATGTAATGATGACTGCATATTTTATTGCTTAGATTTTCAGTGGTTTTCAACCTACGTATGCAGCCCACAATGTGTTATGGGGGCCACACCCAATACTGCTTGTATGGCCCTAAGGATGTCCCATGGGCTGAGCTGTGAGCTGATTGGGCCACAGGTTTAGAACCACTGTAAGTTTGGGGAAGGCACTGTATAATTTGTCTTGTACATTACTGAGCACATTATCAGTCCTTAAATAATAAAAATCAAAACAGACAAAACAGAAAGCAAACCTAGTTTCTAAGCAAAGCCCTTACTCCTGAAGAACACACATACACACTGATCTCCCACTAGAAAGTCTAGATCAGGGGTCCTGACAAGCGGCATCATCAAGAGGCGTTGCCACTGAAATTTGGGAACATTTCGGCGGCAATGCCTCTTGTTGATACTGCTTGCTGCAGACAAGCGATGTCATTGAAGGCGTCACTGCCGAAATGCCGCCGAAATTCGGCAGCATTTCAGCAGATGCTCGACCACCACCACAGTACTTTGTCTGGCGCCCACCAGACGAAAAGGTTGGGGACCACTGGTCTAGATTTCATGCATGGGAGAGGGTTCCCACCATGCTTTATCCTTAAAGGAACTTTAATCAATTTTCTTCTTATACCTCATAACGCTTAAATAGCATTCATACTCTAAACATTTCTGCCTCAAATTCTGCCTGAGGTTACAGTTGCAGGTGGAGCTGAAATATAGGTCCTAATTACCGAATACTGTGCATGTAGTATAATGGGGAAAAACACATACTAGCTGGGAACAGAAGTGTCCCTGTGATTCTTCCACCTCTCTTGGTACCAGAATCTCAAGCAAGGGATGTGCTTATGTAGCGCCTCCTCTCCACCCGGTTACCTTCTTTAATGTCAATCTGCTTACAGGTTTTGATGGACAGGTCTGGATCCTACCACCCACTCAGCAGAGTGTTAACTTCTTTATTTTTCCCTATGAATTTATTTGGCAGTGCCTTCATCACCACTCCCTTGCTCCTTCCTGGCAGGGTCATCAGGGCAGGGCATCAGGGCAGCTTGGGAGGAAAATTCTAACCACAGGGTAACCCCCACTTACTTGCCAGATAGTTAGAGACTCCCAAGAAACAACACAAATACATACAATGTGTTCAACACAGTAATAATATTAAACAAGAGACAAATATAACACAACAGGGTAAAACAGTATTTTTAGGGTCACCGGTGTCCATGCTGATAATACCTGTAACTTTCCCCAGTCATGGGACCTGATGTAGCAAATGTAAGATTAGTGTCCCACTGGTATGCATAATTTGTTGGGGCCCTTGATGACCTATGATCACAATATCGTCTCTGCAGTGGTTTAGCAGTGCGGCTGACTGGGTTCAGTACAGCCCAAAGGACTCATGAGTGGGAGGAGGTTGTAAGTCCTTCCACAGGTTTAATACACAGCAGATTATAAAATCCCCAAACCCTTACTCTCTGGCTTGAGGACACAGTTCAGGGAGTAGGGAGTCCTCAAAACAATTTCTCTGACTGACTGACTCACAAACTCCATGAACGATCCTCAGATTCAGAGATGACTCTGGACTCCTCGGTCACTGCTGAGGGGCTGATCTCTGCTGGCAGGGATCCTCTTCAGCCATGAGTCAGCTACTTCTGGTCTCAGAATTTCCCCTCAAAGGGGTGCAGGGCCCAAGGTATGGATTACACAACTGTACTAAAATCCAAACTGTAGTCTCCTACCCCAGCATCCAGACACACTCACAGCAGGCGGCAGCCCTGGACTAGCAGGCAGAGCAGAGCTGACCATGTGGTGACTGGTCTCACTTAGGGAGCTGGAGGACTAACTCAGCCTGGCTGGGGGAGTTTCCCAGCAAAACTCTACAAACTGAGAGTCATTAGTGAAGAGAGAAAAGCCAAGCTGAAGGATCTTGCTTTCAGGTCCCTAGAGGCCAGTTCTCAGGGGGAACCCTGCATGCAGGCCTGTGACTCACCAGCTCCGCACACAGCCAGTCCTGCCCTTTCCCTGGCTGGCCCCAGACTGACTCAGAAATAGCTTCTCCTCTTTCCTGCATGCATCCGACGAAGTGGGAATTCATCCACGAAAGCTCATGCTCCAATATGTCTGTTAGGCTATAAAGTGCTACAGGACTCTTTGCTGCTTTTACAGATTCAGACTAACACGGCTACCCCTCTGATACTTGTCCTTTCCTGAGCTCCCTGGGAGGGGCATCTCACTCCCTATTGGTTGCCAGGCAGAGTCTGAGTCTGCCTTGGTTCCCTCTCCCTACCAGAGACAGTGTGTCTTTCCCTGAGGTGCCAGCAGACAGAGCCCCAGGAACCTAGGTAATCTCTTTGGGGGTTACACTTACAGAATGTATGGCCTAGTATGTGCCATCTACTGTCTAGATGCTGATTGCTTTGGTTTACAGGAGAATTGCAGATCCACAAAGGACAGGTTTAAACTTCTATTATAGCCTGCAGTTTTCTACAGCTGCCAGTTGGTAGTTCAAGCACATCTTCCCCCATGTTACTTTTTGGTGACTCATGTCCAAATGTATTCACTAGGTTATTGTCAGCCAAGCTAGCTATCAACTCCACAGAACAGCTGTTCACTATGTGAAGCAGTGTTAATTTCAGTACAGGTGACTCCTTGACTAAGATCCTATCTTGGTGTTGTTTAGTTTCAATCTATCTCCTCACTTGCCCTGGGCAGGGCCGACTCTAGGCACCAGCGCAGCAAGCAGGTGCTTGGGGTGGCCAATGGAAAGGGACGGCATGTCCGGCTCTTTGGTGGCAATTTGGCGGCGGGTCTCTTAGTCCCTCTCGGAGGGAAGAACCTGCCGCCGAAGAACGAAGCACCAATTGCAGCTTCTTTTTTTAAGGGGGCCCCTTGGGGCAGCAGAAACGCTGGAGCCAGCCCTGGCCCTGGGACAGATACCATGCAGTCCTAGATGAACCATCAAGAGAGACTGAAGGAAGAAAAGAGGCCACCATTTTAGAAGAAAAGGAGCCCCACACTCAGATACCTTTCAAAAAAAGCCTTTTCAAAAGAAATTGGACCCTGAACCTATGTTGGCTGTGAATGATGATTCCTGAGAGCTGACTTTCCCTATTTCCAGACACTCTTCCCCTCAGATATTTTAACTTTATCCTATCACCAGTCTAAACGTACACAGACAAAAACAAACTCTGTTTCCATTTTTAAAAAATCATTTATCATCTTTGATACCAGGATCACTTTACATCTGTAAGCCACACCTCTCTCATTTGTCAGTTTTTCTCTTCTGGAAGAATAAAGTCAACAGAAGAACATATCTGACAGCATAGCTTAGCAAATTGCTTCTTTCTTTTAATTTGGCCCAACAATTCTGGATCACTTATTCCTCTGCCTATACATTTTCAGCTTTGCCACATAAGGAATTTGGTTAGGTTTGAAGGCTGCAGATTAAATGGTGACATCTAATTTTAGCACAGCAAAAATATTCAAAGTTTTTTCATTAGAAAATTAGCTAAATTTCTTCTTAACATGTTGCTGCTAAGAAAAGGTCTCCTAGCCTACTAGGACAAATCCATTGACTTCTGTGGAGCCACTCCTGATTTACACTTGTGTAAGTAAAATCAGAATTAGGCCCAATGTCTCTTGCAAAGACATTATTTAAGTTATCCGCCGAAAAGTCTCACCTTGGTGAAACTATTGACTATAGCTAGACAATAAAACACTTAATTTGCCACAATTTGTAGAAAAAGTCTTTTTGGTCAGGCACACACTGGAAGCTGTCTTCCTCACACACATACACTATCTCAGTTTGCAATCATGAGTTCTTCCCTTGTCTTCTCAGAGCCACCGAGGTTATTCATGGCCTAGTGTGTTTCTAGACATGTGCTTTTGGTCAATAATTTACTCAGGAGTTAGTTGCATTGCAACTCCCAGATGCCATTTCATTTACAAGAACAACTAAATCCTTGAAGAAATTTTACTCCTGGGTAAATCTGTGAATCTTGGGAAGTGGAGAGAAAGTGCCTAGGAGGCAAATTCCCATTTTTCATTGGATGGGAATGGGAAGTTTTTATTCTTAAAAATGTTTGAGGAATTTTACTGAAGCTCAAGAAAACCTTAGGTTTTGCTTGTGAATAGTTGTGAAGTCAATTTACTGTATACAGAAACAAGCAGCCTTATGCACAGAAATACATTTGCCTCCCTGAACTACAGACTGGTTTAACATGGGGGGAAAAATGAGTCAAGCAAAGGCAGAAGAGGTGGATAGTGAAAGTGAGAGACTCCACTGACCCAGGACAGAAAAAAACAACAACAAAATATAGAATATTGGTTGAATACAGGCTGGTTCCAATTTTATTTTCTTATATTTTAACAATTTGTTTCAAATAGCTATTTTGGGAAGCCACTAAAAAAGCATACAAATATTTTGACAGATCTGCTGACAAGTTTTTGTTTGTTTCATGAAAAAAGGTTGGCTGAAAAAAACAATCACCTCTATCAGGTTACAAAGAACATGTATCAGTTTGTTTCTAGCTATTTAATCATAAAAAGTGGCTGAGGCCATATTAAATGTTCAAACAAGTCAAAATATTTTCTTCTGCAGCAGAATGGCCATTGCTAGAAATATTGGAAATCAGAGACGTGCCTCTTCTCTATTTCTTCCTCTGGAGAAGCTGGCTAATTCTAGCAGAAGCCTCTAACAGGCAGACACTGGATCTATGGATTTTCAGTAACACTAGACACAACATTATGAATAAAAGTCTGTGATTTAGAGTTGCACAATAAATAAATTGCTTAAATTTAAATACTGGTTGCCAGGTAGGCAGACAGATTCTGGGTGCTATGGTTTCTGAACATCTCATCAGTGAATCTACTATGGTTTCTCTCTATTCATAATCAGTGTTTTATTTTAAAGGGGATATCTGGATTCCTTGCGGAAGAGATGTGATTTATTTGTATGAGTTGTTAACATTTTTTAGTATCTACTAAAATTATAGTGGAGAAAATGTGCCCCCACTGTGTTTGAACTACTGTACCCAAACCAAACTTAACTGCCTAAAACAAACTCTGAATGGGACTCAAAAATTGGTTGGTTCATTCATCCCGAAAAGCACTGTTCACTAGGATGTGCGCAAAACTAAATAGAACATAGCTAATTAGGTTCATCTGAAGTATGCACGTCTTCCTGTGCTCTGTTTACAGATGTAACGTTGTCATCCTAAGGGAAAAAAACACAGCTATTTTCATGCTCCTGCTAGTCAGTCTTAATGTAATGGCTATGTCCTTGGACTTGTTCATTAGCATATTTTATATTCCTCATATAAGAGGCTTAATTCACTTAGCTTATCCAAGGCTCTGGTTATTTGTCAGAATTAAGTGCAATTTACTGTCCCCTTCCCTTGTTGTATGTAAAAGGATTTTATTCCATTAACAGTTTCACTTTTAAAAAGTGATTATGCTGCTTGGTTTCCAATTAAGTTTTGTGTAAGCTGCAGTTTTCTATAACCTTAACGAATTCTGAATATGCCATCATCCCTTACCACTCTGACGTAGGACACTCCATTTCATTGTTGCCTCTATCTATATTGAATATGTAAGTGGCAGCATATAGTTTATCTTGGTGTCAGAATACATTATTTCTAAATCTTCAATTACATGATCATTTAGAGCCTCTGTTTCTGAGCTGAAATTAGAACTATTTTTTAATTTTACTTTCAGAGGAAAAAATAAGAGGTAGATCCAAGATTCTGAAGGGGTGGGAGGGAAGGGACTATAGGCAAGATGCCCAAACCTTTACAAAGAAACTAGAACTTTGTAAAACACATTCATGATTACAACTTTCCCGAGCAACTCAAAATTTAAACTCATGTTGGTCAAAAGACTTGATAAGATTCAAAGACTTCAGTAGACTTAAAAATGGCATAAAAATACCAGAATCTGGCACTGTATTTCTCACAGAATTAATGGAACTACATCAATACTTGACATCCCTCTGTAGATCAGATCGTTTTAGTAAACCATCCTGCATTGCACCTAGTAACAAATAAAGGGACTCTGTCCTCATATATTTAAGGGTGTGATCCTGCTCCTGTTCAAGCCAATGAGCAATCTTCCTCTGAATTCAATGAAAGTAGAATTACGCTTTTAGAGATGGGCCTGATTGAATTAAATAAACTCTTTGGAGAAGAGACCAGCTTATTGTTCTGTGTTTGTAGAGTTAACACAGTAGTATCTTGGTCCATCACTGGGGCTCCTACATGCTAGGGTAATACAAATAATACATAATCAGAATTCAATTTTCATTGAATTCAATGGAACATTTGATGACACTGCCCCATTTCCAAATTTGTTTGACTGCTTTGTTCATAATAATACAGGCATCTTAAAAAATATATTACAACAAATGTGAAGTGTTCCTAGCTGACACTGATATAGCCAAATATTTCTAAAGCGATTTCCAGCATTTCATGTTAAACTAAATAAACTGTAAATCAGCAATAAGAGGGGGAAGGAAAAACAAGTAAAACTGCTAAACTTGTTCTTTTGCTGACAGTCTAATTTGTTTCACTATGGATGCAATGATTTCTCATAAAATCACATAACTGAAAAACTGTATTTGTGCAGCATTTAGCCTGCTGATCAATATTAAATTACTTTGAATAAAGTCTGTGATATAGCACAATATAAGCATTGCAGTACATTTTAAGTGGATCAATATTTTACCTAAAAGTCAATATGGAATCAGTCTTATAAATACAGCTGTTCTTGATGTATTATCTAATTGCTATTTCACCATTTAGCTTGGATTCCATACTGAATTATGGCTTCCACTTTTGATTTGTACCGTTGACTGCAGCAATACATACTATGGGCTAATTCCAGATCCTCGTTCTCATGGGGTGGGGTTGGGTGGCAGGGGGAGTCCCATTGTCCACAATAGGATTTCTTAGGTGAGTAGAATGAGCAGAATTTAGCCCTATCTGTGTATTTACAAGTGCAGTAGTTTTGAAAATAAAGTTAATCACAGTAAAAAACCTGATTCTGTAGAAAGGTCCATAACTAATTTAAATAGTACTCCCCTACCCATTTGTAGTATCTTCATTTATTACTAAAGTTTTTGCCAACAAACTTCTACATCAGTAGTAGAAAAGATATGATGTTAACACTTGGCTTCTGACAAACCTCAACAGGATATCCAAAGGCCTGTCTAAACCAAGATTTAGCACTACATGGTAAATAAGATTCAGTTAAGTACCTAGTTTTCTTTGTTGATTATTACTCAGTCATTTCTAATCCATTTTTACTGAAGATGATCCCATCTCATTGAGAGCTGAATATGAACTTCCCAAACTTTGGGTAAATTCACATCTGGAATTCTGATTTAGTGCAATCTCTAGTCTTATAGTTCAATTCTGCAAAACTCTGAGCGCTCTGGCTCTGATCCAGCAAAGCAGTTATGCAAGGTGCTTAACTTTAAGAAGGTGAACAGTTCCATTATAGACCCATGCTTAAAGCTAAACATTTTCTTAAGTACTTTGCTAGATTGTGATCAGTATGATCAGTACCTTGCAGAATCGAGCCTGTGGTACAATTAAACATAAACATTTAAATATCCCAACTCTGGATGAGTTATATTACTGGGCAAAGCATTAAAAAGCTTGTATAGACAAGGTAGGCATTACTGAAATATGGTGATGTTTCCAGTCACTTACCATTTACCACTGCCTTACCATTTAGGGGACCAATAATGCCGCCTTTACACACAGAGTAAGGTATTAATCAAAGTGAGTGACTGATAGTGACACAATTTTCCCCTAAAATTGAAAAAAAAAATAGTTATCTGATTATTCAAGAAACAAAAATTCCAATGGATAAAGTGACTTGAAATAGAAACCTATTCATTACCAGTAATCACTCATACTGTGTAGCTCACAACTAGAAATGAAAATTGCCTTCACAATTATTGCTAAGAAATCTGCCCCTTCCTTTTTGTTCCTTTTGTTTGCCAGAAGCTGGGAATGGGCAATAGGGCGTAGTACTAGGATTTTATGGTTTATGTATTTTGTATATTTTAGAATGAAGAATAAAGAAAAATAATGTAGCATGTATTAAACGTATTGAAGTATGATAAGATTTGACCATGTTCTGCCAGCCACTCTTTCTGAAAGTAGAAAGGAATGGCCTAGTGTGCCATTGGTAAAGATGCATTAGCCAGAATCTTGTGTCTGAAGCTGATTTAAAGACAGTAATAGACCTTTAGGGTCACAGCTTTGTTGTAGGTTTAAAATTAGCATTTTGAAATAAGTAAAATAATTCAGTGATTGTTTTTTCCTGCATTGCAATTTGATGTTCCTGTTCAAATGTTCTGTGTAAATCAGTCCTCTTTTATGTTTGAATGAGGAATGTGTGTGTTAGAAGATAAGTGTGAAGGCCATCACCAGACCAGATGGGAGCCAAAGACAGATGTAAAGGCGCCAGGAGATTGCATCATGTCCCTGCTAAGGTGTCAAAGGAGAGCAGATTGATGACTTTAAAAATGAGGCAGACACCTATCAATCGGAACAAAATAGCTGTGATCAAAACCCTGAGAGACTAATACAGAATAAAAAGAACAATTTAAGAAAACAAGCACTTGTCAAACGGCGATTGATTACAGCAAGACGGTACAAAACTCATTGGTCCCAAGGAAGGAAGATCACTATATAAACAGAGTGCTTTGCCATGAAATTTTGGGTTCATCCTGCCAAGACTTCCCCAGAGCATCATATCGTGACTGACAGAACCTGGCTTCTTCCTATGTGCAATCAACCTAGCTGACCACTAGTTGCTCCAGACTCTGGACTGGTAACTATGAGATCAACTGGTGGGAGAGAGAGAGAGAGAGAGAGAGAGAGAGAGAGAGAGAGAGAGTGTGTGTGTGTGTGTGTGTGTGTGTGTGTGTGTGTATGTGACTGAATGCATATGCTAATTGTTGTATCTCCAATAAACACGGAGTATTGCCTTTTCCCCTAAAAAAATCTCCCGTGTGCTTCTTATAAGCATAACAAGGGGATGGATCACGTGATGATTACCTGTTCTGTTCATTCCCTCTGGGGCACCTAGCATTGGCCACTGTTGGAAGACAGGATAGTGGGCTAGATGGGCCTTCAGTCTGACCCAGTATGGCCATTTTTATGTTTTTATGTATCCTTGTACTCATACTTTGGGAAGCTTTTTTAAATAGATATATTTCAGATCTTTCACTGATTGCTAACACTTTCTTTTAAAAAGCACTACGCCTGCAATATCCCCTTTTCTTAGCAATGTCACATACATTTCTCTGAGTAACTTTGCTTTGAACCAGTTATTACTTATATCACAAATAATCCCATCTCTAATTAATCCATCTATTAATTATTCAGTGTCATAGGACTTGGTTTTATTAGGCAGTTCTGTAACATAACAGTCATTGGTCTCACCTGACAGCTGTAAAGAACATGTGACTTTCCCAAGCAACATTAATGCATATATCAAAGTATTCTTAGAAGTTTTTAATGGCTTTTCCTAGCAGCTTTACAATCTTCTTCATGGTCCCACTGGAATATATTGTAGAACTGCAGTGCCTCTGAGCCTATTTGCATGTAGTATTGTGGAGAGAACTCTTTCAAATTTCTCTTCAATATAATTTCTTTTCAGAAATATTCAGAAGCACTGCAATCAGCTTCTCCTGTTTTCTATCATGTTCCCTCCCAGACTGTGGGCTTCACATTTTTGCCAAAAATTTACCTCTCTTCATGTGATAGAGGGTGCTGGTTAGAAACTGATCTTGATTTTCTGCCCCAAATTAAACTTGCCATGGGTCAGGTTTACAAACAGTTACACTATTGTCATGTGACAGGCCAGGGTCAGTAGCCATTGAATTCACTGGCTACATTCAGTGGCAACTGTTACAAATATAATGTATTATCTGATCTATATTATGACAAACTCCACTTCCAACTGCTATAGTTACAAAATGAGGCAAGTACTCAAGCCAAATCTTTTTCATTCCTTTTCTGTTTATCTCACCTCCTAACCATATTTCTCTGCTACTTTTACTGCTCTGCACTTTCTCAATATGAGGATTTAATAAAGGCTCCAGGCGGAGCTGAGCACTACTGATATTTGTTATCTGTATTTGCATTCCACAGATTAAAAAAAAAATCAAATCAAATCTAGGGCTTTAGCTGGCAGTGTCATGTTGGAGTCCTGTTTTTATGATTAAGGTTCCTTTCTTTCTCAAGCAACTTGGACTTTGTTATACACAGTTCAAGTTTTAAATGAGAAAATTTTGTACAACGGAAAAGCTATATGGAACTCTGAAATTACGGGACTGCAGCTTAAAGAATCAGTCACAGAAATTAGGGATGGAAAAGACAGATGTATTAAACTGTCTAGTTCAATCTCTGCCAATTTAGGATTATTCCCTGCAACATATTTTACTGCACTTTCTCCCAAATTGTTTTCATGTGCAATTCCTTTCTGAAAAGTGATTCTGCACAACTGGCATTGTGCAGTTCCATGCTTATTGAATCGATGGTTTCTCTGCCACTTCCACCAAGTTTAGAAAGTAAAAGGACTTTTTTCCTAAATGCCAGCCTTGCATATTCAGCCTATCAGATACCCTATCACCATAAATAAAGGTTCTCTGTATCACATTAGGTCTTCAGTGGCATCCATGCAATTTCATAGTATGCCTTGGTGCAACGATATTGCTTTGGTTGTGTTGTGGTGCAAGGAAGAGCAACGAGCACAGAGAGGCACTCGCAGTAACCAAGGTAAATGCTTTATTTGAGACAGTGTATTGCAGATAGTCAGCACTATTTCAGTGAGACTTGCAATATTAACTCTGTACCTTCCCTCTACATCAGTTCCTTTAAGTGAAGGAATGGGTCAGAGCCTGCTGAGATTATTATTCTGACTCCTAATCAGCTGGCTTCCTATCAGTCTACTGCCCCTCCCCCTCTGACTTCTCTTTGATTCTAGGCTTGATCTTTTTCTTTTTTATTTGAGTCATGGCTTTCTTTCCCTCTCCTTTCTTTCCATGTCTCAAGCCCAAAGTTCCTCTATGGGTCCGGGTCACAGATCTGACCTTTTCGTCCATAGTGAGCAGATAAGCCACTCTCTTCCGTATAGTCAATGTCATTTCTACAGCACTCATTCCAGTCCTTATTTATCTAGGTACTCATATGGCCCTCAACACCATAATATCTGAGTGCCTCAGATTTAAGCCCATACAAGGGCTGAGTCTGTGGAAAAGAAGTTCATTCTTCTTCAGGATGAGGAAGTCACAAGATTTCCAGTGAGCTCAACATTTTTAAGCCAATTGTGGGAACAAACACTTTGCTGGGAACCTCCAATTTTTGCCCATCCAACAAACTCAATTTGTTTTCATTTTCCATAAATTCCATGCATTTTGAGAATTACCAATCTTCTTATATTTGCTGCTGAATCCAGGATGGAGTTATGATTATAATTGTCAGCAAGCTACTCTTCATTTGGATGTGGTCGCAAAGAGGCAGTATTTCATTCTGTCATAACCGTACGTCAGCAGCTCTGTAACACCTCTGTTGTGTACACCTTCTCTTTCTCTGGTGTTTTTCATTGCATATGACCTCTGCCTTCCTTGAGAAGGTCCATAATGTCATATAATGTCCCTTTTAATAATAATCATGGCATAAAGTTACTTGGAATGTTTTTCAAGTAGACAGAGGTGAGCTATCACATCTTTCATATGCACTGCAACCTCCTGTTCTCGTTTACCTGCCCTCAACATCTCCTGTTGAGAATGAAATATTTGATAAACAGTTCCATAAATCTTTCATACACATTCTTCTGTTCTGATATCAGCACAATGTCATCTACCTCATCTTCTGTGGCATATAAGAAGAAATGTACCTGTGAGTCATCACTTTTATTGCTAGCCATCCTGCAACATGAAGCTGCTTTAAATGAAATAGCCCTTTGTGGACCTTACATACTCCCTCTATAAGCAGAGAAACAGAAGATTTGGGCAGCTGCGGTATCTCTGACACCACTCCATTCGGTGTGTAAAGCTCTGCAGAAAGTCCCCGTGGGATATGGTTCCAAGCCATACAGGGGTGAATGCATCACTATTGAGCTCCCACCCACTCACCTCCAATCCCTCTGCAGCAGAACATTGTTGGTTCTGCTGCTTCAGTACCATCTGCAACTCCATCGACTGGGGTAGAGGCTGCCTCTAACTGATTAGAAACTATCAATGAAGAATCTTTCTGGGGAGAGTAATATTTTGATGTTGTTTGGGGAAAGTGGGGAGTAAGAGAAGCAGGGCTTTTCTGATGTTGCACCATCTGTGATTTCTGATTCTGTTACAACAGGTTTTTTTTCTTCATCGTGCCACCAAAAATGGCTGGAAACTGCCTATAATTGCTGTTTTCCCTAGGCTACATTGAGTGAATGTTCAAGTCCCTGAGGACAAAGTGCACAATGTAAATTTACTATGAAAGAGACACAGTGGTGCTGATTGTTGCAGAACTACCACTGAGTAGTAAATGCTTCACTGCTCTGTTACACTGGGGGCTGAGCATTAACTACACTATTGCGCTGCAAATGCTTATCATCCTTTATAATTGAGACTATATAAATCATTGAAAAGAGACAATGTCCCCTTGGGGAGCTCACAGGATTTATAAAAATGTAAAAATCACAACTATATTTAGCTGGCAGAGCTCCATTTAAAAAACGGTATGCATAGCTGCTAACAGAGATTCATAAAAGAGACCTCATTTTTACTTTAATCTATTGAAATGTTAGTGCAGCTCAACCCTTTTTCCAGAAGAAAACACTTTCACCTTTAGCAGTATATTACATTGAACCAGGGTTAATAGATAATCAGTGTTGATGCTCTGTCTTCTACCTGTCTCTTTCTTCCAGCTATTCTGAACACATGTATGGCTGCCCTTTCTTATAGTCATCTTTACACACAGACACACAATGGTTTTCTTCATGGAGTGAGAGTACACATACCAATCTTGCTAACTGCAAAATAATGATTACTAATAAAAGGTTTAAAATATTATAGTCGTAAAACATATTCCCATCCATTTGCAAAAGCAAGACAGTATATAGTTCTGCTTCAGCTGAGAAAATAGCACTCTGCTGACAAAGTGTTTGTAGAATGATCATAGCAGTAAGAGAAAAAAAGGCAAATTAGATTACTTTGTCCCCATGTAAGGGCAAGACATGTACCTTAATTGAGAGCTTAGGCCTTCATCCCACCAACACCTATACACATTCGTACCTATAGACAGATGAGAAGCTTCATGAAAGCCAACGGAATTACTTGCATAGAAACATAGAACCATGGAATTATAGAAACGTAGGGCTGAAAGGGACCTAGAGAGACCATAAGTTCCAGCCTCCTGCAGGCTGGACCAAATAACCTAGATCATCCCGGTGAGGTATTTGTCCAACCTGTTCTTAAAGCCCTCCAGTTACAGACAACAACCTCCTCGAAAGCCTATGCCAGAACTTTAAATGCCCTTTAGACATCAACTTGCTATTTAATATGGGAGCAAATAAGGCCAATACAGTTTGGGGCTACACACAAAGAGGCATCTCCACAGAGAAGGGAGACAAGAATCTCTCCCTTTCTCTCATGACCTGAACTAGACTACTGTTTTGAGTTGCTCAGAAATGAAAACCAGAAGATTAAATACTGACAAATTGGAGGGAGTTTAGAGAAGAGCATCAAAAATTATTAGGCAGCCTGATGCAATAGATTTCCAAGGAGACATCAAAAGGGCTAAATATATATATCTAGATATATCTTGGCGAAAAATGACTAAGAAGGAACATGGCAAGAGACTACATTTATTTGCATGGTGTCAACACAAAGAACAGAAGAAATATATTAGGGTATTACAATTGGACAATGTGTAATTGAGGGTAATGGGACAATATGAATGTGACAGAGTACTGGTTTAAAATGCTTACTAAAACACTGCTTAACTAAAAAGGCTCGGAATTCTATACTAGCTTCAGTTTCTGGATGGATTTAAGATACAGTTCTGTGGGACTACTCGTGTAAAGTTATGCTTGTGCATAAGGGGCCGTATTTCATACTCTTGTAAGATGATGGTGTTCAGTTTAAGTGCTCTCTTTCCTAATTTTAACTGAGCGTCCAAATCCCTCAGGTGGCTCTGACACTCTCAGCTTGTGTATAGTTCCATTGATTTCAAAGGGACTACTCATAGGGCTAACCTTCAGGTGGCATAAATTGTATTAGCTTCATTTATATCAAAGGAGCTATGACAATTTACTACAGGCGAGGATCTGCTCCTTTATAAGGCTGTAAAGTTAAGCATGTATATTAGTATTTGCATGATCAGGGTCTTAGTGTGAACATTCCTTTCCCCTTCTACTTCTGCCACACAATCATCAACAACTTAAGAGTTAAATTGAACTACACAGAGGCATTGAAATGTCCAAAATTTTGGCTTAAGTGTTTATTTTTGCCTCTAAACACTTCCATATTCTGAGTGCCAAAATTAAATATTTATAACTGCAGAAAATTGTGCCTTGGTGAAATTAATCTAAATTGTGTTGTATTCATGGTCCAATGTTGTGTTCCAGGCTCATTACCTCCAAACTAAAAAACCCCTATAAAAATCTCATTATTTTGTTGCTGACTTTTACATTTAATTATTACCACATGGAGGTCGGTAATCATAATGCTGATTATCCAAGAATGAGGTGTAAATAGCTTGTGTGGGGGTTATAATCAGATAATAACAGTGAACACTGTTTCTGTGTAAAATAAAGTGACATGATTTACAGTTATAACAAACAAACCTGCACCCATAATGAAATCCTACATGATACTGTGCTTTGGACTACTGTCTGCTCAAATAGCTCCTTTATTTATTCATTATCTACCATATATGGATGTTGCCTAAACTATGGGTTCTTGGGAGCCATAATCCCATTACATACTCAAAGTTGCAATGGTCTGATTATCTCTAAACTTGGATACCATATATACAATTAAATGTGTTCAGGCAAATCCCTCCCACCAATACCCCATGATTAGCCACAGAAAGGTGTGGGGAGGAGTTAGATTACAAGTTTGCCAGAGCAGAAGAGTAGAAAGGAATGACGTGAACAGTGACAGAAAGAAAGAGGGGCTTGTACTGCTTCAACTTCAAGAGCAAATTACTGCTATGCAAAAAATAATACACACAGGGCTTGATTGTGGCTCTAGCAACAAATGTGAGTAAATGGTGATGATGTGCACATACATGGGAGTTAAAGGTCCTCTATACTCTCTGTGTGGCCACATTAGTCTTGCACGGATAGTGGCTCCAGGCTCAGGAGGAAGAACAGGGGCAAGTGAGCAGGAAGAGTGTAGACCTAGGTGTGAATGGGGGAGCATGGTGCCCCACGCAAATTGCTGTAGCAAAGTACTCCTTCCACCTTCCCCAGAGAGAGAGAAGAGCCATGGAGCACAATTTCTTCCCTAACTACTTCTGGGGCAGTGCATTTTTTGCATTGCTCCCTACTCTGAGCCAAGCCTACCGGCTCTGTCTAGCCCTTAGCAAAAAAGGCTAATTTATTTTGTCAGTTTCTCAAAAGGGCAAAAACAAAACCAAGAAAAATAGAAAAAAAAAAGCTTTGTGTTTTTTGTGTGTTAAATTTGGCAAAATTCACACAGAAAAATCAATTTCTGAAATTTCCACTGACATAGGGAATTTTCTGTGACTGCAAAATTTTTTTGTGACAATCTACCTGCAAAAATTAGTGGGGTTTTTTTGTGGGGGGAGGGAGTTAGATAATGCACTCACCTCTTCCTAATCAATGGTTTTTTTGCAAGTTTTCAAGTAGTGATATTTAAGTAGACAAGATCCTTGTCCCAGTATGAGACTGGCGGATAGCTTTCACTATGCTTGTCATTCATTTCTCTCACTAAACCAAAGAAATCTATCTTTCCATCCTACGTGAGAGTCCCTTTGTTTGGCGCTCCCAATCTCTCTCTCTGAAGCATGCTAAATCACCACTAAATTTCTTACAATGCATTTCAAGATTGATTTGTTACATGAACCCAATAACAAATACAATCCTAGGTAAGAAACGTGTACAATTCAAATAAGAAAGGACATTTTGCATTAGAACAAATTTCATTACATTTTCTGACTGACCTGTTAATATCACAAGATATTAAGTCGAAATAATATTAAAATACTGGCTGAAAATAACAAAAGACAATAGATTCCAAGTGAATGCCTCCCAATCCATGCTTCTTCACCCCATTGTGCACAAATATTTATCTTAATATGGTAAATATAAGTGATGAGGAAATCCACAGTTAGGAAATTGAAATAACACTCCTATAAAACACATTTTCTGCTGAGTGATGAACAAGATATGAGAAAAACTAAAATGTGAGCAGAGTCATGGAATTCCATGACTCCACATAATCTAATAAATTTGAAACTCACTTCTTCTCCCTTGGCATTGACTGACATGCCCAATTCTGTATCAGCTACAGCTATGAACACACCTTTCTGCATATCCCTTCCTTCACATGGCCAATGCTATATGAACAAGATGGAATTTGGCACAGTCTCTGCAGTACTCCACTTGTCACCACCTTCCCCTTTGATCTGTAGCTATTTACCACTACCTCATGACAGGGTTATTAAGACAATATTTTTTATTCTTTCAAGAGATTTTTCACCACTATCTTCCTTACTAAGCATATATACTAGTTTTATATGCAGCATCGTCCAAGTAGATTTATTTATTTATACAGGTTCACTTTTGTCATTTTTCATTTTAATGTCTTTAAAGAAGTTGCTTGGCTTTAAAGCAACTGCACACACAGATGCACATGCTTTATAAATGAAGGTGGAAAAAAAGAGGTAAAAGAATTATAGATCTATAGATTATGAAAGGTTTTACCCACAAATTTAAAATGGCAGCAAGGAGAATGACTTTCCTTTTCCATACTGAGTTTCACATTCTGCGTTGATCACACATGAAAAACAAGGTTAACAGACATATAGAGGAACCACTGCTGCCACTACTGACCCTGTTGCTGGTATTGTATAATCTATTTACCCCAACACTGATTTTGCAGCAAGTATAACCACAGTGGAAGCAAATACCCCACTAGGCTGAAGAGGTGAAACAGTGTCAGGTTGGTGGTTTCATGGAGTTACAACAAGGAAGAATTAAAAAAAGGGTACAGTAAATCCTTCTGAATTTAGAAAATTACAGTTTAACATAAGAAGCCAAATCCTGCTGTGTTTGCTCATACTAGTAGTTCCACTGAAGTTAGCCATGTATAAGACTAGGTCTACACTATACATTTGTGCCGGTATAGTAACATCAGCTAAAGATGTGATATTTTTAATGATGTTTCTATGCTGGCAAAAGCCCTTGCATAGACAATTATACCAGCAAAAAGTGCTTTTTGCCAAGATAGCTTATTTCATTTAGGGAACTGGTATAAGCCGTACCACTAAAAGCACATTTTTTTGATGATAGAAGTTATGTCTACACTGGGCCAAGGACGTACTGGACACTTCTTCCAGCAGCCCCCATTGGCCTGGAGCAGCGAAACACGGCCAGTGGGAGCCGTGATCGGCCAAACTTGCGGACTTGGCAGGTAAACAAACCGGCCCGGCCTGCCAGGGGCTTTCCCTGCACAAGCAGCAGAAAAAGTTTGGGAAACAGTGGGCTAGATCTGAAAAAACCACAATGTGGTCTATAAGTATCTACATGGGGAGCAAATATTTGATAATGGGATCTTCAATCTAGCAGAGTGTCATAAACAGATGGTTAAGGGTTAATGTCTCTTTTACCTGTAAAGGGTTAAGAAGCTCAGTGAACCTGACTGACACCTGACCAGAGGACCAATGGGGGGACAAGATACTTTCAAATCTTGGTGGAGGGAAGTCTTTGTTTTGTTGTGTTTGTTTTGTTTGTTGTTCGCTCTTGGGTTAAGAGGGACAGACGTGCACCCCAGGTTTCTCCAATCTTCTGAAACAGTCTCTCATGTTCAAATAGTAAGTACTAGCTAGAAAAGCGGATTAGTTTTAAGTTTGTTTTCTTAACTTGTGAATGTGTATTTTGCTGGAAGGATTTTTACCTCTGTTTGCTGTAACTTGAATCTCAGGCTGGAGGTAGGGGAAGCCCCTCAAGTCTATATGAGCTGAATACCCTGTAAACATTTTCCATCCTGATTTTACAAAGATAATTTTTACTTTTTCTTTCTTAAATTTAAGAGCTTTCTTTTTTAAGAAACCTGATTGATTTTTTTTCCCCTTGTTTAAGACCAAGGGGATTGGGTCTGAACTCACCAAGATTGGTGGGGGAAAGGAGGGGAGAGGGAAGGTTAATTCCTCTCTGTTTTAAGATCCAAGGAGTTTGGATCAGTGTAGTCTTCAGGGTAACCCATGGAGGGGAAATCTGGGAGGGAAAAGAAGGGGGATGGTTTATTTCTCCTTGTTTTAAGACCCAAGGGGTTTGGGTCTTGGGTTCCCCAGGGAAGGTTTTGGGGGAACAGAAAGTGTGCCAAACACTATATTTTGGATGGTGGCAGCGCTATCAGATCTAAGCTAGGAATTAAGCTTAGAGGGGTACATGCAGGTCCCCACTTTTTGAATGCTAAAGTTCAAAGTGGGAAAAATACCTTGACACAGAGAAAGACATAACACTATCCAACAACTGGAAGCTGAAGCTAAACAAATTCAGATGATAAATAAGGCATGGATTTTTAACAGTGAGAGTCAATAACCATTAGAACAATTTACCAAGAGTCGTGGTGGATTCTCTATCACTGACAATTTTAAAATCATGATTGGATTTGTTTTCTAAAACATATGCTGTAGGAATTATTTTGGGGAAGTTCTATGGCCTGTGTTATGCAGAAGGCCAGACTGGATGATCTCAGTGGTCCCTTCTAGCCTTGGAACCTATGAATTTATGTTTTGAGATGGATTTCAAGCTAGCTTTAAGGCTAACTCCTTTCAGAGGCAGGTATTTGTAACATAAGATCAATTCATATCAACTGAATGAAGCATTTTTAGAAGATAGGTAGTATGAGCGGCTTTAACCTGCTCAAACTGCTGTTTTTCCCCTTGTAATGCTTAAAGGAAGCTTGTCATGAACTTCTAAGTAAAGATATTGTAGTTTGTTATTCATTTTCCCAAGGGAATACTGAAACAGCTTACATGACCACCACTCTCTAGCCAAGTCTGTGTTTATACCCTTTACCATAATACGAAATTAAATGATAAGTTACAAGAAACATTTAATAGATAAGAAGGATCTTTCACCTGAATGATGATGAGACACCAGCTCTGGAAGTTACTAACAGTTATGTTTTAAACACTCAATCAGATTTGGACCGCTTTACTCAAGGAGAGTAGCCCCTTACCTCATGAGTAGTCCTACTCATTCAAATGGAATGTTTGAAATTCAAGGCTTTTTCATCTATGATTTTTTTCCATGAGAATTTTTTATAGAAATTTTTCAGTTTCAATTTCCCCCCCTATATTTGACTTATTTTTCTTCATTGTTTTGGTTTCCTTTCCCCTCTTTTCTTCTTTCCTCCTTTCTCCCCAATTTCATTCTAGTTTTCAATGTAAACAAAACAAAAAAAAAAAAAGAGGAAAAAAGAAAAAATAATAAAAGACCAAGTATTTTTCATTCTAAGAACATAAGAACAGCTGTACTGGGTCAGACCAAAGGTCCCTCTAGCTCAGAATCCTGTCTTCTGGCAGTGGCCAATATCAGGTGCCCCAAAGGGAATGAACAGAACAACTAATCATCAAGGGATCTATCCCATGTCACCTCTTTTCTAGCTTCATCAACAAAATGGATTTTAAAAAATATGCAAAAAAATTCTCAATTTAGAAAAAAGGCCATTCCCTTTAATGGGAAAAAAAAAAAAAAGAAATTGTCCCCCCCATAAAATGCAACTAGCTCTACTTACTACACTGATAGATCCATTCTGCTGTTAACCAAAAACCGGTTATTTCAAGTGGATGAGGGTGAATGCCAAGCAATGCTTCTGCAAGGAAGGTTGTCAAGGCTAACTTAACTCTTATTTTGATAGTTATTATCCCTTTATTTCCCCTAATAAACTTCACTTCAATAAAAAAAAACACAACAACCTGAATTGGATTCAGTGACTCTTAGTATAGGCCAGTGATTCTCAATCTTTCCAGACTATTGTACCCCTTTCAGGAGTCTGATTTGTCTTGTGAACTCCAAGTTTCACCTCACTTAAGAAGTACTTGCTTACAAAATCAGATAAAAATAGAAAGGTGTCACAGCACACTATTACTAAAAAATGCTTACTTTCTGATTTTACCATATAATAATAAAATAAATCGATTGGAATATAAATATTGTGCTTATAGTTCAGTGTGATATTTGAGTCTATTTTTCACTTATGATCCTTGACTGGAGCCCGAGCCCCAGGTGGTGGGGCTGAAAGCATGTAACTTAGCTTCTTTGGGCCCCCTGTGGCATAAGGCCATGGGCAATTGCCTTGCTTGCCACTCTCTAGTGCCAGCTCTGCACTTTGTGATCCCCCTAACCCCATCCCATCAACCCCAGGGGCTGCAACCCTGAGGTTGAGAAACACTGATCTAGATGATTTGAGTACTCCCTGGAAGACTCTGTGTACCCCAGGGGTACGCATACTCTTGGTTGAGATCCACTAGCATAGACAAACATTGTCTATTTATCTAGAAACAAAGGAAAATGGAGGGCATTCTTCAGTTATTGTACCACTGATTCAGTGCACAGACCAAGTCAGGAGCAGAGGTACTGGTCTGTGCACTGAATCAGTGTTCCAATAACTGAAGAATGCCCTCCCTGAAATATCACTGGCTGAATTGCAGGCAAAGAGCAAGCGAGTAACACCTGTAGTGCAAAAGGCCTGGCTTCAAAGGAGTATTGTTTAAGCATACAGTGATTTTTCTCATATTTTTAACTTTCCATTATAATCACCTCTACATATAGTTTTGAAAGAATTTTAAACTACTAGCCATTTCAATTCATTGTCATGTTTTCCAGCCTCTGGAGCAATGCTGTCCCAAATGAAGACAAAGTTGTGACATTATAGCTGTCAAACGAAGTTACTGGTATCTGACAGCAACAGCTATTGCTTTAGTACAAAATTTCAAAGTCCTCTATGCATGATCTGTTTCATTACAAGAACCAATTGTGATGGGATTTGTCTGTGAGTGTGTGTAACAGCTAACGTTCCTTTTATTAACCCACATACAATAACTGGATTAACCCCAAGAATCAAGACGCACTGGTTATGAATCCAATAGCAACCATCATTGGTGACATTTCATTTGATGTCAACATGGTTATAGCAATAAAATCAACAGCAAGGTGGAGGAAATCGCATTATAGTCTTTTTACGTGAGAAATTGAAACAGAGCAAATTCAAAGTGAAATACCATTCAATGAAACCAGATACAAGAACTTTTATTGTAGTGTGCTCAAATAAAAAACACCCTGAGAGATGATACAGACTACATTAATGGTGACTTTCAAGATTGCTTCCTCCATATTTTATTTACATCTTAATTTATTAGGACTTTTATTGCAATTTAGAATTAATTTAAACTTGTTTACTATGAAGTGTCAAAGTAATCTCACCATAGAGATCTCAATTAATGTACTACTTTTCTAAAAAAATGTCCTTTTCATATTTGCAAAATGTAATCATTGTCGTATAATTATATTTACAAACAAGACGAATGAAAAGCTGTCTTGGTGTATCACTTCAATTTTAAATAGATAATTGCTTCACAGCTCGTTATATTACACCACAATAAATGTTTTCTTTACTAGATTCTTGAATATCTTATAATTTAGGCCTCAGTTCTCCAAACTCATAAATAGGTTGGCATGAAACTACTCCCATGAAATAGCCCTGTAGAATTGAACACTACTCAAGTGCAGGGTTAAACACATTTGTAAGTCTTGAAGGATCAGACCTTTAAACCTTAACACACTCCTGTAATAATATGTCCCACATCACAGGGATGCCATTACAGTCAGTTGGTTACAGGCAGATTGTGTCTGTCCCCTACACAGGTATCGAAGGTACATTAGTTCCATGATTTTGCTGCTGCTGTTGTTCCTTTGTCTAGTTGGGAACAGATAATCTAAATCGAAAGAAAAGTGATGGGAGAGGGGACACTGAAGGGAGAAGGTATGAGGGGCAGTCCTGGATTAACCAATATGCAGTCAATATACTTGCACAGGGCCCGCATCTCAGAAGGGCTCCAAACCACTGTGGGGAGGTGACCAAAAAACACAAAAGCAAACCCAATCAGCGCTGTGCCAGGTTGCAATGCAACTCTCGCAGATTTGGTCCAAGGAGTTTTTCTCTCTCATGTCCCAGGCAGGAGCCGCGCCAGGGTTTTTGGTGCCCTAGGCGAGGGTCCTTCCGCTCTCCCAGTCGTTGGCAACAATTCTGCAGCAGGGGGGTCCTTCCGCAGCTCCCAATCTTTGGGGCACTTTGGCGGCGGGTACCGGAGCGAGTGAAGGACCCGCCGCAGAATTACCACCGAAGACCCAGAGCGCGGAAGGACCCCCCGCCACCGAGGGTGGCAAAATGCCACCTCCCCCAAACCCTAGTGCCCTAGGCGACCGCCTAGGTCACCTAAATGGAAGCACCAGCCCTGGTCCCAGGGTAAGTCATCACATCCAGGGAATGCAAGGATTCAGTACAGTTAATTACGCTGTTAGCACTAGCCTTTGAAAAGGGAGCAGGAAGAGAGCAGAACCTTATGGAGTGCTCAGGAGAGGAGAGAGAGAGGGGCTTGGATGGGTTCTTAAGTGTTTCCTCTGGGTAAAAAACAAAACAAAAACCAAAACAAACACACCCACCTTTTCTGCTGTTGGGGGCCCTAAGGAGTGACATAGGCAAGGGACAGATGTGGTCTTCTTCCTCAATCTCCATGTGACAAGGAGGAAGTTCTTCTCACACAGATGCTATTCGTCCCATCAGCCAACTGCGTTTCAGAGCTGCCAACCATTACTATTCTCCAGGGTGCATGGCACCTTTACGTTTCTCTTGAAAAAAAATCAAGCTGTTTTTGAAGTTCACCAGGTCTCAGTTGGCTCTCTTACTTCTCTCAATCTTTAAAAGTAAATGTTAATACCATTTTAATTTAAAAATATCTCATTTATGCGCCTTCTCTTCAGATTCAGCCTGGCATCCCAACAGTCTTGGAAAAGCATAAACATGAGTGAACTAAAAAAATATGATTTTACAACCACACTACAGCCTTTGTCATGGGAATATCAATATCAGCACTGTAATACTCCGTAATTTGTAAGAGAGCACACCCTACTACTTCAGCTTTTTAAAGGTCTTAATTTTGATTGTCTGCCATTCCAGATCTTATCCAAAGACTTTCAAGGCTGCTAACGTAGTGACATACTGCGCATGCAGCATGTTGCTATCTTGAACAGAATGCTAGAGGAATTTAAAGCACAGGGTTGTGGTTCTCATTCACTGTAAGAGAACTAAAAACATTCTGACGTATGAATCCAATTAAAGATTTGAGAACATATTCCAGTGAATCTCAGACCAATGACAACTTTATTCTTTCCAAACAAAAATTGATCATTTAAGTTTCAGTGCAAAAGTTGTTTTTTTTTTTGTTTTACAGATAGGTTGATTACAGGGGATGTAACCTGGATGTGAGAAGCCTTATTAATTAAGCATTAACTAAGACCACCACCTGAGAAAGAGAGCTAGTGTCTAACAACCCAGAGAAAAGACCTGGGGTGAGAAAATAGCCAGGTTCTACTAGCTGACAAATGGGAGAGATGGCAGCTAAATCTCAGCTAATAATTAACTATTAATAATTTAGTCAATTTACCTTTTATTTCCTAGTCACAAATTCTCCATGAGATGACTCTGAAATTCTCAAATGTATTTCTTGTTAAAAATTATTGAGCAAATTGCCAATAGAGGAGGAGAGGTTCTTTGAGTTACATCAATGAATACATTCAGTGCAACTATTCATGGTACATAAAGTTAAACATGCGCATAAATAGTTGCAGGATCTGGGTAAAATAGCCATGAATGCTGGTAACAACTGCTAGGCATATCCAAGTTTATAATGCATGGTTAACGCACATTTACTTATCAAGAGCCTTACATTCAGCCAGTGAAATGAAAGGAAAAATTCTGAAACCAAAGGTCTGATTGCCTATGGTAATTGCTTTGTTATGCAGGAATCATCAGACGGTACTGTTACATGTACTCTTATGAGCTCTCCTCCTTAATGTGAAAGCAGTGTATAGCTTTAGAAGAAATATTAGTTGTTAGTTTTATGGATGTAGAACTTTTGGGGAAAGCTGTGGCAAACAGCAAGAGGATTTGCTCTCTGTCTTAATCTCTCTAACTGCAGTTAATCTGAGGGCAGAGTTGTTTCCTGAGAATGAGGCATTGGTGTTTGGGGCTGAGGGAAAAAGGCGTTTGCCTGAATGCTGTTTTGTGACCACCTCTGTTCAAAGACTAGTGTATACAGTGTGACTAAAGCAAGTTGCTCTCAGAAAATCTCCAGATTCTGCCTCTCTAATTTTTCCTCTAATGGGAAGCTGACCTCCAAGACCATGACATCTGCTACTTGCTTTGCAGTACGAAAACCCTATTCCATAGTTGTTGTAGATTAATATACAGGCCAAAATCTAAACATTTGTTATGATCAGATTACATTCTACACTGACTATCACAGTGCTGTTTATTAATGCTAATATTTATACTTGGTGGTAGTTAGAGATTTTTGGAAAGATACCTGAAAAATGATCAGAGAAGATTTAGTGGGTTGATAAAACTGTCACACTTCCACTCAGAAATTACTTATTTTGTTGAAGCTCTTCCGTAATTAAGGGAATTCAAACATTAAAGATGCAAATAGTGTTATCACTGAGTTATACCTGCCATAGCTCCACTTTTGTTAGATGCCTTTAATCAGTTTCTCCAGCCTCATATGCAAATTTTATGTCCTGTTCACAGTGAATCTCTCCTGGAGAAAGTTTCATTATCCTGTCTGATCTATTGGCTTGTGGCATAATGATCCAGGAGGCAAATCAGCAGACTGCAGCAGTTCATTTGAGTCTGGAATGTGAACAAAAGGAGACTTCAATCTGAAGATAACAAAGGGCGGGAAATCAGCGGGGACATAAACCGAACAGCCACAGTGACACAACATGCAGCCTGATCCAGAGCAGCAAAAGCAGTAAAGAAAAACAACTGGACTAATTTTTAAATATGTTAAGGGTACAGTGGCAAAAAACATTTTGCAGGCACAACTTCATGAGCCTAAGTGCTTTAAAATGTAAGCCCTAAAAGCCACCAGGACACAGAGAAGCCAGCAAATAAAAAATAGCCAAACTGGAAGGAAAAGAGGGACCACTTCAGCACAAGTCCGCACAACAACAAGAGCATAAAACAAAATCTAGAGCAATGTCAGACAGCAGTGATACCCAAATATACCACATTAGGCAGAGCAAGTGAGCAGGCCAGCAGGAGATAAAACTATAGCAGCCAGTAATTAAACCTAGCAATTTCTATGTTATGACTGTGAAAGTTAAAGAGTATTTTTAAAGCATGTATGATGTCTATGCATGGCTGAAATGTAAATATTTCCCAGGAAAGTAATATAAACAAGACATATGTATATGTACATATACCATAGAAAAATAAAATGCCTTAACATTTCTTTACCTCATATAAAAGTGTTAAGACTTAATGTTTGTAAAATGATTTGGAATCCCGATAATAGGTGCCATCCAAGCAGTATTCGTTATTTATAATCTAATGATGTCCAGACTGAGCACAGATACATGCCGCATATCACTGGCAAAGTTAGTCAGTCATGTGTTAATCTTGAGAAATCTGTGAAAGATTTATGATTTCTTTCCCATTTTAATAGGTGTATCTTCTGATTAGCTTACAGGAAGTGCATTAATCACTGTTTTAGAGTCTTTTATCTTGATTATATAGAGATTCATTTTGAAACTGTGTGGCCAGACTTCAGTGTAATGATGTTTCATTTACACAGAATATCATTAGCTCAAGCAATAAAAGTTGGCTGGAACTTTTCATAAAATCTCTCAGCATATTTAGTTCAGTCAGAGCTTTCCTTTCACGATCATATGAGACATTTCAATTTCAAACCCAGGGACACCTCTTTGTGTGTCTAAGAATTAATTAAATAAAGATTTCTTTCCCAATGTAGTTTAATTGGAGAAAGAAGCACTTCAGGGCACTTCAGAGTGGCTTTCCTGAGAAATGCTCCATTTAGGTCAATAGCTATAACTTCATATTACAATATTTAGGGCTACAGCTATAATTCGTATTAAAATAAATGTGCATACCTATTTTGCACAGAAAAACCCTCAAGACATCCATCACCACGAGATTCTGCCTGCAGCTAGAAACACAGATAATGGTCCCTGTAACCTCCAGCAAGTTATTCCATCATTAGATTAACCACTACTAAGGCAAGCCCATACATCATTAAAAAAGACAAGTGCAGTGTTGGCAATACAAGAATAATAAGTAGAACAACCCGCATTGTCACTTTGTGTAGGAATGGAGCAGAAATTTTAGAGACACCGGGGAGAATGTAGTCACTACAAAAAAAAAAAACAAAAAAAGGATGAACCAAATGCCTGTTCAGCAGATGTGTCTATCCAGTTTATCAGTATTTACATTATGGTTACAGTATGAAAATTGACTACATTAGTCACAATGTCAAAATAAGCTGTTCTGACATCCAGAATATTGCACGTTGTTATCCTACTAATGAATTAAATGCTTTTTACTTAACCTTACCTTTATTCTCCTCTCTGTTTTAGTGACAGCTTGTTATTTATGTGAAATATTTCCCATCTAAGCTTGTCTGCAGAGCACTACAAGTAAATACTGAATATCCACAAGGGCCAGAGTTGGCCTCCATTACTCACACTGAATAGACATACCCATCTTCTCTGTAATATTCAGGATCATCATCCTGATTTTTCTGTGTGTGCTCACCATTACTATCAGTTCACATGCCTCCGGGCCTGATCCATGGAAACAGGGTAACATCATACCTGCCTTGTGAGTACTTCAGACCAATCTATGTACAGTGCCTGGGCAATCCAACCCATATTCCTGCTAAATCCTGACTCTCAAACTCAACCCAGTGCAACCCCCAATACCATTCTCCCTTAACATTAGATGGATGTGATTTGTCCATTGGGGATCATAGAAAAAGCTCATCCCACAACATGCCTCTTCTCCCAAACCATCAAAGATGAAGACCTAAAGCCTGCTAACCCAGTTATAATCCATCTGCTGTTTGCCAGGTATCTTGAGGGCTCACGGCACTATCAATTGCCTACAAATCCAAACATCCACCTTGTTTCAGATATCTCCTGAAAATTACAAGCAGAAAAGTTTTACCTCACATTCTGCACTTGACCTGCTGGTTCTCACTATAGGGCAAGCATAGGGCATAACAGTCCAGTATCCAGATTCTTTAGGAATTAAATGCCCACAAAGCTGCAGATGTTGCTGCACTAATCCTGAAGGAATACATACCAACATTTTCTAGACTGTTCCCCAAACAGGCCAATACTTAGCAGCAAATGGATATCTGGTTGGGTAGGTGCCTTCCCTGTGTAAAAGGCCTAGTTCTTGTATATGCAGAACCAGAAATGTTCCAGTGGCTTTCATGGACATACTTGTCTATCTGAACATTCCCTTAGTTGTATTATAGTCCTCCACCCACTCTGTTTGATCAGACTTTGACCCTTATTTAACCTGTACCTTTGCCAATTCCAATTACAAGCCTGGAGCAGTCCCTTTATGTCCCAATCACATCTTCACTAACCCTAACAGTGCTGAAAAGTAGAGCTAATTCCAATGTGTCAAAATTTCCTTCTATCTCAAACTGGAACAAGAGGAGAGATGTACATATTTCTTTATCTAGAAAGTAAAACTGGTGGTATAACACATTGTTACTCTGATGACCACAAGCAGTTCTATGTCCCATTGTTGGGGCCTGATCCTGTTCCAATTTAAGCCAGTGTCAAAACTCCTATTGATTTCATGATTGTGTGCATGCAAAGTGAACATTTTTCAACCAACTGTAGCAGAACAATTTTTAAACATAAAACTTTCTGCAGGCAGGGAATCATGGCAAGATAGTGAAGTTCTTTTACTAATATTAAAAAAGTATACTTGGACACATAAGGTACCAATCCTACATTTATAGGGACATGAATAAAAACCTAATAGACCTTTTCCATCTCCAATGTCTATGTCTGTATGATCTAAGAATAAACAGTTTGCTCCTTTTATCTCATCTTTAAGATCTGCTGTTTATACATTACACAGCCTTTCTTTTCTACAAAAAGTACCGACAAACATGTTGGCATAGCATTGATTTATTTTATGGTGCCCCAAGTTTTTCTTTCTTGGCAGCAGAATTATCCTTAATCAGTCTACCTGCACAGTTGTATAGTATTTTTAGATTGTGCATCACAATATATTGGCCCAAACTTACAATCCATGTTAAGTTCCTGTTGAATCAGTTAGAGACTACAGCCAAAGCAGGGGGAAAAGTGATAAAATAGGTCCCAGCCAGGGCCATCCTATCCCACTGCACGCCAAGACAAGAAGTGCTAGAGGAGACTCCACCCACATTTTCGCCCCTCCTCTCTCTCTCTCCTTCAGGACCTTCAGACATTTGGAGAATTTTATGCACACTGTGCTGATTGGCCATTTGTTCCAGTCATCTCCCTCCCCATTCCTCAGTCTCTTCACCTCATCTTCACTCCACATCTTCTCCCCCATCTCATCCTCCTTGCCTTCACTTTTCTTTCAGTTTAGTGTATCCCTTTCTAATTTGTCCTTCCCCCCTCAAAAAAGAATTAACATACTGTTTGCTGCCATTTCATTGTTCACTCTGCTTGTGCAGTAGTTTTTTCTTCACCCTGTGTCTCTCTTGCCTGTTTAGATTGAAAGCTCTTCGTGGCAGGAACTATCTACTTGTCTGTGTTTATACAGTGTCTAGGATATTGGGCTCTCTTCTTGGTTGGTCCTTAGGCACTGCCATAACAAAACATGATCAATCATAATAAGTGGGTACACAAGCGATGACTATTGTTCCCTTAATAATCTGTGTAATTTGCTGACCAGTCCTGACTATATTAATCTAATGCATAATTGTACAATAATGTTGGGGGGCTCAAGCTTGCTGAGAAGAATTTCATACATATGATACAAAATAGTAACTTACCTTTCATGGCTGTTGTTCTTCGAGATGTGTTGCATGGTAAGTGTATACCTCATACATTGCTGCCAGAGTGTTTTCCCTAGTGCAGGGATTGGCAACCTTTGTCATGTAGTCCATCAGGGAAATCCACTGGCAGGCTGGATGGTTTGTTTACAGGCAGCATCTGCAGGTTTGGTTTATCGCAGCTTTCACTGTCCACGGTTCACCACTCCAGGCCAATGGGGGCTGCAGGAAGCGGCAGTCAGCACATCCCTCAGCCCATGCTGCTTCCCGCAGCCCCAGTTGTCCTGGAATGGCAAACCATAGCCAGTGGGAGCTGTGATCAGCCAAACCTGCAGATGCTGCCTGTAAACAAACCGTCCCAGCCTGCCAGTGGATTTCCCTGACAGGCTGCATGCCAAAGGTTGCCGATCCCTGCACTAGTGGTACACATAGGATGGTCTCCCTCACCAATGAGCTCCTTGTGTAATGATACATGGTATAAAGGGCAGAGTCACCCCAACCTCTCCCTCAGTTCCTTCTCACAAGAATTCAACTGTAAGCTCCAATGTGCTGGGGAAGAAGAGTGGGTCATGTATTGGACATATGCTCAACACATCTCAAAGAACAACAGCTACAAAAAGTAACCTCTGTTTCCTTCATGTGCTTGCAAATATCCATTAGATACAGTCCTATCCAAGTAGGAGGCTCAATGAACACTGAGGGTGTGGATGTGATGAGCTGGATCACAGAACCCCATTGGGAGCTGCCACCTGATGTGCCAAGACTACTTCTGCCTCCTGCTTTCCCTGCCAAGCTTGAGATCCCAGCACCCTGTTTTGCTGAGCCAGACACACCCGTCTGCTCCAACACAGACCCAGGGTCTGATTTACTTGCCCCAAAGCTGCAGATTTAAGTGAAAGCTGCTTACAGAAGTGTTCTTTTCTTTAACACTCAGATGTCCAACTCCCAATGGGGTCTAAAACCCAAATAAATCCATTTTACCCTGTATAAAGCTTATACAAGGTAAACTCATACATTGTTCATCCTCTATAACACTGATAGAGAGATATGCACAGCTGTTTCCACCCCCACCAGGTATTAATACATACTCTGGGTTAATTAATAAGTAAAAAGTGATTTTATTAAATACAGAAAGTAGGATTTAAGTGGTTCCAAGTAGTAAGAGACAGAACAAAATGAGTTACCAAGCAAAATAAAATAAAACACGCAAATCTAAGCCTAATACAGTAATACAATTGAGTTCAGATAATATCTCACCCTGAAAGAGGTTTCAATACATTTCTTTCACAGACTGGATCTCTTTCTAGTCTGGGCACAATCCCTTTTCCCTGGTACAACCCTTGTTCCAGCTCAGGTGGTAGCTAGGGGATTCCTCATGATGGTTCTCCTCTTGATGGTTCTCCATTTATATATCTTTCGCATAAGGCGGGAATCCTTTGTTCCTCTCTGGGTTCCCACTCCCTCCTTCTCAATGGAAAGACACTAGGTTAAAGATAGATTACAGTTCAGGTGACATGATCACATATCACTGTAAGACTTCATTACCCACTTGCCAGCACATATGTATTCAGGCAGGTAAAACAGAGCCATCAGCAGTCAATTGTCCTGGTTAATGGGAGTCATCAAGATTCCAAACCACCATTAATTGCCCACACTTCGCATAATTACAATAGGCCTTCAGAGTTATATTTTATATTTCTAGTTCCAGATACAAGTGTGGAACATTTATACAAATAGGATGATCACACTCAGTAGATTATAAGCTTTGTAATGAAACCTTACAAGAGACCTTTTGCATGAAGCATATTCCAGTTATATTAGCATATTTTCATAAAATCATATAGAGTGCAAGTCACAGTGGAGTCTTTACTCATTCCTATGTGAATGCAGTTTCAGGAAGAACCCTGGCAAGTAGATAGACTGATTCAAGTGAAAGTCAGAAATCACTTTAAAAAGGAACTTAGGGTGTGACAGCTGCACTTTGTCCTTGTAGAAAACTGTGTATGGTGGGACAGTGATCAATGTATTTAATTCACCTACCCTTTTGCTTGAGGTGATGACTACATGGAAGGTCACCTTCACTGACAAGTGAAAAATTAAGCATTGATGCCAACTGCTCAAAGGGAGGATCATAAGTGGTGACAACACTAAGTTCAGGTCCCAGGAAGGTACTGGGTCTCTGACGGGTAAAAACAATCTATCTTGACTGTTAAGTAATCTGTGAGACTGCTTTCACTCATCCTATTCATGTCTGAGAGTGAAAAGCTGAGATGGCTGGCAGGTGCACCCTGATGGAGCTAAGCACTAAACCTTGAGGTTCAAGAAATAGTGAAGTATCATTTGAAATTGAGTCTGCATCAGGCAGACTGATGGGCTGTTTCCCCTACATCTTCCCTGAAGGGGTTAAGGTGTCTCAAAAGGAGCCAATTAACCTAATAGGTAGCACTTAGGAGATGACTTAGACTTGACTGACAAGCACTAATTGAAGATGGAGTTCATCTGGGCAGAGTAGGTGGGGCTTGTATAAAGCCAGGAAGGTAGAGCAGAAGGGGACTGCAGTGTGGAAAGCCTAGTCAGGAGAAAAGGAGCAAACACAGAGGAGAGCAGAAGCCCTGGGATCCTGACCTTTAGGGAAGAGTTTATCCAGAGGAGTGGTAGAGAAGAAAGCCTGCAGAGGTCAGAGTATGAAGAGGCCAAGGGAAATGGCAGCAAGGATGGAGGCATGTAGACCTTGGATGTTGATTCAAGGGCTGGAACCTAGGCTTGGGTTCTCCTATCAGCCACTAGGGAAGTGGCATAGTTCTGAATCGTAAGACTACCTGGAATGGGTGGTCCAGTGAGACTCTGCTACTACTCCAGAAGGAGAAAACTGTACAGTGACCTGGCCAGACGGCCCAGCCAAAAAGAAGAAGCACTGTGACTCCTAAAGAGCAAGAGGAGCCCTGGCACAAATTAGTGAAGGAAGGGGCCATCAAATCAGCCAGAGCTGGTGACCAGATGCAGCCACACAGGAGTGTCCCAACTTTGAGTAAACCCCCTGACAGAGACATTATGGGAAGCTGACCAGATGGAGAAATATTTCCACTTACTCAGGTAAGTAGCCCTCATTGCAGGTTTCCTGCTGTTCAGTGGCACTCCTCAGTGTGCTTCTTAACAGTTTTCATCCTCTTCATTCAACCCTGAAGGCCACCTCTGGCTTTGAATATCAGGAAATAATAGTAATAAATTCCCTACCCTGGTTACACAAGGGCACCCAAAGAATGTAGAGTTGGCACTACATGTCTCATGAGATGGGTCTCTGAAGAGGAACTGGGTAGGTAGGTGGGAAGGGGGAGGATGGAAAAAAATTGAAGAGTGTATTCGAATTCCAATGTGCTTAGCTTCAACTTGTCTCAGGGTGATGCATTGTCAAACAGATGAAATTGGACAACCTCTATATTCATTCACTGCTGCCACCATTAGTGAGTCAGGTCTAGGGTATAGATAAAATTGTTCAGACTCCTGAGATGGAACTTGAAAGTTTACTCTGTTCTCTTTGTAACCAGTAGAATAGAGGAAGGAGTTTGGCTGGCTACTTAATGGCCTCATTTATGGGCACGGCCACTTTCCTTGGTGTACTGGAATGGAGAATATCAATAAGTTTAGGAGCAGTTTCTTCCAGAAGCACTACTTGAATACTCAGAGACTGCTATCCTTCTAAGGAGCTCCTGATGCACCTCAAAATCACCGGGTATTGGGGTGGAATCTTCCCATACCAGGGCTTCATTGGGCAACGACTACGATGCCTGCAGAGGAGCTAAGGGAGAAAGCTCCCTAAGCTGCTCCTGTGGTACCAGGAGATGTTGTTGCTTTGGGATAGGTTAAGGAAAACCCTGGGCTTAAGTATCCACTAGATGACTGGTAATGACTGAGGCATGTCTGTCAGTACCTAAATCTTCTAGAGTGAGGGTTTGTTGAAACAGAGCTAGAGGCTGGAGGCATTCCCCGAGTCATCCAGTAGGACCATTGGCATTGCGGGAGGGGGGAGATGGCTGGTATGGTACTGGGTCCCAGGCAGGTCTGGCACAAGCTTTCTGCTCTCTAGCTGAAGCCCTAGTGGAATCACACTGACATATATGGGAGTGGGAGGAAACTCCAGACTCTTGGTACCAGGATACCTGAGATCCCACCTCAGAGTCTGATGAGCCAGGGTGGTGCAGTACTGGAAGGGGGCCTCCAGGACAATAATTCAGGATGATGTACTGGAGGGAGAATGAAAGGCTTCCTAGCTGCTGGTAGAGTGTGGCTAGGAGGAGCAGATACTGTAGTGAGTATATGACTGGAGCGCTCAGGTGCCCAAAGTCTCAACTGCTGCACCACCCTCAGAGGAGGGTTGCCAAGTTGAAACAAGGGGGAGGATGATATCAACAGGCACAGTAAGTATCTGGCCATGGCATAGGCCTCTGGAGTGATCAGAACAGATGTAGGCTATTGTCCTGCAAGAATTAAGGGTTGCACTGTTAGTGAGGTACCTGGTCTCGACAGTCCTTGCGGGCATATCAGAGTCAATGGGGCAGGTCTGTCTGGAAGAGTCATTACTGAAAGCAGCGAGCCAAAGGTCTTGCTCTACCATCAGTATCAAACCAATCTTCTGTGAAGGAGTCCCGGACTCAGGGAACAAGATACCATATTTTTCAGAGAACAAGATACCGTTTTTTTTTCTTATGCTTCTGAGGTCAGGACTGTTCAGAAGCCCTAGACCTTGAACAAGATGGACCTGGTGACAGGGATCTCCTCCAGATCTGCTCTGCTGGTAATGCTGCAGCAGCACTTGAAGAAGGGGTTGATGAAGAATTTCCCTTTCATAACTGAGAAGTTTCAGATGGTTATTTCAGGGCTGCCTCACTGAGGATATAATGGAGATGCATCTCCCTCAGTTTCTTTGTCCTGGTCCTAAAACCACGGCAAAGAGAGCATCTATCTCTAACACGACCTTCACCCAGGCATTTGAGACAGTGCGAATGAGGGTTACTGACAAGGATAGGTTTTCTGCAGCCCAGGTTGAACTCCAGGAACCTTGGGATAGGCCCTGCTAGTATTGGGTGGGGTCTGGAGGCCCTGCTAAGCAAAGTTTAGACAGAAAGCTTAAATAACCTAAATAAAATACTAAAATGAACTTAATAAAAATAATAAATGAAAACAAAGCAAAAGTGAAGAGTACCAATAGGTAAGTAGTTTACTAGGAACACTGAAGCTCTGACCATGGGATGATGAGAAGGAACTGAAGAAGGGGGCAGAGCTTCACTTCATGAGGAGCTTGGTGATGGGCAGGGCTGCTTCTATGGATCCTGCTAGGGCAAACACTCAGGCACTGGATGTGTACACACACCGATGTGTACACATAGTGTAATGGACATACGCAATGATGTAAAGAAGAATAAATAAAATCTTGATATTGTAATGAACTCTGTGGTAACAGACACCTCTGCTGTGTAAATCCCACTGTCTCCTGTAGGGTTCTGCATGGGCACAATGATTTCCACATGTGGAGTTTATTGAAGGATTTTGCCTAAAAAATGAAACCTTTTTTTTTAAATGAAAATTTACTATTTTTTAAATGAAAACAACTTTTTAAAATAACTTAGCCACAATGACACTACCTACACTTTTGTGTATATAAAAAGTCATTTTAAGTAAATGTGCCCTAGAAAATAACTCCAAAATACTATTTACAGTTAAGGTGTTACATTATTTATGAATCTATTTATTTATTACTCCTATTTCATACACTGTTTTCATTACAGTCAAGCTCATTATTTTTTTCTAGCTATTGTGAAAGTCACAATATCCCAAGGAAGATAAAAAAAATCTATAGCCTAGCAATTCAGTTCATGAACATAACTATGGTCTTGATCCAACTCCTTTTGAAGTCAGTGGACGTCTTTCCATTGACTCTAAAGGAGGCTGGATCAGATCCTGAATGTACTGTTTTAGAAAGACAAAAGAGGTATCACATACATGTAGAACCTTATGCCTTTGCAATTCAAACACAACAAGATTCTATAATATAATTATTTCCAAAAATGGTTCTTGGGTCCATAGCTTTTTCCTAGTGGAGATTTTGATTACAAGTGAAAATGAAGTTTGATAGCTTTATCTATGATCCTGCAAGCACTTAAAGTAACGTGTAATTTAAACATTAAACTAGTCCCATGTCACGCCCATTCTTCAAGCTGTGCATTTGCTAAAGTACTTGGTAGATCAAGCCCCATGTCCTTTGCGGAAGTTGGTGCTCTTTGTACAACCACTGCTCAGTTGGGGATAATTCATTCATTTCTTGCCTTAAAATAATGAAATAATATCCAGTGAAAATACCTAAAGAATGGCATGGGAATCTTGTACAAACTATAGTTAAAACAAATAAATCTGTCAATTAATCATCTGCAACCGTGTTTATTTAGTATCAAACTTTACTGTACTCTGTTTCTGTAGTGGTGGCAAAATAAATCAAGTAATAATTTAATATAACATAAACCTACCATGATTTTAAACGGCCTTTGAGCAATGTGAGTTACTATGTTAACTGAATACCACTCAAACCAAACTTTCCTTGGAATGTATTTATTCACAGCACTACCTATATTAACTCAGTAGTCTCACCTTTGCATTAACCTTACCACTGCTTTGTCATGTCAGTTCAGCTGGTCTAGTGTGGAAGCTTTACCATAATTATTCTCAGAGCTGAATTCCTGCTATGTTTTCAACATATGGTACTCTAACCAGTTCCTTTCTCTGAGGAAAGGATATTCACTTCTGCTGCTTCTCTCTTTAAGTATGTGTCCTCTCAGCACCAAATGCTTCTATGTAATATAAAAAGGGAGCAATACAACTGCAGAAGTGTCAGTTTTCTGGTATATCAATATTTCACTTTTATCTGAACAAGACGAACAAATGTCATAATGCATATCACATGCAGAATTTATAGACAGGATAAGAATTTAGATACAATTGCATTAATTTAGATTTATAATAAAAGACACTATAATGAAAAGGAGAGAACAGTTGTATGCTGTAGGTAAAGAATGTATTTCAGCTGCAAATAGAGATAGGCTCAACCAACCTCTGTATCTGAACACTGTTAAAATTAGGGGAAATTCAGATCCAGATTCAAATGCAAACTTTGTGTACCATGCCCATCATGAGCTATAATATCTACTGCAGAATAGAGAAAAGAGTAGGAGTACTTGTGGCACCTTAGAGACTAACAAATTTATTTGAGCATAAGCTTTTGTGGGCTACAGCCCACTTCATCGGATGCATGTAGTGGAAAATACAGTAGGAAGATATACACATACTGTGACAAAGCTCCTCCTCTACCTTAGTGGATCCTGCGCTTACTGGCAGATTTGCTTGCCTCACAGATTCACCCTGTGGGTCGGGAAACAGCCCAGAGACCTTTCCTTCTGGTAGGAGCCACAGTCCAGGTTAATTCCTCCTGTGTTTGATCAGGAGTTGGGAGGTTTGGGGGTTCCAGCCCAGGGCCCTATGGACTGCAGCTGTCTAGAGTGCTTCCTGGTACAACTGCACAACAGCTACGACTCCCTGGGCTACTTCTTCATGGCCTCCTCCCAACAACTTCTTTATCCTCACCACGGGACCTTCCTCCTGATGTATGATAATGCTTGTACTTCTCAGTCCTCCAGCAGTATGCCCACTCACTCTCAGCTTCTTGCACACCTCTTGCTACCAGTTCCTCGCATGCACTTCCTCTCCTCTGACTCATTCTGGCCTGACTGGAGTGAGCCCTTTTATAGCATCAGAGGGGCCTTAATTAGAGTCAGGTGCTTAACTGCCTCACCTTACTCTTAGCAGGTTAATTGGAGTCAGCTGTTCTCATTAGCCTGCAGCAGCCTCTGCTCTGGTCACTCAGGGAACAGAAAACTGCTTATCCAGTGGCCAGTATGTCTCCCTTCGACTACTCTGCCGTGCCCAACTGGCCTAGGTCTATCAAAATACACAGAGAACATGAAACAATGGGTGTTACCATACACACTCTAACGAGAGTAATCAGTTAAGGTGAGCTATTACCAGCAGGAGAGAGAAAAAGTTTTTGTAGTGGTAACCAAAATAGTCCATTTGCAGCAGTTGACAAGAAGTTGTGAGGAACAATTGGGGATGGGGGCGGGGCAATAAACATGGGGAAATAGTTTTATTTTGTGTAATGACCCATCCACTCCCTGTCTTTATTTAAGCCTAATTTAATGATATCCATTTTGCAAATTAATTCCAATTCAGCAGTCTCTTGTTGGAGTCTGTTTTTGAAGTTTTCTTGTTGTAATATTGGAATCCTGGACACCCCATCATCTCAGGCATTGGAACCCTGACAGCAGGATTGTCTGGCTATGTAGACTCCCTCCTCAGGCCCTATGCTACCAGCACTCCTAGCTATCTTCGAGACACCACTGACTTCCTGAGGAAACTACAATCCATTGGTGATCTTCTCAAAAACACCATCTAGCCGCTATGGATGTAGAAGCCCTCTATACCAATGTTCCACACAAAGATGGACTACAAGTCATCAGGAACAGTATCCCTGATAATTTCACGGCAAACCTGGAGGCAGAAATTTGTGACTTTGTCCTCACCCATAACTATTTCACATTTGGGGACAACATATACCTTCAAATCAGCGGGACTGCTATGGGTACCCCCATGGCCCCACAGTATGCCAACATTTTTATGGCTGACTTAGAACAACGCTTCCTCAACTCTCGTCCCCTAACACCCTTGCTCTACTTGCACTACATTGATGACATTTTCATCATCTGGACCCATGGGAAAGAAGACCTTGAGGAATTCCACCATGATTTCAACGATTTCCACCCCACCATCAACCTCAGTCTGGACCAGTCCACACAAGAGATCCACTTCCTGGACACTACAGTGTTAATAAGCGATGGTCACATAAATACCACTCTATACCAGAAACCTACTGACCACTATACTTATCTACATGCCTCCAGCTTTCATCCAGACCACACCACTCGATCCATTGTCTACAGCCAACCTCTATGATACAATCGCATTTGCTCCAACCCCTCAGACACAGACAGACACCTACAAGATCTCTATCAACCGTTCTTACAACTACAATACCCACCTGCTGAAGTGAAGAAACAGATTGACAGAGCCAGAAGAGTACCCAGAAGTCACCTACTACAGGAAAGACTCAACAAAGAAAGTAACAGAACGCCACTATCCATCACCTTCTGCCCCCAACTAAAACCTCTCCAGCGCATCATCAAGGTTCTACAACCTATCCTGAAGGACGATCCATCACTCTCACAGATCCTGGGAGACTGGCCAGTCCTTGCTTATAGACAGCCCCCCAACCTGGAGCAAATTCTCACCAGCAACCACAGACAACACAACAAAAACACTAACCCAGGAACCTATCCTTGCAACAAAGCCCGTTGCCAACTCTGTCCACATATCTAGTCAGGGGACACCATCATAGGACCTAATCACTTCAGCCACACTATCAGAGGCTCGTTCACCTGCACATCTACCAATGTGATATATGCCATCATGTGCCGGCAATGTCCCTCTGCCATGTACATTGGCCAGACCAGATAGTGTCTATGTAAAAGAAAAAGTGGACACAAATCAGACGTCAAGAATTATAACATTCAAAAACCAGTTGGAGAACACTTCAATCTCCCTGGTCACTCCATTACAGACCTAGAAGTTGCAGTATTACAACAAAAAAACAGACTCAAATGAGAGACTGCTGAATTGGAATTGATTTGCAAAACGGACATCATTAAACTAGGCTTAAATAAAGACTGGGAGTGGATGGGTCATTAAACAAAGTAAAACTATTTCCCCATGTTTATTCCCCGCCCCGCAACTGTTCCTCACACCTTCTTGTCACTGCTGCAAATGGACCATTTTGATTACCACTACAAAAAGTTTCTCTCTCCTGCTGGTAATAGCTCACTTTAACTGATCACTCTCTTTAGAGTGGGTATGGTAACACCCATTGTTTCATGTTCTCTGTGTATATATATCTACTTCCTACTGTATTTTCCACTGCATGCATCCAATGAAGTGGGCGGTAGCCCACAAAAGCTTATGCTCAGATAAATTTGTTAGTCTCTAAGGTGCCACAAGTACTCCTGTTCTTGAGACTAACACGGGTGTGCATAGCTAAAACCAGAGAAAGAGGAGCACCAAACGCGAAGTCGTCTACCTCCTCAGTCTACATAAAATAGCGCGGACTGTGATGCAGTGTTCTAAAATGATACTTGGCTCGTTTATTTCCTCCTCAAAATCCAGAAAAGAGTCCTCAATGATAATGAAATCCCATAACATAGTAGTAGTCCTCCTCCAAGGGGGAGAGATAGCTCAGTGGTTTGAGCATTGGTCTGCTACACCCAGCGTTGTGAGCTTAATCCTTAAGAGGGCCGTTTAGGGAACTGGGGTAAAAATCTGTCTGGAGATTGGTCCTGCTTTGAGCAGGGGGTTGGACTAGATGACCTCCTGAGGTTCCTTCTACCCCTAATATTAAAGAAACATCAAAATTAAAATTTCATGAGGCACTGTAGTTTTCCTCATCCTTACAGGGTGTTCAGTAATCAAAGGAACTTCTGAAAGTGTCTCACACTGTTGCTCATTTATTTTACCCTTATTTTATTTTCAGTTTATTCTGAGTGTTCTAGATGCCTCCATTAAGAGCTAATCCAATTTGTAAAACAGGATTTGTGAGTGAGGGGTTTCTTAGATTTCAATGGTCTTACCTAATGTTGCCTGATAATGCTATCTAACTATTTCCCCCCAGGTACTTCCCTGTTGTAATATTAATAACATGGGGATATATAATGACCTGGCTAGTTTATGTGCTGGGTAGATTCAGGCCTGTTGAATTGTGTGTGATATGTCCTAAGCTGTTAAGAGCTAATAGAGATTCTTCTTTAGTTCAGATGCTGGAGGTCTGTGGTTTTGGAGCACAGTGATCTAATTACTATCATTGCTGTTGCCATGAAACTCCAAGCAGACCAGATATGCACTCATAGCTGGCCTCTAACTTGTTAGTGTATCTGTTCTATACACCCAAGATCATACCACCCAATATTTCTCATGGAGTAAATGAAAGGAGCAGAAATCCTGCCTATTTGGGTCAAAACTGACAAAAGAAGGTGACCGAGGCAACAGGGTGTAATCCTCCTCTTTCCAACTCTGTGCAAGTCCCTTCACAGAAACACCACATAATTGGGCTTCCATTGGTTCTGAGGGAAGAAAGTAGCTTGACAAGCAACATCCAGAGATGATTCCCTTGAAAACCTACCTCGGTCCTATTGAGTAAGTTAATGCTGATGCTGTGAACCTTAACTTAAGGGAACTTCTGTTCTGTGCCTTACCTTTACTCTTCCTTAGAGGGTTGAAAGGAGAGAATTGCATCAGATCTGCACTGGGGAGGCCTTTGTAGTATGGTTTCCAAGTTGCCGCCATGGCAACTGGGACTCAGTGGAAGTACCACTGAGGGGATCTAGGGCTTTATGTGGAAGTCTCCCACTTCCATCAATGCATCAAAATACATGGGAATTGCATGTGCTTTTTGGATATCCATAAGTTAGGAAGGCAACACTACCAGTCTGCGTGTTGTGTGGCCACGTATTTTCCCCCTCTTCCTCTCTACCAAAAATTACTTCAGATGGTAGGGTTTTCCATCAAAATTTAGCCCTCATTTTTTTTCAGCAGAAGCACATCATTTGGGCTATGATATGAATATGTGTGTAACACATACTTTCCATCAAATTTTTCACCATTATCTTCAGATTATAAATGTGCTCAGTCCATATATAGAATACATTATTTAGTTTAATTCCTTTATGGTCCTATATCTTCTACTGAAGGATCCATCCATTAACTCTGGTACTAAAACTCAAACAGTGATATCTGGGATATTTCTAAATTTTATCCATTGGGCATAAATTGTGATTCCTCCAAATTAGTCTGCTATAACGGAGGGGAAGATAATTACAAGCTAGAGACAGTGAAGAAAACTAAATGATAACTGGTTTTTACTTTAATCCTTATCTCAGTGTCTGAGCAACTCTGGTCCTACGTATTCCTTCAGTTTGACTGCTTAAATGTAGTGAAATTTTCATTGAAGAGCAAATCTTGGCTGCAGAAATATATTATTGGGTTATTATTTCTGCTCTGAAATAATATTTTTAAATGATTTACTCTACTAGAGTAATTTTTAAGGACTAAGAATTGAAAAAAAAAAATCAAAGCACAGAGTTTAGATTGTGACTATAGGTACAACTCTGCCTTAGGGAACCTACCCTCACAGGCACTGTGACATAGAGACATACCTCTGAGTCACTATTACCTCCCTGCATCTTCCGGTTAGGTGAGCAGTTGGAGGAATGCAGAGGCAAGGCTGTAATTTGCTACAAGCCTATACTAGTAGCAAATCAGATATTACTTGTTGGTTAGCACAGCTGAGCTGGCCAACAAACAGAAGGAGTGAAACCATCCCCTGCACATCTACTCTGCTGTGAGGAGTAAACAAGCATAGAATCTGTTTACTTATGGGCCCAGATACACCCTTCCTCAGATTTACTCCGCTGCATGAGCGTATAATCCAAGTCACACTGTAGCCAACATTATTTAGAATGACTGATGTCAATTACCCTGATCTCATCTATCATTAACCAGTCTTCCTTTTGGATGCACAGATACTCAATATACAACTTTGACTTCAAAACTGAACCCGTTTGTTGTGACAGAGAAAGCTTGCTGAATTAATGATTTAACACCAGAAAGAAAACCTATTCGATCCTTCACCTTAAAAGCTTGTCTCCTGCTATAAAAATGTGGTGTGTTTCTCACAAAAGCACTACAGTGTCATGGGGCAGATGCTCTGTCCTGTTAGACAATGCCAGGTTGGTGGAAATCTAACTTATATTGTCTGACCTTTTCTAACTCTTATCCTCCTTGTTCTCGTCACAAGGACAAATATTGCGAAATACTTTATGCCACTACAAGAACTGCCTTTTGGCCAGTGAAACAAAACAAAGCCAGATTCACAAAATTCAAACCTAGATGGCTGACAAAAATATTGTAGCAGGCTGAATACTTGTTATTGACCTACATAGTTGTGTGTATGTGTGCACACATGCATGAGTGTTGACCACATAGTAATCGCAAATATTTTATTAGAAATTGTCATAAGCCATTATGTTTGGATCTGGACTTTTCCAAAGTCTGGGAATCAGAACTGGGGTTCTGGAGCAGGTGCATAACTATATTTTACCAGTTTTCTATATTTTGGGGACCGAGATGGGGCAGGGAACTTCTTTATCCCACATCATTAGGTGAACTACCATGCCTCTGCCCCTCCTCCCCGCCCAACCATGGTTCTAGGATAATCACATGCCACATGACTAGCATTGTCAAATAAATCTCCTCTCCTGTGTTCTGGTTTATTAATATACCAATCATACTCCAGTGTTTACACAGGAAATCCCCTTGCATCTCTACTTTGTCCTCCCTTTTCTACAGTCACATGCTTATGTCTGCAAATAATTCTTCTTTGCTTTTGTCAGGCAACTCTTTTTACCCTTCTGCTACAGGGATTCTCCACAACCTTCTCACAAGTCAAGGAATGAATAGTTCTCACTCATCCTGGCTGTAGAGAGTAACAATATTTCCAGGCAGACCCTCATCAGAAGAAGTCTAACAACCACAGCGTTCCCCTTCAGACCTCCCAGTGGAGAAACTCTGTTTTCCTCCAGATCTCTCTCCTGCTTGGCTTTTATATCTTGTTTCTTCTCCCTGCAGGCCTTGCTTTCAGCCTAATGTCACACAATCATTGGGGATTAGAAGTCCCAGCGGAAGCTTCTGTAACGGGTTTTCTGGGCCACATCTGCTGTTAAAGGGTCAGAATACTCTATTACAATTTAATCCAGGCCCCCTGTGTACTCCACAGAAATCTGGATATAAATTCTCTGGCAAAGTTCCTGGATTCTGCACCAGCCTGGAAGTTCTATGACAATTTCATTTAAATAAATAACCCACAGATTTTAAATGAATTAAATATGAAAGTAAATGCAATCCTTAAAGGTGCTATATATTTTGATATGAAATTCCAGTTCTTTTGTGCAGTACTAGATTTTCAGTATGCCACCAGTATCTATACTGTGACTGTGTAACTGTCACGGGCAGGTGTGGCTCCAAAGAACAAGATCCTCTTTTAGGTATCCTGGGCCTGGGCTATTGAGGGACTTGAAAATAAAAACCAATATATTAAAACTGACCTGATGTTCAGTAGAAAGCCAATGCAGTGAGTGGCATAGCGATGTGCTTTCAGTAGATTCATTAGCTGCAGTGTGTGCTTCCTGGGAGTCCCCAGGAGAAACTTTGGCTGTCTAAGCCATTGACCATAAGGGATAAGCAAGAGAAAGGTGAATTAGATTTTTCTGAGGTATTCAAATATCTTTAATTTTTCTCTTGATTGTCCTTTGGATCAACTCCTAGGTCAGCCACAATTGTTCCAGAGGTCTCCCATTGCAGTGTAACTCCCTCTGCTCTTCCCCTGAGCGATGAAAGGCAGCCTGTAATGTTCAGATCTTTTCTAAAACTGCTGCTCTGATGTTTATTTATTAACACTGGTGTTTGGAGAGATCTTCATATATAGTTTTAGTCTTCCCTTGACTGCCCTTCAGGTAAGTGGGGATGATGATATGCCCTGTTTATCTGCAGCTGGTAGGGGAAACAGCTCAGCAAAAATTTCTCACCGCTACTTTATTTTTTAATTAGCCAGTTTATTAACAAAAATACCCTCAAAGGGACTTATTTTTCAATACATGCATGCACCTCTCATCATCTCTAATATGTAGGGTAAATAATAAACTCTCTGTTCACTCTCTCTATGAAACATTTGTCTTCATACATCCTTCACTATTATATAAAGGTTTCTCACCCACCCAGTAAAGACACAGATGTCCTACTTTCTGTCTTTCATGCTTTCAGTTGCGTTGTCTAACCCTGCTCTACATTATCTATTTCTATCTTCACTCTTTTTGAATAATGTTCTTAAACAGAGCTATGACCAATGAGTTTTCTTTAAAACTATGCAAGGTTCTCCTTTTACTGTATCATATTCCCCTTTAATTACTTTCATCTTTTTTTAAGGCTAGCTTTTTAATTTTAATCTCTTCTATAATACTATACATTCTCCCCTCCTGACAATCATTTTGCAGAGGAACTGATTATCTCTTCTACTCTGGGTATTTTTTTAATCAATCTAATCTATATCAATCTGAACTGAGTGTCAAAATTGAAAGATTTATTTTAGAATAGCATGCCACCTTTAATCAGTTGTATTAATATTCCATCATACTATCTCTTTTGACAAGAATATGTTGGTCATATTACAATATGATTACTGCTAATATAGATCTTTTAGACAAAATTAGATTTTGCTTCTGTCCAGATGCTTCTAAGTAGCTACTGGCTTGTGGTGTCATATTTTGGTAACATTAATATAATCTGTTTATGAGCTTGCCCATGTGCTGTAACTACAGCAATTTATCTGACAGTTAAGCTGTCAGGTTCATGTAACATCTTACCCTAACAAACACCACTGCAGTCTGTATCAAATTAGGCATTGCCCACACCATTTTAATGTAGCAATGACTTGACAAATGAATATTTTGATGAGTTTTCCAACCTTGACGATCTAGAAATTCACATTGTACAATTCAATAGCTGCTTCAAAAGAAAGCCAGTTGCTTCACAGTATAATTTCAAGTGGTGAATTATGACATTTGTAAAGCAATATAGCTAACAAAATGGAGTTGTTTACTATAGTACCTTGACAGGTAATTAATGTTCTATTCTACTATATATAAATCCCATTATCAGCAGTAGCTTTTACATGCACATAGAGAAGAGATTATACAACCTCTAATTTATTTAGAAAGGTTTCCTCTCCTTTTCCACTTGGACTACCAAATGACTGACAATACCCTTGGTGAACTATATTTACTAGTTAGATATAAAAATATAAATGCTGAAAAGCATAAAGGTTAGCTTTAATGCATTTTGACCAGAATGTCTTCAGGTATCAACCGAACAGTACTGTTGCCCTTAAATTATAGTAATCCATGGCAACATGCATTCTGATGGTATGTTTCTGACAATATGCCTTTAAAAACAATGTCCTTTAAGGTCCAATGGACCATGAAATAGTTTCTGCAAATGTACCAGTGGTGCCAATACTGGGACAAACATTCATTTTGCTGGCAGCTCTAAGAACTGTGGAAGAAATGAAGCACTTAAATTATGTACTGATGTATTCGGACTAGATAATCCTTTTCAGTTGGAGGCACTATAAAGGCAAGTACAGATTACTGTAAGGGAACTACTAAAAATAAAATTCAGATGGGTTGCAACAGTTGTGCTTCCAATTTCACAGCTGGATAATTTGCTTTATAAACTTCTATTTTTTAAAAAAAGTTTTACTGGCAATGAAGTATGGTAAGTAAACAATCTCTGATTGGAGCTGTTTCTGTTAATGCTGCATTTGTGAATTAATATTAAACTATGAATTTCTGACATGGAGACAGTGTCAACATTTCTGTTATAGATTCACAATTTCACTTCAGGTCTCTGGACATTTAGTTTTCTTCAAAATTGCTATTTTACAAAATCTCAAAAAGTATACAGGTGTTTATTAATAATACGTAGCCATCCCAGGTCCTGATTCTAGGTCTACTGAAATCAATTAGAGAAGTGGCTCTCAACCTTTGCAGACTACCGTACCTCTTTCAGGAGTCTTGGGTCCCTAAGTTTCACCTCACTTAAAAACTACTTGTGTACAAATACAAAATTGTCACAGCATATGATTACTGAAAAAGTGCTGACTTCCTCCTTTTTACCATATAATTATAAAATAAATAAACTGTAATATAAATATTGTACTTACATTACAGTATATAGAACATAGAGCAGTATAAACAAGTCATTGTCTATATGTAATGTTAATTTATACTGATTTCGCTAGTTTTTTTTATGTAGCCTGTTGTAAAGTCAGGCAACTATCCAGATTAGTTGATGTACCCTCTGCAAGACCTTTGCATATCCCTGATTGAAAACCACTGAATTAGAGCACAGGATCAGGCACATGGTACATTAAACCGGAGTATTTTCAAGCACTTTATGAAGTATAAGCATGATTACCACCATTTTGCAGCTGAGAACATTGAGGTAGAGAGGTTCAGTGACTTTCCTATGCTCACACAACAAATTTAAGGCAGAAGTGGGGAAAGAATTCCAGTCTCTTGATTACCAGTTCAAAGCCCTGCCCATTAGAACAGATTGGTTCTCCAGCTGTATAAACCATTTAAGCATTCTGTGAGGGAGCAAAAACTGCTGCCTGGCACAGCAGAGGTTAATGAAAACCTGTGGGTTCAGTTAGTCCCACCCCGTTATAACTGCAGCCAATGCCAGGCCTGGAGGGTGGAGAAAACAAGGGAGGCTGGCTCAGTTAGGGGCTGAGTGACGAAGAGGCAAGAGCTCTCTGTTTGCCTGCCTGAAGGCATGGACCAGCAACCTGCCATCAAATGCAGCTACTGGAGGCAAGTAAGCCTTCCCCTGCCAAGGGGAACCTGCAGGTATGGCTCAACTGTGGGGCAACTGGCCCAGTAGGGCCACACCCAAACTAAAATGACTTCCATATGAAATAGCCAAGGAAAACAAGTCCTGAAACCAACCCCGGCCCCAGGCAGGGAAGAAGATTCATCTCCCTTGTTTAGGGGGTTTGAGTATCACAGGACCCTGGGTTAGACCTGGTGGAGAGGGAGGGGCCAGGTCCCCCTACAACCCCTAAACCAATGATCCAGCCACTAGGCTGCTCGGCCTCTGAAGGGCCTATCACACATACATGATCAGATCTATATGTAGACTGAGGAAATACAGATGAGTGCATATCTACATGAGGCATATCTAGCCTGGAGAAAAGGCAGAAAATTAACAAGTGAAAATGTTCTTTTTCATTTAATGTTTCTCTCTGTACTGCATTTTTAAGTTAATTGCTGCCCAATCTCAACACACTGAAAACTGACAATGTGGAGGTAGCATTATGTGTATTGAAATTCATGTCCAAACAAACATCAGCAGAACTATTGATTATTATTTTTTATTCATTTAATTCAGTAAAATTCTCCATTTTTTAGCAGAAATTAAGCTGCCTCAGAATTCTGATTTGTTGCATTAAAATGCCACAGGATTTAGGGATCTTGCCACAGAATTTAGGTCCAATTTATTATGACATATATTGTACCTTAGCCCTATTTTGGCAAAAGAATAGGAGGTTCAGTGCTAGGCACCTACTATCCACATACTCTTGTGACAAATGAGAACATAAGGAGTATATTTCATGGTGCCCAATCTTCGGCTGTTGTAAATTGGTGTAGGCCCACCGATGTCAATAGAGCTACAGTCAGGGGTGGCTCTAGACATTTTGCCGCCCCAAGCATGGCAGCATGCCACGGGGGGTGCTCTGCCGGTCGCTGGTCCCGCGGCTCCAGTGGACCTCCCGCAGGCATGCCTGCGGATGGTCCACTGGTCCCGCTGCTCCACCAAAGCTGCGGGACCAGCGGACCCTCCGCAGACACGCCTGCGGGAGGTCCACAGGAGCTGCCTTTTTCCCTCCCGGCGACCGGCAGAGCGCCCCCCGTGGCATGCTGCCCCAAGCACGTGTTTGGCGTGCTGGGGCCTGGAGCCGCCTCTGGCTACCGTACAGTGATTTACAATAGCTAAATCATGAATTCAGTATATTCCCCTAATTTGCAATAAATATCACACATTAGCTTCCTTAGATGTGTAGTCAATAGCTAATTTGGAGATGCAAAGAACAACACTCACAAATTAATAAAATATTGCTGACATCATGAGGACTTTTAGATACCTAACCCATTGAATGGGTCATTACTCATCCCATATGTAGTTTTGCATGTGACAGATATGAACAAAATTATTCACCTAAAAACTAATTATGCTTTTTAGCACATTACAAATACAAGTAAAAAAGTGTTTTTCCCTCCATTTATTTAACTATTATATAATGTGTATGAGAACAGAAATAGAAATAAAAAGGGACTGTGTAATTTGGTAACATGTGGCAGGTCTCTATAAAATGAAAAGCATGTCACTCTCTAGTCTCTCTATTGAGGCACGCCACAGACTAGGAGGCATCTCACAGTTGAAAAGCCAGTTTGTGAGATACATTTAGCTTCACTGGCATACTAGGTCAGAAAATGCTGCAAAACTTAACTACAAAGTATTCCAACATGTCACCTATATATATTACTATGTATTTGACAGTATGTGCTCTCTGACTACGATAGTAAGACATAAGAAAGGAAAAATGGGAACAATTTTTAAACATGATCTCATTATACTTTGGAGGACAGGATTAGAATTCAAAACAACCTTGATAAATTGGAGAATTGGTCTGAAATCAACATGATGAAAATCAATGAAATCAAGTGGAAAAATCAAAAATACAACTACAAAATGAGGAATAATGCTCTAGATGGTAGCAGAGCTGAAAAGGATCTGGGGGCTACAGTGGATCACAAATTGAATATGAGGCAACTGAATATGCAGTTGCACAAAAGACTAATATTTTCAGCTGTATTAACAAGAATATTGTATGTAAGACATGGAAGGTAATTGTGCCACTCTACTCTGCCCTGGGTAGGCCTCTATTGGAGTACTATGTCCAGTTCGGGATGCACTACTTTAGAAAAGATGTAGACAAATTGCTCTCCTCTGGACTCCCTCCAACAAAAAATAATTAAAGGTTAAGAAAACCTGACCTATGAGGAAAGGTTAAAAACAAATCTGGGTATGTTTAGTTACAAAGTGGACAGATGATTAATTGTTCTCCATGTCCACTGAAGGTAGGATAAGAAGTAATGGACTTAATCTGCAGGAACAGAGATTTAGGTTAGATATTGGAAAAAACTTTCTAGCTATAAGGGTAGTTAAGTTCTGGAATACCCATCACTCGAGGTTTTTAAGAACAGGCTGGACAAACACGTCAGGGCTGGTGTGGGTTTACTTGGTCATGCCTCAGCTCAGGGGCTGGATTTGATGATCCCTCATGGTCCTTTCCAGTCCTACATTTCACTGATTCTATGATTCAGATGTTGATTAAGCTTGCTGTTTTAGATTATTTAAGTTCCTTTTTGCTTTACAGTGCTAGTCCCAGTTAGTAATCTGCACCTTGATTTCACAATTGGATTGATACAAGGTATTTTTTGGAAGAACTAAAATAGACTCCTTGACCAAAACACATTTCCCAAACTGAATATTTGTTACTTGGATGGCAGTTGAAATGTCCTCTGCCACCCCCAAAAAACAACTTTTATTTACACTTTAACAACAGAATTATTAATTGCCTTAATAGTCAATGATAATAGCTTTACAGAACCTAAATACTGCTGGTAATTAGGTCCCTGATCCTACAAATAGCCTCATCATTAAATTTACTCGTTGAAGTCTGGGACTACTCAAATTAAGTACCTATGTAAGTGTTTATAGGATGGGGACCAGGTATAGCAGCTGAAAGATGTATTTTCTATCAATTTTCAAGTAATGTTAGTATTATTTGAAATCTCTAACATTTTAGAGTCATATGAAGAGATGAAGACTCCATTTCACTAAGTAACTTACATTTTTAATTTTAGAATTACTTTTGATAAAATTGTCACTGTTGCTCCTGTAACCTTTAATTAGCAAAAATCAAATTGGCAGATTAAGGACCTGTAAAGGCTCCATAATAGTACCAAACTCACCTTCCAGAGTATTTGTGGTTTAGAATAATAGACTAAAACTTTGTGATAAAACTTGGCTTATTGTGATTTATTACTTCTTGATACATTTTAACATTAATACACTAAACTTTACCAAATGAACATCATTATTTTATTTTCTTTATCTTCTTATTGAATATTAACTTCTATTTCAAATAACAAAAAACCTTAAAATGTTTAAGAATTATTCCAGCTAAGAACCTTGAAAGCCAAATTTAAGAGAAACTTTGTAATTTCAACCAGCTAGATAAAACCGCTTAACCAATGTGTGTTTTTGTAGTGTATGTACTAATATTCTCAGAGTGAGGACAATCTTGACAATTTTTATTTATACTCTGATTTTTATATATTTTTTTAAATATTGTTTGTGTATTGATTGTTTAAGTCAACTTTTAAGCTCAGTTGCTCTGGGAAAGCATGTCTTGAGCCACCTGTTTTGGGCAGATCCCCAACAGATGTCAAAAGACCTTTTTTTAGGGGAAAAAATTATTTGGTTCAGTCATGATACTAGTTACCAGCTGGAGAAAAATGGGGACCTTTATGCCATTCAAATATAATTTGCTGGGGTTTGTTCTCAGTCTCTCTCATTCTTGTTCTGAGTTCTTCTGACATTAAATACCATGGAAGTGCATCCAATTTCATATAAGTAGCTGTATCTTTAGTTAGGCAGTGCATGGGTGAGCTGACAGGTACATATTCTCACATTTTTATTCAGTAGACAATGCCCAGCTATTTAGAACATTTTGTTAACTGAGTTATTTTGGCAGTTTTCTGCTCTGAAAATCATTTGCCCATTTCTTTCTCAGCTTCACCATATGTGGAAAAACAGTTAAACTTGAGCTACTTTGACTGCTATCTGGTTTGGAAACTAAATCCCAGCTCTGATTATGTTCACTTCTTGTAATCCTTCTGCCAAAAGCCAAAAGCTGCATAGGGAATACTATCTTAATGTACACTTTTACATGATCTCTCTCTGTTCTTTATTTGCTTTACAGAACTCAACTTCTGTTCCATAGTGTTTCTTTTCAGAACTCTTAAGTTTATATAAATGTTCAATAAAAGAGGTCAGCGCATAGCTGACTTATTGACAAACTTTTACTAATGGTTTGATATTTTATATGAACACTTAATTTTAGCAAACTGAAAGTAGTTGATTGCTTTAAATTGCAGGTGCTATTCTATCTACAGTGATTGCAGTGATTAAAATAATTAGGGTGTGAAGATGTATAATGAAGGTATTAATATACGCTGTGTTTGTCACATGCAGAATGCAGGGTTTTTGACAAGGCAATTCATGCCATAGGACAACATTTACTGCAAAAGGTTTAATGAAAAGTAGCCAGTTAAATTGTAAGTGAGAAAATAGCATTTTATGCGAATTAACAAGTTAACTTGTTTTGTAATTATGAGAACGCTTTATTTATGTAGTATTTAATTCAAATAAATGTGTACTGTAAGGTAATCCAAGGCTGAGCTGCAGCATAAAGTCAATATAGGATGTACTTTTATTTATCCATAATTCATCTGTCTGTATTTTGAGAAGTCAGGGTCAGAAGTATTTTTGAATCAAAAATTATGAATTAATGTGCAAAAACATCAAATGAAAAATTCAACAAAACGTAATACATAGGAAGATGACTTATGCTTTATTTCGTATGACAATATTACATTTTAATCTATTAATCTTTACCCCAGCATTGTTTCCATACCACATAAAAGATTAAGCCTATTATAATTATACTTTAAAAAAATGAGATCTTAAGTATGTATTAAAAATAGTCTTCCAAACCATTGATTCCTCCTGTTATAATGGTGGGAAAATACTTGGCAATGTTTTTCAAAAATGGATATTTATCATTCTCCGCGGTCTAATTACATGGTATAGCTACAAAAGTCATCAATCCACAGCTGCCGAGTCCCCAGAATTTTCACACCATCCAGCATCTTCAAGCTCTATGTGGAGAGAGAGACTAAGGGCCTGATTCTAAACCAAGATAGGCACAGATATTTGCTTAAGATCAGTCCCTTTGAGGAATTACGTGTGTATGTAGAACACTGTGCCAATGGCACCTCTAGGACAATATTTTAAGTGGAGTATTGTAATCCAAGATCAGGATTTGGGGCACACTTTTCTATTAAGTTTTTTGGCCCAATTTTCAGGGGTGTTCACCCTTCCCAAGTCCCATTGATTTAGAAAAAGTGTTGTGTATTTCAGTAAGTCACTGAAATCAGTGGATACTGACTCCTAGGATGTAACAGTTTTGTAGATCCTGCTCCTAGCATGTGTCATTTAAGGCCCACATTTTTGGCTGCCCCTCTACAAGACCTACACTTACATGCACACAAAATTGCATGCTCACAGGCAAACAGTCACACGTGGACTGCACACCTGGGTGCACGCTGGGGATTTAGAATTTGTAGTTCTAATGCTTCAGTGGGAAATCAAAAGTACTTAGAACTTATGAAAATCAGACCACTAAATGCTGAAATGCGGCTTCAGGTACTTAGTTTAGCACTGGACAGTAGAATATTTTAGGAACTATTAGGCACCAACATTTGAATATTTTGGTCAAGTTTGATAGACCTACAGATCAGGTCACTGATAACTTCTAGATGACATTAGTTGCTAATACCTGCTAATAATGTGATACCAATATATAGACTCAAAAATTACATCCACAAATAATTACAAGCCCCAAATAGGTAAGCCAGGTATTAAGACATGGATTCAATTAAAGTAGTATATATAAAGTTTAAATAAAAAATGTTCAATTTAATGGCAATAAGATCTGGATCTAAGTCTTTTCTGGACAGTGCATTCACAGGGCCTGATTCTTAGCTGGTGTCTCCATCTAGAAAAGCTCCATATTACTCTCTCTCACAGTTTTTGTCCACACTGAATGAGAAGGTGTAGGGGAACTTTCCCTGTCTTTGATCATCCTGCACCTCCTAGTTGCTCTGATCTCAATGATCATGGGTAGAAGCAGTGTGGCCTCTAAAACAAATGTCTGCCTGAGTCAAATGTTCTGCATGGGAAAGGTGATATCAAAGCTGAGCCCTTAAAGGGGCAATTAAATCATTTCAGATGAGGGAAAGGAATGCTATTTATCATGAGCTCCCATTGAAACCCATCTGCAAAAATCTGTTTCAAATATGTGATGACCTAATAAATCCCTCCAAATACAATACACAATTCAAATATGTGCCTTGTCAGCACAGATATTTCTTTGCATCCAGGCATACTCTTTATACCTGCTGATGACAGTATGGTTCCATGGGTAATATATCGATATAAGCAAGATTATTTGGGGAAAAAAACCTATTAAACAAACCTGTTATTTTCTTTTGTCATTGAAAAGACAGTACGATAGAAAAATTGAGAGCATTTGTTTCTTTTACTTACCTGTCTTTTCCCCATAGCTCTAAAAGGTAGGCATCTGACCTTTTGTGATTTTGCAGCCTCTGGGCATTTCAGTAGTTGCTACTCAGTTGCTGTGCTTGCCTGCGCACTTTGCTCACATGGATAATGTTTCTGCTGGTTTGAGATCTGTCTGTGTAATATGCTTCCTTCAGTCCTGGATCCAAAGAATACTTGTCTAAATCTGTCACATGCATAAAGATTGATCTGGAATAAAACAGGCAATATGACATTCAGCTGAAATAGAGAATTTTAAAGTCATACTTGTAAAGTTCTGCAAAGAAAGACTGCCAATATTGGTTACACATTTCCAAAAGATCTCTGATTCTCTTTTCTATAGAGTTCCTGTGTGAACATGTAAGGAAAAACATGGCTAAAAGGGGGAAAAATAAAACAAAACACAGGATAGTGCTTAAGAAAAGGGTTCACAAGACACAAATCAAAGCTAAGAACTTCAGGCTCATCCTCAAAGGACCAAACAAACCTGTAAGTATCAGGAATTGTAAATATAGTCCTCTTTGACAAGTAAAAAAAAAAATATTGCCACAGCTTTTTAAAGGGAAATGTAATCCCATTTTATTACCATATAAAGCAATGAAAAGCAAGATGTGCTTCATGCTGATTATATTCCTCTTAAAACGGTGTGGTGATTTGTTCACTTGTCAAAGGAGGGGGTGTTATTACAGTTTTACATATCTATAAATGTGCTGAAAAAAGTGTCTGTTAGATGAAAATGACAAATATTCAGGAGATTTTTTTTCTCATGAGAACATAACAAAAAATTAAAAATCCACTTTAGTGGAGGGGAAGGGCAGTGCGGTCTAGAGAAAAATCACATTTATGAGTTTTTGTTTTTCTCTTAAGGGAAAGAAGGTGGTGGTGAATTCTATAAACACATGGATTTATAGACTGAACACAGGGCTGGGAGCCAGGGACTTCTGAATTCCTGTCCCACCTCTGCACCCTCATAATAATACCTGGCACTTGAACAGCAGGGACATTATTTATTCATGCAGGTCAGTACTCGTGTGAAGGTGGTAAACACCAGCAACCCAATTTTGCAGTGGGGGGAATGGAGACTCAGATTACTAAATGTTATTAAATATTGGTGATACAGAAGACATGCCAAGCTAGATCCTGAACCGCTAATGAGCGCCTTCAATGGCGACAACTCAGGACATGAAGCACCTAGTGCAGAGGTGGGCAAACTGGACCATCTGCCTGGCCCCTGAGCTCCTGGCCCAGGAGTGTTGCCCCGGCCCCTCCCCTGCTGTCCCCCTCCCATGCAGCCTCAGCTCGCACACTCCAGCGCAGTGCTCTAGGTGGTGGGGCTGTGAGCTCCTGGGGTAATGCAGGTGCAGAGCCCGGCCTGACCCAGTGCTCTGAGCTGTATAGTAGCTGCGGTGCAGCTGTAGTCTCTGGTGCTCCAGGCAGCATGGTAAGGGGGCAGGGAGCAGGGGAGGTTGGATAGAGGGCAGGGGAGTTGGGGTGGTGCTTAGGGGGCAGGGTGTGGATAGAGGTTGGGGTGATCGGGGGGAGAACAGGGGGTTGAATGGGGGCAGGGGTCCTGGGGAGGCAGTCAGGAAGGGGGGGGGGTTGGATGGGGCAGTAGGGGGCAATCAGGTGCAAGGGTTACAGGGGCAGTCAAGGGACAGGGAGAAGGGGGTTTAGATGGGGCAGGGGTCCTGCGGGGGCCTCAGGAATGAGAGGAGGAGTTGAATGGGGCAGTGGGGGTCCAGGGGCATTCAGGGGACAGGGAGCGGGGGTGTGTGAATGGGGCAGAGCTCCTGGGGGGGGATGGATAGGAGGTAGGAGCCAGGACCTGACCCCCTCACCTAACTGGCCCTCCATACAATTTACAAAACCCAATGCGGCCCTCAGTCCAAAAAGTTTGCCCACCCCTGACGTAGTGACAGGTGCTCAGTAACTGGCAAGACTAGGCTGTAATAGAGCATTTTAATTTTCTTTTTTGAGAAGAACTTCTTCCCCACAGAGAAAAAGAAACTCCATTAAATATATGGGGACATATTCAGATCTGGCAAATTTGCCTTAATTTCAATGGAATTACACCAGGAGTAAATTTGGCCCATAAAAATGCTTCTTTTGCCATTCTCTTAGCAGCAAACCAAATTCAATTCATGCTTTAATTTTAGCCTTGATTCTGCCATTGGCTTGTGTCATCCCTGATAAGTCACTTAGGCCCTGCTTGTCAAAGGTATTTAGATATCTAAACGTCTTAGCGGAACTGGGCCTGAGTAACTTTCAAAAATGAGACTTCCTAAGTACTTAAGCCATGTGGAGTTATGCCTACATATGGGCCTCTGTGACTTGCTGGACTGGGGTCTTTAATACCTGCAGAGTAAATGGAGAAGCTAAAAACACAAAAGTAAAGTTTAGAGAGAGAGAGAGAGAGACAAGAAACCAGTTTAACCATAAAAGTTATTTATTGAATAATAGTGATAACTACACAAGGAGAGCCTAAAAAAACATACCAGTTACATTATTAAAGGTTACAAAAATCATATATAGAAAACTATACCTGATCAAACAAGTCAGGGTTAGAAAGTTCTATCTGAGGTAGAAAAGAAAAAACAGAGAGAAGAGAGCTGGGATCTCACCACTTCCATGAAACTTGAACTGGTCAGGGTTCACAGGTGATGGTGGTAGCTCAGGGTACCGAGTGCTGGAGACAGGCAGAGCCCCCAGCACGATCAGTCAGGAGAAGATGAAATCTCAGTGGACTGATGCAGAGTTTGGATCCATGCATCAGAACACATTTGAGCGTGAGTAGGCGTTTTTTGCAGGCAAACAACAATGGTTCAAGGGAGAACATTAGATTTGTTTATGAGTAAACTGATGATTCAAGCGTTTTCTTTAGGCTAGACAATAAGGGCTGATCACTCCTAGCTATGAGTGGTGTTCTTTCCAGGGAGCTCACAAAGCAGTTAGGATGCTTCAGTATTTTGGATATCAATCAAAGATTCATTATTAGAATTGGTCTGATAACTGCTGAGCTGGGTGTGTGCAGGTGTGGGTTCATTAACTTCTGGAGATACCCCATCATACAGTGCTTCCCTGCTTTTCTGGTCCAAGAGTTCGGTGCAGTTCTTGCCTTGGAATCTCTGTTCTCCATTCTGTATGCCAATGGAGATGCCTCCCTGTCCCATCTTTGATGCAGATGAGGCTAGGGGAGTCGCCTTAATCCTATCACCGTTGTCAGGAGGGGTCTAGTTGTGTCTCCCACTGCCCTTCACTGCTATCTGCAAGTCTTTTCTCTGATCAGTTTTGGTTCAAGCAGAGGCTGAGATGGGGGGAGGGTGTCTTTTCATGAGTCAGACAGGCTGGATACTGCGCCCTGGTTCCCCAAGAACACAGTGACTGGTATCAACTGTGATAGCCCCAGCAAGCCAGATTGCATAAAACAGGTCAGCAGCTGCACTCTCCCCAAAAGTTTATTGTAACATTGTAACTGCCAGCAGTTCTAAGTAGGCTTGGCAGAATTTGAATTTTTTTTATCCAATTACAATGGATAAATATTGATGTTTATTTTAAAGCATTTTTGTATTTAGCCATTAAAATTTTCATTTGCAGAAAATTAAGTGTGTTAAGCTTTTTTTTTTTTCAGTTGTGGGAAACTAAGGTGCAGTAGGGTCAGACACTTACTTAATGACAGAAGCCCCTGAGATTTTAAAAAAAAGGTAAAGCTTTCTAACTGTTAGTAAGAGACGGTTCACATCATGTCAAAATATACAAAGTAAATATGCTTAAATAAAACTGAGTTCTCAAGCAACACTTTTCTTTACATAAATTTTGATAATTCCCCCCGCTCCCATGCATGTGAAGTGGAACTGAGGTTTATCAACATTTACTGATCAAAATCTAATCCTTCCAGCAGCTTAGTTGTAAATTAGCACACAGCTCTTTCTAAGCAAGCATATTTTTTCATAAAGTGAAAGAGAAAACAAAAACAATAAGAGAATTTACATGCATGCTACTAAGTTTACAAGAGATCACTACCACCTCAACTCCAGCAAGGGCTCTGGTGGCAGTCAGTCCTTCAAATCCCATGCTTTTTTCCTGTGGTTACAAGTTTATAACAGCTCAGAAATAGCATCATCATGAATAGGTTAGTCATTCCTTTATATTGCTTGTTTTTTTCATCTTCAGAATCCAAAGCAGATAAATCAGCAGACAATGGTCATCTTCCTCAGTACATAGCTTCAAAAGACTAGCTTTTTTACATGATGAAGGGGAGGAGAATTTGCATTCATTACCTCCTATATATTTCCTAGGAAATCCACTTCACACATTGTCTCAAAAGAGCATCCTTGTCTCCGCATTGCTGACTACAGGCCTTTGATCATCCAGGCCCACACTAAAACATAACTTTTGCATTTAATACAATGGACTCCAAAGATACTTAAGTCAGTAGTTTTCCAAGAATACTGCAGGAAATTGCCCTAGCTATCACAGTACTATAACTCAGTCTTTTAAGATCTTTTAATTATCATGTGAGCAAGGTTTTAGTCTTGAAAGAAATGCTTGTAGTGTCATGGGTTTGGTTGCAAAGATATTGTAGAAGTATTTGCGAGCAACCATGTGGCTGACTCTCTGCTAGAATCATTTCTTGGTGCAGAGTTGCTTCCTGGGAATGGGACACTCCAGTGTGCTATCTGTGATGGTCTCTTCCAAGACTGATGTATATTTGTAAATAAATCAAGTTACACTTACAGAAACTCAGACTGCACATCACTGATTTATCCTCCATTAGGAAATCAGCCTACACGGTCCTGGAATTCTTCTACCACTCAGCAGATATGTAATGCTGGTGCAAGGGATAGGATGACACTATAACATGTCTGCATTTTTACAATATCACAGGAGTCAACTCTTATGGCTTCAATAAACCCTTACTTACCAAAAAAATTGCCTTCTACTTCATAATAACATGGTAGATATTCATGCCAATGCTACAGATGAGGTATAGTTTGAAACACCTTATAAAGTGAACTGTAAACAGTGACCTCACTCAAGTGATCTATTTAGTGAAAGCTCTGGTCAGTAGCTTTGTAAGTTCCACGTAAACTGAAATCTTCCTGTGGTGTGTGGTGGGTTTTTTTTGTTTGGTTTTTTTTTTGTTGTTGTTGCAGCTGTGTTCCAGACACTGAAGAACAAATCTCAGTTTTGTTTTTAGCTGCCACTTTATTTATTACGGCAATTTTATTCTCCTATAGTAATTCAAGTAAATGGCTTGTCACAGGTTTGTAATTACCATCACTAATCAGTTTGTTGATATCTTTTTGTTTCTGTGCATGCACACAAGCCTCTAAATCTGGAAATGAATTTTCCGTGGTTATGTTAGAAGCGAAAAGAATTGGAAGCAGGCCTTGCACCTCTGCCAATTTTTTCTTGACAAGATTTATGCAAATATTCATGGATGCTAATGAAAGAAGTTCAGTGAAGAATTATTTGCCACAGCTGTCTACCTTGGATATAGATTTAACATGTAACTTTGACTTTCTTTTGAAGGACTTCCTAATCTTGGTCAGTGTTGAATGCTCACTGTCTTAAAACAAACACTCTTTGATGCAATGATGAACTGAACACTGCCTCTTTTATATAGATTTCCCCCATATTTGAATGCTGTTTCCTTGTATCAGTATTTTTCCTGCACTAAGAGGAAAAAATGGGCATTTTGGATATACCTAAAATACATATTGCAATCATGAAACCAGTTACTTTTATGGTGTACTGTATATACCCATAATCCACCATTTTATTTTTTTTATCAGCAGCTGTAACAAATGTACTCTCACCTTCATCTCCTCTTCAAGCTTCCATCCTCACTTGACTGCTTTCTTACTGAAAGTGTGCTGTTTTATAATCCAAAACCTTCAAGTGGGCTTAACTTAGAGTCTAAGGCACATTGAGAAAGTAAACCCACTGTGCCTTCCAGGCACTAATAATTACTAGTGTGCATGGTATCATTCATTGCATTAGCTTAGTCATAGTTTTGCATGCTATTGAATAATTAAGAATAGAAAGATGAGTCACAGCTGGCTATGGGAGGGGCAGGAAACAAGACAGAGGGGTGGCAATAAGAGAAGGAGCTAGCTAGTTCGGAAACTAGTTAAGAGGATTTTGAAGGCCAGTCCTGCCACCACTGGAGTCAATGGAAGTTTTGCCATTAACTTTACTGGCTGGTGGACTGGATCTTTTGGGTGCCCAGGCTGGCAAAGCCACAAAGAAGCCATTTGAGACATCTTGGTCTTGAGGCTGATTCTACCCTGGTCTGGTCTGTGGCAGAGTATAGAAATGCCTGTGCTGGCTAGCTATTGCCCTGAGAGGTGGGTAAACGAGTTGCAAATCACAGAAGCACATAGTGCTCCAACCATACGACTTTTCTCCTGGCCATGCCCCCAACACACTCCCTGTGGCAGTGGCAGAGTAGCCAATCATTTGGAAATGTATTTTTATAGAGAGGGCTTTTGTATATTTCATTGCATCTGTTAGGATATTACTTGTTCTTTATCTGCTCCATCTTTAGGCCACACTGTGTTTGCCTCTCTCACAGAAGCAATCACAAGGATTTCAAAAAGTGACAACCTGTCCAAATAAGGCAGGTGAGATTTGTCCTTCCATGTCAAACCATGAATACAATTGCTCTGATGATTAACATGGCTGCCAAAGAGGCAAATACTGTATCACATACTTCAACACTCTCATCTCCCCTGCATAATACAACAGAACCAAGGAACAAGTCAGAACGAGGATCACAGGGCAGTGGAAAGATCATTGGGATGACTTTGAGCTGCGTTTCTGTGCTGGTGTCAATCATTTGACAGGAAAAGGGAAAGAGAATCCAAGCTTCCATAATTAGAGTTCAAAGGAGTTCCCCTCCCACCCTGCACAAGAAGCAATATGCAAAAGAGTTGAAATATAATGAAGAATTATCTTTTGACCAGTGCCTATTCAATTTACACACATCCATATGCAAGCTTGGAGCCAGATTGTGCCCACTGCTAACATTGCTGTGCACAGAGGCAGGAAGGATAGAGTTAAATCTCCCTCTCCCCCATTAGTACTTCCTATCCATAATGGATGGAAGGAGCTGAACTGTGCATCCAAGCAGCTGGGCAGAATCTTGGCTCCCCCTCCAATCAGTGGAGTGTAGCCAGTGAGAGGGGAGAGAATCAGTATGTTAAACCTGAGATAAGTTGGTAGCAAATTACTATGCCAACCCATACTCAGAGCACTGTGTAAAATGCTCAATCGAGCCCTTTATATTTTGTGAAGCCTCAATGTGCTGACAATAATATACAACCTTTGTAAACTGCAGCAAATCCTGAGCACCTTCAAGATAATATTTGCAAGACAATACGTGTTATAAATACTGACCACATTAATGAAAGCCAGGGTGGTAAATGGCATGCTTTGTATTAGTGAAACCCTCCCCCCTTTTTTTTAATTAAAAAAAAAAACAAAAAACCCCACACAATTTTCATTTCTAGATCCCTCCAGAATACTATTCACATGTAGGAAATACATTTTCAAAATGTGCAAGACTGAATAATTCTAGAATGAAACAAAAAGTCTGATCGACAAGAATTTAGTAGCCTCCTTTACTCTGAAGTGTAATTTTCTATTGTATTGAGGTTCTTGGGATAAACTTAAATCTCTCAACTCTTTACCTGTCATTGACAAGGAGAAGCAAAGAAAGAACAATAAATCCCCTTTTGGAGAAGTAGGATGAAATGAAACCACTCAAGCATTTAGCTTATATTACCAAACGTGAACTTTAATCCCTCAATACCCATCTACTGGCCTCTTCCCCCCACCCCTTACAAATTTGTCTAATAATTCATTTTGACAACACCTTTGGCAAATGCATCTTAAATGGAAGATATTAAACACTTTGCCCATAATGTACAAGAAGCACTAATAGGTTTTTCTTGACCCAACATGTTTAGAGAGAAATTGACTGTATGTCTGAGCTGCTTGGATGTGCCTTTGCAAAGACAAATGCAGAAATGAAGGAAGAGTGAAATATAGGACAAACAGAATGATAATATACAGGCTTGCTGTAACTGACATAAGGGATAGAGAGAGATGGATGTTCCACATGCATATGTTAAGTATGGGTAATGCTAATGACACAACAGTGAACTCCTTATTTTCAGGTGTTGAGCACTCAGGCCCAGATATTCAAAAGTATTTAGGCACCCAGCTCTGATCATGTTTAGGCTCCTAAATACCTTTGAGGGTATGTGCCTCAGCTCCTGATCAAGCAAAGCCCTTAAATATATGCTTAACATTAGTATGTGAGTAGCCTCAGTGAAGTCAGTAGGGCTTCTCTTTATCTAGCTAGGGTATTTCTGTGGCTCCCATCAATCTTTAATGTATTTATCCTCACAATACTGTTAGGGCCATATTTTCATGCCCATTTTAAAGATGGGAAACTGAGGGCCAAAGCAACTACCCATGACTAACCCAAGGTCAGTCAAGAAGTCTGTGGTGGAGCAGAGAATTGAGCCTGAGTCTCTAACCATTGGACAATCCCACCTCTGCTCATGTACATTTTAGTGCTTGCCGGATCACAGCCAGAGTGTCCAACACCTGCAAGACTGAGCCTTGCAAAAGTAGGGATGGGTTTAGTAGTTTGATTAACAAATGATTCACTGTGTAATAACAATTGATGTATTCCTCAGATAAAGATTAAAAGAAAAAAATAGTTTTATTCATGCTTAGATTGAGTACAAAGTTTTGCCCTGTGCACTGGAGGAGCTGGAGCCTGTTGAAACAGATGTTTAATGGCCCACAGCTGGGTGGATTGTTACAGGTACCAGTGAGACTTCAGAAACCAATATGCTTAATGAACAGTAATTTATTTGAGGAAGAATCCACAAGTAGTTAAGGTTACATAGCACACATCTTTCCTAATAAGCCTCAGCTCCCCAAGCATAAACCCTCACTAATGATGTTAGCTTTACACAGTATCCTGTTTGGCAAACAAAGCAGGTATAGCTACCAATTCTAGATGGAGACTTCTCTTCTCTTTCCCTGTCAGGTACTTGGTCTATCAACTGTCCCCTGAAGCAGGGTCTGGGTCACCCTGAGTCCTTCTGATTCTAGAATTCCACAAAGGTCCCTTGAAGCAGAGCCGAGGTTGCCCCAGGCCCTCTGTCTCACAGCATCATGAACCTCTTCAGATGTTAACTGGGGATCTAACTTAACTAATTTACTTTGCTTAGCATTTATTCCTTTTGTTCTCAAAGGAGTCGCATGTCCCAGAAATATGCCCTGTGGGCATTCATTACTGGGTTTTCTCTAATTAATATTTTGGAAGGGGTGTGGCTGCAGAACAGACCGACCGAAGCTCAGTCAACGTTTAGCCTCTCATCAATCATTAATTTAAGCTCTTAGCATGATGCCATCCAGAGTGGTCATTTCTACCCAGGTCAGCTTGTACCAACCCCATTGATCACATGATTTTACGTCTTCTTTACTTTGTGAGCTGATCCCCCTTGGCTGATATATTCCAAAGTTCCATGTTGAAACGTCCATGCAGATCGAGCCTTTATTAACTATTTAAGTACAGTTTGCACTACTTCCAGTAATTTTCCACATCATTTATCTAATGCTAAGAGAATCCTGCTCCCAGAATCCTCTAGCAAGTTCAGACGTACCAAGCCATACCAAACTCATGCTTACCACATTTATTCATATCAGTCTCAGCTATTCATAATAATTTGACACCATCCCAAGAGAGCCCACAGGACTGAGTCAGACTGTTGGGGTGTGCACAATAGGGCAAGTAGAACTTTTGCATAGAACTGAGTGAATAATGAATTTTTGGTTCAAAGACCAAACCAAACAAACAAAATCCATCCCCTCTGATGGTATATTTCCTGCCCCTCAAAAAAATCCATTTTGATTTGAACCAAGACCAGTTTGTTTTGGATTTTTTTTAACTTAAAAGCTAAAAAACCTGTTTCAAATCAGCAAACAGATTTCAGATAGATTCAAAACATAGTTTTCATTTTTTCAGTCCATTTTGGCATGCAAGTTTTTTTGTGTTTGTTTTAAGAATTGGCCAAAATTAAATTTCAAAAGCAATGTTTTGAAATGAAATGGCTAAACAAAACATTTAAAAAAGATCAAAAACAAAAGTGATTTAACCAAAATTTTAGTCAAAACTTTGACTTCAACACAAATTCATGAATAGTTTCAAAATACTGAAAATTGTGTATTTCAACAAATCTATTCATCAAAAATGTAACTTGGCTCTACTCTTGCACCCTTGGGGTTTTATCCAACTCCAATAAATCAATGGGCATCCTTCTCATTAGTAGGAGCTAGACCATGACTCTGAAGGTGCACCATGCTCCATTTTCATGCTTCACCATGACTTACCCCTCCCTGCACCCTTTATACAGTTAATGTTTTGGGGGTCCTCAGGAAGATCATCTGCACTCAACAGTGGTAGGCAGCTTTGTAGAGGGATTGTCCAGCCTCTCTCTCACTTCCATTTCTTGCTGATTTATGCAGGGTCTGCCAGATTTTCCACCTCTGTGCAGTACGGAAGAGAAGCAGCCCTCCCAGTCACAAGATGGAAGCACTAAGGTTGCCTCTGAAGAGTCCCAAACTTGTGTATCATGCCATTGGCCTAACCTTTTGAGAATCTACAGTCTTCCCCTCCCTAGAGGGCATAATAGTAGATTCTCTCCAGCTCAGTAGCTGTCAATACATTAGGTGAGATGATATGGCTGACTGTCCTCTAGTGGATAGAATCATAACTACCAACCACATATTCTGTATTTCTAACAGATTTTCTCTTTTAGCACAGAGGTCAGGGTTCCATGCTTGTGGTGCAGAAGGATTTTCATCCTGTCCAACTACTGCTGTGGATTTCCAGGTGGCCAGGGTGTGGAGCATAATGGCTGCAGTGTCCATTAGGCCAATTTTCAGAGGTTAAGAATTTAGCCATTTTAATTTACATTGCACAGAAAGAGGGTAAGTTGTGAATGAAGTGCCATTTTTGTTTTTTTTCAATGTACAATGAATAATTTCAACAAAAAAATTAGGCCAAGTTTTGCAAAAGCTGTTTCTTTAAGGCATATACTGTAACTTATGCAGTGAGCTGCTGTACATTTTCTCTACGTGCATGCGCCTTCTCATTTATTTGTGATTTTTTTTTTTTTTGGCAGAGCTAGAAAACAATTCACATTTTAACTCTGTGACAAAGTGACTCACCATGTGGCTGGGCGCAGCATTGTAGATCTCCCCGCACAGCCCTCCTGGCTAGCCAATCAGGTCTGCTTGCAGTCCCTTTTGCTTTGTGACTCAGTCCTACGGTCAGGTCATGTTCAGTCTCTAACCTGTGGGAATAAATCAGAGTTTAGCTGCATGGTCCCATGTCCTTATGTCAGGTCATCAGCCTGGGTCCAGGTCCAGTAGTCCATTATTTCCTTGTCTAAGGTCTTCATGCTAGGCTCCTCGATGAGGCTGTAGGGGATCCCAGTCCTTCCCTCTGTCTTGGGTTCCACTTCAGGAACCCTATAGCAAGTGTTTACAGTCAGTCTGATCAGATCTCTTACTTCTTCCCTGGACCACTTCCTACATTGGCCCAGCTTCTAAGGGCAGTTGCATTGTCAGCAACAGTCTGCCTTTGGGCCATGCCCTGGTTGCAGTTCCTGACATGACAAAGGAAAGAAAACTGAACTAACAAATAAAAAGAAGCATGAGTCCTTCTGTCCCTAAAGGATTCTTCAGCCATCTGTGTTGCCGCTCACATTTGCAGGAAGCGTTGGCTCCCTGTTCCTCTCTGGGAGCTGAAATGAGATGTCTGTCCATCATCCAGGTCCCTCTGAGCTGTGTTCCACCTCTTTCATGCTTCACAAGTGGGGCGGCTCTGCCTGAGCTCACAGTTGCTCTTAAACTCCTTCCCAACTAGTACAGGGTTTGTATATCTCATCCCGTACTCCATGATTGATGCTGCCATGTGTACTCAATTTAGAAGCAGTGTCTGCAAATCATTGTCTGTTTAAACAAATGTCTGATAAGCTTTCATTTCAGTAGGAAGTCCCTTCTTATTTAATATTTACTGTTGTAACAGGAAGGTGGTGGGTTGTGGGGCTATAAAGGGGTTAACTCAGCTCTCACAAATGCCCCCAGTCAAGGGCATGTCAGGAGTTTTTCCTCAATTTCCTTCATTTATGGTGCTCCTGTCGGCTGCTGCACTCATTGGGCGGGGCTTCAGTGACTCAGCCCTCTGGCCAGGTTACACACTGTCCATGTACAAAACAAAAAAATACCCTTCTGGGGTACACACCCCAAAACATCCTGCAGCCCTTCCTGGGCTCAGTCTATAAACAGTCCAACAGGGCCCATCATGGTACCCTTACTTGGTCCCACTAGTTTGCAAGGCTCCTATTCTGGAACAAAGCAGTGCCCCGAGGACTTCTCTGGCGACTCCTTGCCTCTACTTGAGCCCTCAGTGACCCCAGTCTTCTGCTGAGCCACCCCTCTTGGCCTCAGTTCACTGACCATAGCTCCCCACTGAGTCACTCCCAGTAACTACAGTACCTGCTTCAGAGGCATAGCTGTGTTAGTCTGTATCAGTAAAAACAACAAGGAGTCCTTGTGGCACTTTAGAGACTAACAAATATATTTGGGCATAAGCTTTCATGGGATATAACCCACTTCATCAGATGCAAGGAGTGGAAAATACAGTAAGCAGATATAAATATACAGCCCATGAAAAGATGAGAGTTGCCTTACCAAGTCGGGAGTCAGTGCTAACAAGGCCAATCCAGTTCAGTCTTGGCCCATTCCCAACAGTTGACAAGAAAAGGTGAATATCAACAGAGGGAAAATTATTTTTTGTAGTGACCTAGCCACTCCCAGTCTTTATTCAGACTGAATTTGATGGTATCATGTTTGCAAATTAATTCCAGTTCTGCAGTTTCTCGTTGAAGTCTATTTTTGAAGGTTTTTTGTTGAAGTATGGCCACTTCTAAGTCTGTTATTGAGTGTCCAGGGACACTGAAGTGTTCGACTGTTTTTTGAATGTTATAATTCTTGACATCTGGTTTGTGTCCATTTATTCTTTTGCATAGAGACTGTCCAGTCTGGCCAATGTATGTGGCAGAGGGGCATTACTGGCACACGATGGCATAGCATAGTCCCTTGCAGCTCATGCAGCCAGCCCTGCTAGCCGCTGCTCTGTCCAGCCTTTCAGCTCCCACACCAGCCAGAAGCACCTCTTGCTCCCCTGGTCCCTACAAGCAGACTGAACTCACTCTCGCCTTGCAGTTCCTTTTATGGGAGCCTGCTGGGCCTGACTGGCTGCTTCCTGCACCCCCTCTCATTTGTTGTGTCCCAAACAGTCTCTTCTGGCAGCTAGGAGGACCTCCCTATTGCTCTTTTCTGGGGCAGGGTGAGGCAGGGCCACGAAGCCTATCGCAGGGGACCTCCAGATCTAATCCACCCAGTCAGAAGGGCATTGAGGCAGAATGGGTTACTGTGCCTACACTGGGTCCCAACAACTGAGAAATGAGTTTAAGAGTCTTAGCTCAATTCCTAGAAGAAAAACATGTATCTACTTAAGCATTACAGAGTAGAGGAAGAGGTTATCATTAGGTTAGCTGAGGGTGAAAATATATTTAAGATCTGTGTGTTGAGGCTAGCATAGTCATAGGTCAGGTGCAAGTACTGTGATCAGTGCCTTAATTTAATAACTCCCCACAATAAAAAAGATGCCATGCTCTATAAATGTTAGACACATTTTTATCATCTCTCCATGACAAAGAAGTAGGTAAGCACTCTGTTAAGAGCCAGGTTATAACCATTACTCAAACCATTAGAGCTATTGATGTCAATTGCCTGTAATTAGTGGCAATTAGTAAGAGGATAAATGCTGCATGGCATGGTGATCTACATTAATTGAGAACTGTTCATAAAATTTTTTTTAAAAAAAGTAGATTTATGACAGTGTTATTTTAAAACATGTTGTTTCCTGAGCAGCTTGAAATGTTTTAAAGAATGTTTTGTATTTGATTATTCTTCTCAGTTCCTGAAGAGGAGGTTTATGCTCCTCTCCTCGCCTCAATCTACTTGCAGAACTCCAGCCTATATTAATAATAGTTAGAAAGGCATTTTGAGGGAGACTAGAACCCAAAGGATTAGATACACCTTGACTGGTGCCAATAAACCCTTTGGCAATCCCTGGGAAACATCTTGAAAACAGTAGAGGTGGAGGAAGGACAGCTTAGTGGTTCAGTCAACAGCTTGGGACTCTGGAGGCCTGGGGGATTCAATTCTGTGCCATGCCACAGATTCCTACCTGACTGTTAACAAGTAACTTTGTATAGCCTAGGCCCCAGCTCTGTGAATAAAGGACAGACTTACCCATCTCACAGCTAGTAATACCAAAAAAAAACAACAACAGTCATTAATGACTGTGCAATTTTGAGGGCTGTATAAGTACTCCAATAACACTATCCTCTTCCATAATTATCAGTGGTTAGCCACTGCAGAGCTCTCAGTGTTTCTGGCAGAATTAGCGCATAGCCAGACTAGCCCAGCCATGCTACATGCCCTGCCCAGCTAGCACCATCTTGTAGGCTATGCTGACACCCTTATGGCTGCAGGTAGAGGCAGGGCGGGTGCAAGGATGTTTTGTGCTCTAGGCGAAACTTCAACCTTGCGCTCTCCCCTCCCTGAGCCCTGTAGCAGCCCTCCACCCTAAGGTACACTCCCCGTGGCAGCTCCAACCCTCTGCCCTGAGGCGCGTCCCCCTCGCAGCAGGCCCCCCCGGCCCGGGGAGCCGCATAGCAGCTCCCTGCCCCAGCTCCACCTCCTCCTCGAGCACGCCGTCACTGCTTCACTTCTCCCACCTCTCAGGCTTGCAGCACCAATCAGCTGTTTGGCGCCACAAGCCTGGGAGGGAGAGAAGCAGAGCGGGGCAGCATGCTCAGGGGAGGAGGCGGAGCAGAGGTGAGCTGGGGCAGGAAGTGGTTCCCCTGCATGCCGCGCACCCCCTTACTTGCTGCAGGCGGCCCTCCCTGCAACCCTCTGCCCCCTGCCCTCTGCCTAAATGCTGACAACGACCGGGGCGGCCGAAGAGCCGGCCATCGCGATTGCCGCCGAAGGACCCGAAATACCGCCCCCCCAAATGCTAGCACTCTAGGCGACCACCTAGGTCGTCTAATGGGTTGCACCGGCCCTGGGTACAAGGTGCTTCTTGCTATTTCCTTTACCAGAACCTCCTATTGGCCAACTATGCCATGGCTGGCATCGTGGGCTTTGGTTACACTAGCAGAAGCTAGCACAAACTAGGGGTAAATCTAACTCTAAATATATTAGCATTCATACCATCTGGGTAGTTGTGATGTCCAGGAGATAAACTGCATTATGAACTGACTGCCCCCATCTGCATTCTGTTTGCCAACCCACCTCCCTTCAAATTCCAAATCTCAGAGCAGCTGCACAGAGAAACACTGAAGAACCAAGAGTCTGACAATATTTATTTTGCTGGACCCACATGTGAAAGTTCCTCACAGAATTATGCTGGCTGAGACCCATGAAGGGATGTGTGTCATCCTGTACAGTGACATGTTCAAAAACTGGCATCTCATGACCCTTCAGAGTTCTCTTTTCCTGTAAAATGTGTCATATTCAAAATAAATGATAGTGAGGCACAAAAGTTTTGGCTCTTATTTGTGGATGACACTCATAACACTGAAAGATCTATCACTCATGAATAATTTGAGTGCAGGCTACATGTTGAATCATCAAGTATGTGAAGGCCTATGAATTTGGGCTGTGACCACATCTATCTAAAAGCTCTCTCATGATTTTAAAAGGGTAAGTACATTTTTGTACAAGTAAATCAAGGGCTCATAATAAAGTCTTTGTGGACCTCAAACCTGCCCCAAAGGTGTAGCTAAGGGCTAACAAAGCAAGCATCGTTGACTCTACTGTAATTCCCTGCTCTAGAAGTCTGGGAGGTGCATGTCTGGAACTGAAAAGTGTAGGAGGGGACATTTTCAGGTACAGAAGGGGCATGTCTCTAGTGCTCTGAATGCCAACAATCCTCACCAGCATAACAACCCATAAGGAGCACAAAAGCAGGGCCGCCCAGAGGATTCAGAGGGCCTGGGGCAAAGCAATTTCGGGGGCCCTTCCATAAAAAAAATTGCAATACTATATTCTCGTGAGGGCCCCTGCAGGGCCCAAGCAAATTGCCCCACTTGCTCCCCCGCCATGGGTGGCTCTGGGAAAAAAAAACCTTCTGCATCTCGGCACAAACCCAGTTTTACGAAAACTTCTTTACAAGGTATCACTGGTTCTCAGCATCAGCTAGTGCTAAAAGGCACTAAAGCTCATTAAAAGAGTTGGACAAATATTTTCCTTTGAAACTTTTTTGGATCAAAACTAGGGGTTTTTAAAAAGCAGAAAAAAATCATGGACAATGTCTGCTTTCCTTCAAAATTTGTTGTGTTTTTTTTTTTAATTGAAAAGCTGAAATTAGTTTGCCAAAACCGGAATATGGTTTGGGGTTTCAGAAGTGTGTGGCCAAATATTTACTGCTTGCTGTGTTCGATTGTTTAAAGAAACAATAAAAAAAAATCTGCTTAAAAAATATCCAAAACTTTTGAACCACCTCAGCTTGTGACCAAACGCCTGAGCCCATCCAGTCAGAGATTTTTCCAGGTTTCTGATACTCTGCTGGCTTCCTTGACTCATATCTGTCTCCATGACTTTGGGTTCATTAGTTAGAACATAAGAACAGCCATTCTGGGTCAAACCAAAGGTCATCCAGCCCAGTACCTATCTGCCAACAATGGCCAATGACAGTGCCCCGAGGAAGTAAACCTAGACAGGTAATGATCAAGTGATTTCTCTCCTGCGATCCATCTACACCTTCTGACAAATAGAGGCTAGGGACACCAATTCCTTACCATCCTGGCTAATAGCCATTCCTGGACTTAATCTCCATGCATTTATCTGTTTCGTAGAGACTGGCTCCATGGGGTCCCTCACAAACTGGAGACGGTTACTGTGGGTTTGTCTTTAGTATAACTTATATCTACTCCCACAAACTGAGCATTTGAGCTTGTTCCAGAATCTGGGATGAGCTTATGCTGTGAGAACTGAAATGCTCAAAATAGCACAGGCATGTGAATGGACACAGAGTGCTAAAATTAAATTAACCAGGGGACTCTCAGATTATTTTTGGGGGTCTCGAGCTGTCAGCTTCCCCTCAACCCCGCTTTTTCCTCCAGCATTTATAAAGTGTTAAATATATTAAAAAACTGTTTTCAAATTATGAGGGAGTATGGGTGTCGTACTCAGAGGTTTGTTATGTGAAAGGGGTCACCAGGACAAAAGTTTGAGAACCACTGAATTAACCCTTCTGAAAACCTCAGGGAATGCAGGGAGGTGGCGGGGTCTTCCTTGGTAGGGTGGGAAGGAGGTAGGTGGTGTAGGATATTGCTCTTCATGTGATCCCTCCACAGTGGCTAATTTAAATGAAGCTACCCTCCCCTGACATGAATCTCCCTATGGTACTGAACTTAAATATAGACTATAATTTGGCATTTGAGAAGTGAAAGGGATGGTAGCCCTAATGGAAAAGTAACAGCTTGCTCTTCTGCAAGCCTCAAATCGGCTGAATGAGCTTAGGGTAGGGAAGCCTGTGCCTCCCAAACAGCCTGGCCTCCACCATCTGGCCCTGCCACTTCCTGCCCCCAACTGCCCACCCCCTCACAATCCCTGACCCATCCTGCTCCTTGCCCCTCACCATCCCCAGAGACTCCCACCACCCGGATCCACCGCCTGCTCCCCTGTCCCCTGACCGCCCCGACCCCTATCCACCGCGCCCTGGGTTCTGACAGTTCCCCAGAATACCCACAATCCAACCCCCCCATTCCCTGTCCCCTGACTGCCCCCTCAACTTCTGCCTCCTCCCTGTCCCCTGACTGTCCCCGGGACACACTGCCCCTTATCCAACCCCCTGGCCCCTGCCCCAGCCCCAGCCTCTTACCCCCAGCTCCCCCTATCACCTGGAGCCTCAGCGCGTCGCATCCAGGAGCGTCCCTGAATAGCGGTGCAGCTTGCCTCCGGCGGGGCTTGAGCTTCTCCCCTCTCAGAGCCTCGTGGTAAGGGGGCGGGGATGTGAGCTCCAGCAGGGCCTGAGCTCGCAGCCCTGCCCCCTTACCATGCGGCTCTGAGCAGGTGGAGTTCAGGCCCTGCTGGAACTCACAGCCCCGCCCCCTTACCACATGGCTATGAGCGAGGTGGAGCTCAGGCCCCGCCGGACACACGTTGCAGCTGTTCAGGGAAGCTCCTGGATGTGCTGAGGCTCAGGGAGAGGGGCGGGGGCAAGCCGGGAGCCTCAGCCGTTCCCCTGGGGACCCCTGTGGAGCTCAGGGCTTGGGGCAAATTGCCCCACTTGCCCCCCCCCCTCTGGGCAGCCCTGTACACAAGTCAGCATGAGTTACAGTACCCTTTAGCATGCTCAACTCAAGGCAGGAAGTGGTTCGATTCTCAGTCAGCCCAAGGACTAAGGGAGCGGAAAAGAGGGCATGACAGAAAGGCGCCTGAGGTCAAGTCTACACTACAGTGCTACATCAGTGCAGCTGGGGAAGGTGCTTTTTCAAACCCGTGAATGATGTAAGTTAGATCGACGTAAGCAGTAGTGTAGAGCTGCCCTGAGAGACAACTTTATCTTCTTTCTCATTCATCTGGACTGAGCTCTGCTTCACTGAAGCTGGAGAATTTGCTGAAGAGGTCTAAAGGGAAACAAACACTCATTCTGAACTTCAAATATACTTTATACAACTAATGTTCCTGTGCATTAATACATATGGGGGAGAGCTTTCCTTTAAATACAGGTAATTCCATTTCTTGCACATGCCATGTGGAATATCTGCCAGAAAGCTCCTATGAAAGACATTATTTAGGCTTCTTAAATTTCCAAGAACACTACTGAGAATTCCCCCATCATTCACTTAATTTGCAAATGAAGAAATAGAGCTAAAGTCCAGCAGCATTCCTTAACATTCAGCTATTTGGAGAGAAAATGGAGAACATTACATTTGCAGCAAATGAGGCAGGGATTTTGCTCCATTCCTAAATGTGATCTGTGGTTTCTCACCATTTCATTTTGTTAACAAACGGTGGGTTTAAAGAGCCATGCCATGTATCCTAGGCTGTTATACAAGATTTTTCTTTTGCTCTATTTGTTTTCCCTAAATTCTGCAATGTCAAGCACTGACATTCTCTCACTGACTTCTGAGCTAGGCTGCCAAAACACAAGCAAAGCAGATAAACAGGGAAGATGGAACTCAGAAGGGAACAGATGGGCTCATCTGCACATAGCAACTCTAAAAAAAGACAAAGCTTCACACAAACTTATAGAGCTTCTGGAAACCAGAAATTTAGTGATTCCTTTGAAATATTTTCACTAAAATACCAGCTTTATGTGAGAAATAGAAAACTTATGAAATCAGCAATGGTTCAAGAACAAGTATTGCACGCAACTAAAAGAAGCCAATGGTTAATTGCTAGAGGTATGGAAATATACAGAAGGCCTGAAGGTGTAAACGTCTGATTTCCCAATCCTTACTCATGTTAATGAGCACTCTTTGTATACACTCAATAGGACAGTTTAGAGGAGTAACTAGGACATGGCGACTGCCTCAGTTTTCCCCATTGTCAATGGTCTTCACTGAGATGAAAGAAGGATTTGGCCAATCAAGGAGAATACTTCCCATCCTGAACAAAATAACAGTCCAATTCAACAAATAATCTTCCAGCCCTCCCTTAGTATTAACATGTCTTTAAAGGTATTTATTCACTTTTCTATAAACATTCAAGCAACTAGTTTTTGTTCCCATAAATATTTGAGGAGCTTTTATTCATGCAAATGTGTCTGTCTGTCTGTGAGCTAGCGCACGACAGAGGAAGAAGTACTACTAAATGTAACTACTCTGGTTTCATTCCCACCAAGTAAGTCAAATTTAAAATTCAGCTAATACTTCTGGTTTAAGCGTTTCTTTCTCCAAGCCAGGAGAGAGCCCAGCTATTTGTAGATTTTTGTCAAATACAAAATACTAATCCAGCTATTTTAAAATCTGTGGTTGACACACACAGGTAAGTATAGTGTTCTGTCAGCTCCAACAGAGAAACATTGACATCTCCAAGGCCTGCTTTTCTCCTTATATCTTTCACCCTAAAATGCTCTCAGCCTCTCCCTGAGATTTTCAAGGCCTGAATGACTTCTTCAGGCACTGCTCCTATGAACAGATATTTGATCATCCAATTATGTGACTCTCAGAACTGTATTCCACATAGCCTGTGCAGAAATACATAGGTCCAAGTTTTAAAACCTATTAGTCATTTGTGAACAAACACACTCAGTTTGCAAATAATTCATAAAGAAAAGGTTCACAAGATTTGGCCCTATCTATTCATAACAAATAGCTGTACTGCTATCTCCGGGAGAGGATTTTGTAAACTTTTGGATTTGAAATGGAGAAGGCTGTAAGGCACAGAGATAGAACAATATTGCTCATATATTGCACTGATTGCAGCAAAGTAAAGAGGTGCATATCTAGATTTTCTTTATTAAGGTAGAAGGATTTCCCAAGATAGAGAAGAATTAATATTTTGAGAAGAAAGTTTTCTAGGAAATGTGAATAGAAAATGCTGTTGGGCAATCTTTCAGGAAGGTGACAAAAGACAAACCAATGAATCCCCAAAGGTAATATCTGTAACAATGCATTGCCACGCTGCTTGGTGCGTTAGCCAGTGCTGTGACCAAAATGTAACAGAAAGTCCTTGAGAGACTGTGGAGGAAAGCATGATAACTCAAGAACACCAAAGACAAAGAAGGGTAGGAAGCTACTCAGATGTGAAAATGTTTTGCACCTAATTGCTTTAGGAATGTTTTTCATTCTGCTGTGGAAAGAACTCTAAAAGCTAAAAAGCTTAGAACAGAAGAAACTATTTAAAACTGAGAAAAGGATACAGGTGATTTTTTCTGAGCCAATTTCTAGGACTGGTTCTCTGAGGTTGAATTAATATAATGCATGCGTTGATAATGATGTTCAGAATCAAGGTGCCAGCAGACTGGAGAGCAGCCCTGAATTACTTCATGCTATAGGGCAAAAAAAAACCCCTGAGTTTAACATTGGCCAACATAATATGTCTGATTAAGTGACCTTCTAAAGGCAGAATTTCTTGAACTGATGTAAATTCATGAGAGCTTCAGGGACTTGATTCAGCCCCTGCAGAATATGAATAATTCGTGTCAGCCTCAGTGTGGGGAGAGAGCGGGGCCCCACGAATTTATTATATTATCAGGAGTAGGATGGGCTGCCAGATAAGAGGAAATAAAATATGACTGAACAGTCCTAATTCTGTTGATCTATTTCTAGCTCATTTGTAATGCTCATTGTTAGCTGTGTTTCAAACAAACACTTATTTCAGGCTAGAAATAAGGTGCATGGTCTTAACAGAGAGGGTTATTAGCCGTTGCAGAAATCTTACCTAGGGATGTAATGGATTCTCCATCACATCAATGGTCTAAATCAATATTGAATGTCTTTCTAGAAGGTACAGTAGATCAGCCAGACATTATATGGGCTTGCTGCCATTACTGGATGAGGTTCTCTGGTCTGCATTACACAGGATGTCAGATTAGAGGATCATAATGGTCACTCTACAGCTCAAAATCTATGAAATGCGGTGCCATTGTGGACTAGCTCAAGGAGAAACATTCATGTACAGTAAGTATCTTCTACTTGTAACCTTTTGGGTCAGCTATTGCTATTGGAAAAAATGATTTGTCTATGCCCATAGGTAAAAGCAAATAACTTGGTAGCTACATTACTCTTTTAGAGTTTTTCCCTTGATTTATCTGTTACAGGATCCTTGCTCTAGTGAATCCTTCTATGTCTCTCTGCCTGTTGTTATTTTTTTTTTTTTCCATTTTGCAATATCACATTTGTCTGATACAGACTTTTCACTGTTCTCTTCACTGGCATTCACCAGCTGCCAAACTGTCAAATACATTCATTGAATCCTTTATAAAAGATTTCAATTCAGTAACACTATGATTTAAACATTTTCAAATTTGCATAATATATGTATAGTAGGTAGAGACTCTATGCATGTATTTACTTGCAGTGAGACAAAGTTATAAACTTGCAAAGCTAGCCTAGCTCAGACATCACTCAGGCCTGGTCTACACTACGCGTTTAAATCGATTTAAAGAGCGTTAAATCGATTTAACGCTGTACCCGTCCACACTACAACGCCCTTTATATCGATATAAAGGGCTCTTTAAATCGATTTCTGTAAACTCCACCCGACGAGAGAGTAGCGCTCAATTCGATATTAACAATTCGGATTACGGTTAGTGTGGACGGAAATCGACGTTATTGGCTCCGGGTGGTATCCAGAGTGCAACACTGACCGCTCTGGACAGCAATCTGAACTCGGATGCAGCGGAGAGGTAAACAGAAAAGCCCCAGAACTTTTGAATTACATTTCCTGTTTGCCCAGCGTGGGCTCTGATCAGCACGGGTGGTGATGCAGTCTCAAATCCAATAAGACTCCAGCATGGACGTACGGGAGATACTAGATCTGATACCTAGACTCTGATGCGCTGGTATGGGGAGCACAATCTGAGGTTTTTGGGTTAAATTCAGTAGAAAAAAAAAAAAAAGGCCCCTTTTACCCGGTTTACAAAGGAAAACCGGATAGCTGACGAAATGGCCAAAGTGTTGAAAAAAAATCTCGCAGAGATACAGCAGCGCTGCGTGACAAGCGTAACGGGAAGCCAGAGGACTCAAAGTGGACGCTCATGGAGGGAGGAAGGGGGTACTGAGGACATCCAGCTATCCCACAGTCCACAGCATCTGCTGAAAAAGTATTCTGCAATTCTTGGCTGAAGCTTCCCAACATCTGTAGGTTCCAAACAGCAGTGCTCGGCTGTGGTTCAGGGAACAGCTACTCAGTTTTCTTTTCCCCCCACCCACCACGTGAAAGAAATCAGGGACAAAGAAATCATTCACTTAAGAACTACTTTCACATGTCACCCTAGTGTGTTAAACTGATAATGGCTGCTGGTAGACGCGCAATGCTGACAGCAGTGAAGAGCAGGATAATCCGCTCCTCTCCCCTCCCCGGTGGTCAAGAGAAGCGGTACAAATATGACTGATATCCGTCATCGACATGCAGACCCGTGAGGTGCTCCTGGCTGGCCTCGAGGTGAGGCTGGCCGGGGGCGCCTGGGTAAAAATGGGAAATGACTCTCCAGTTGACTGCCCAGTAAGAGTGGTACAGAATGGCTGGTAACCCATCTTCATCTCGCAACGAGGGGGCTTCAGCCCGCCTCCCTCGCATCACTAGTGGTAAATGAACGACTTACCGTACTGCGGACTGTCTATTAGCCCCGGGAGGCCTGCCTCCAAGTGTCCTGGCGCGCCCCCACTCATTTAATCTCCTACAATCGCTGTTCTTATACTCAGCAATTCCGTGAGCAACTCATGACACAATAAGTGAGTGGGCACTGCGACACCGGTAAGCCCAGGAGGTTGGGGGAGGTAGAAGGAAGCAATGCTCGCGTGTTCTGTTGCAAGTGGCACCCTGTTGATACTGAGCACGGAGCGAAGCTTGTGCTCTCTGATACCAAGCTGGTTCTCTAAAGTACACTGCCTCTTATTATTCTAGGCAGGAACGGACCTATTTAGAAAACCCATAAGAGGAAGGGATTGACTCATCCCAATGAGTCAATCCAATTTTGCTTTCAAAATTTCTAGCCAGGGGCACTCATGAAGACAGCAGACAGTACAGAGAGGAGAGACTAACCGCATCTCATTGCCAGTTTCTCCGGCAGTAGCACGGTAGAAACGAACCGGTAAACCATCTCTTGCTAATTCATTGCAAAAGCCAGTGAATGCTGCTTACGCACGGTGAGTATCGCCTCTCTCTCGCAGAATCCAGTAACATAACCGGTGCCGGAAAAAAAAAACTGAACGGGCCTTCACATGGCGTTCGTGCTATGGCGTCTCGTCAGGGCAATCCACGGAAAAAGCACAGAAGGATTGCCTCCAGCTGATGTTTTCCCAGAGGAAGGGAATGACCTGACGACGAGGCATAATTACGCTCAGAATCCACGGCTCTGCCAACAATTAAGATTCAACCCTGACATTCCCAAAGGGTGGAGGACGACTGTGGGAAGCTAAGGTACTACGGAAGTGGACGGCACATATAGTCAAGTGCATCAGAAAATCGACTGTTTAGCCGCGAGCAATAGGACCGCATCACAACGAAGTGCTACCCACAATGCAATGCTTCAGAAATCGACGTTAGCCTCGGAGCATGGACGCACAACGCCGAATTACTGTGCCTAGTGTGGCCGCATGAAATCGAAATTATAATATCAGTTTTATAAAACCGATTTTAGCAAATTCGATTTTATCCCGTAGTGTAGACGTGGCCTCAGTCTCAGGTAGAATTGAAGTTACTCTACCACACTAACCCTGTGTTACTGAAGTGGGGGAGAAGAGGAAGGAAATTGAAAAGATGAACATATGTGGGATAGTTAGAGCTGAGGTGGGGACCTCGATTACACAAAAGAGTAAAAAAAAGTGAATGCAGGTTGATGGGCTCAAAATGTGATTTGAGCACAATTTAGAGAACAAAAAAGGATTCTTAGAAAAGTTCTACAGCTAACCCTGTCTTTGTAGATATTATTCAAAAGAAGCAGGAAACACAGGCATTGGCATGGATACCGCAGAGAAAAAGGATCAGGCTTTCTAGTAGACATTTCAGTCAGTGAACTCTGCTAGACTACTTCCAGGATAAGGAATTTTCCTGCTCTCCAAATGACATCACCCTATTTCTGTTTCTAGTTTTAAAGAATTTCACTGAATTAAAAATATAATCAAGCAGAAGTACATTTCAAATGCACAAATGCCTTGGTAAACACATTTTAGGTGCCACAATTACATCTGAAAAGAAAGTGGCAGATGGGCTCTTTCAACCCCATGACTGACAAACTGCAAACTGTTCTAGCATTGTTAGCAGGAAGGCGAAGGAATCACTTGCTCTGGAGACCCAAGTGCTCTGTCACCCCAAAAGGTAAACCCTATTGGAGTAGAGCAAGTGAGCCTGGAGCACTGGGCCTGGTGCAAGACCTGAGAACTGAACCAAAGTCAGCTATGAGCCAGGCTTTATCATAAAGCAAACACTTACTTACAAGTTCACTGTCCAGTACATGAACTTGGTAAAGCCACGTAGTGTTGCTAAAAGACAGGCACTCCCAATAAGTATTAAGCATGGGTATTCATGTAAACATAGTCCAGAAAGCTAGTATGGCTAACTTCGGCACAACCCCAAACTTATACAGCAAGGGTGCTGATTCTGCTCTCACTCAAGTTAATGCCAAAACTCTCAGTGGGGTCAGGATCAGGCCCCTACCTATTTTTTCCTTATGCTATTTCTAAGTTAACTGGAAAGATAGAACTTTATCCTGCTCACTCAGAGTTATGACAAACACAAACCTGGGAGATGGTAATGGAAAACACCAATCCCAAGTAAAAACAAGGATAAGAGGACAGAATGATGGATGGAAGTGTTTTGTTTGAACCAGAAGGTACAAGCTGTAGGGTGGGTAACATCAGGAGTGTAATATGGAACTTGTTTGTACCAGTGGATTAAAGAGAAATCCTAGGAGGGGCAACTTTATGCAACCTAAGGGGCAGCAGAAAGTCACACTGCTGAGTGAGCAGAGTCCATTGTCACGGGCATACACGTTAGTGTTCCTATAGAGTCTATCAGGCAATAGCACTGTGCTTCATCAGCAATAAACCCGGCTGAGTGCCTTTGCCACTGGACTGAGACTGTGGTCTTTCTGCATAGTACTTTTGAGGTCTGCTGAGCCAGCTATCTGCAGGGCTGCTACAGCATATGGAGAGAGCATACATGCATGTCAACTTGACAACACCTGTCAGATCAAGGATGTGCAAATGAGCACTGCCATGTGGGCAAGTTTACATTTCCATTCCTCACATTTTATGGTGTGTGGGGGTAAACAGAGGAATTGATTCTCAGGATGTCAACCTTGAGACTTGCATAAGAAGTATATTTTTCTGTAAATATCATTTAAAAACTGCAAAGTAACACAATGAACTGCAGTATTGGTAAACTGTGGTATCAGTATTTGGCTTATAACTGCAGTGCCTGTCCCTCCCACAGTCCACCTAATATAGTTCCTACACCATTTAACTGCACCCTTCTTTAAGTGCCGTGTATCCTTGGTTGCCTGCAGCTTGCACTGTTGTGGCAGTGTATTCTCTTTCACCCCAGTTTTTTGTGAAGAGAGAAGATAACATTATCTTTCCCAGCCCAGTGTACAATAGAGAAATTGATATAACATGCCAGGTCAGAAGAAAAAGCTGGAAAATAGATGTTTCTTGTCTCTCTCAGATGAAGGAAAGTGATAAGGGCTTACCTGATTAAACTAACTGATAAAGCATACCATAGATTTGCTCCTTCCTTCTGTTGCTAAAGAAATGAATAGAGGACCACAAAATTGGAAAACAAGAACTTCTGATTACAGGCCAAACTCTTATTCAAACAAGTAGTCCCACAGAAGTAAATGGGAGTGTATGCATAAGTCACGTGAGCAGGATAAAGTTCTATCTTTCCAATTAACTTAGAAATAGCATAAGGAAAAAATAGGTAGCGGCCTGATCCTGATCCTACTGAGAGTTTTGGCATTGACTTGAGTGAGAGCAGAATCAGCACCCATGATGATTTGCTGTTTACGTTTGGGGTTGTGCTGAAGTTAGCCATGCTTTCCCTTCATAGTGCATTTTTAAAAAATGCCTTATAAACACTTACAATACAATGTTCTAAATAAATAAAGGAACATCAAATGTCGCATACCACAAAAATGTGAAAAAGCTCACAAAGCATGTGGGCTGGAGTTATCAAACCAATACGAGTTCACAGAAAGAAAAGAGTATTCTATTGTACCAATCCTACTAAATACTATTTTCTAATTTTTCCCATTATGGACTTATTTGTCAGATCACATTTTTCATCATTCAATTTAAAATTAGCAGAAGAATATGCCTGCTTCTGGGATGCCAAAAAGAAAACTGCTACCACTTTTCTTGGCATTACCCATAACTGTTCTATCTAGATTCAGTTTATCATCCTGCAGTACATCCTTAGATAGGCTTCTTTATGTGCCTCTAATGCTGAACTGCTGATTTTACTTTGATTTAATGTAATTTGGCTATTCTGTATCTGATCTTCACAAGCACTATAGATGCATTTTTCTTGTTTGCCTGAATTGCCTAGTGCCCATTTCCTGTTTGACAATTGGCATCTGACCTTAAAATATGTCCAGAGGTTTTGCTAATTTTTGTTCCAGGTAAGTACCATATCAGATATATCTGCCTCACTGTAAAAGACCCAGAAGCACGAGTCTCAGTTCCCAGGTCAGTGACTAGGTCTTACAGGGTTTAGGCTGCAGGGCTAAAAATTGTAGTATAGATGATGAGGCTGGAGCCTGAGCTTTGAGACCCCACAGTGGTGGAGGGCCCCAGAACCTGGGCTCCAGCCCGACTATCTACACTGCAACTTTATAGTCCTGCAGCATGAGCGTCACAAAACCAAGTCAGCTGACCTGGACCAGCCATGGTCATGCCAGGGGTCTTTTATTGCAGCTTAGACAGAGCTTCTCTCATTAGCTCAGGCCACAGTGGGTAAAACAGAGCAATGGAACATAGCATAACATGAAATTCTAAGTTGTCCTGGATAGTTCAAGAGTCATTTTTAGTTTGATATGACAGGGCAGAATCTTTGTTGTGGTAGAGAACCACTGGGTGAAACAAAGGAGAGAGATGGTTACATCTTACTCATTCTGTCTGGCATTCTTTCTAGGCCCAAGCCTGGTAGTGAATCTGTCCTCATATGTCAATGTTAAAAGTGTTTTCTTATGGCAGCTATTTTATTAAAATCAACATAATGACACAAGCTGAAGTAAATGAAGTCAGATCTAGAATTCCCTTTCTCATTAAATCAAAAACAAATTTTATATTCACTCCTATAATTCAAAGATTATTCTGTAGTCTAATCTAATGCAACAGTCCCTTGACTCTAAAGGAAACAGAATTAGACCAATGTGGAGTGCTTTTGAAATCTCACCACATATTCCCATGAATAAAACTGGTAACTGGATGGTTATACTAGTGTATATCTCAGAATCTAGGATTAGCAGCTGAGGTGTGGAAATTCTGTTCAATAAGTATTTCCATTTAGCACAACAACTTTGACATAATATGACACACACTTCTCTGATTCAGTAATAATAGGCTCAATGGTGTAAATATATATGAAGTACAATGATGCGCATCCTCAGTTTCATATTTCCTTTCCTTTCACAGTTTTGGCATCGTCATTGATAAGATTATGTTTAGTCACTTAATGAGAATATGTAAATGTGTTTCACTGGTTCTTCTGCATTCTTTGACTTTCATTTAAAATCAAACTTCTTCAATGACAGCATTCTATTAAAATGTTGTCAGAAAGTATCATAAGCTTGGAAATTAACATTACTGAGTATGTATAGCAGATAATTTTGAAAATCCCTTTAAAATGTTGATTGCTTATTTTTCCTATGAGATATAAAAATTGATCTAATTGCTTACATAAATTCTCTCTAGTTTCAAGTGCCTTTAGAACCACTCAGTTCTTTTTGATACTTCTGCATCCTAATAAAGAGTTAGAAACAAATGCTAAGCAAAACATGCCTTTTAGCCTACAATTTTTAAGCTTATGCTTCAAGCCTAGAGCAAATGAAAATAGCTGAGATACGTCACTGAAACAGAGTTTATAATAGAAATGGCAAGTCAACCTTAACTATGGCATCAGTGTTGTAAACGTCATTCATTGATTATTCAAATTCCAAATGAACTTACAAGTCTGTCTTCAAGGTGACCTGATTTTACAAAGGTTGTCTTCAAGATTTGGTCGCACTCAAATTTGTTTGCCATGAACCATATGTTAATGTCACAGATATTTTTAGTCCACATAAATGCCAAAGAGAATCTGACTTTGTAATGAACCACACAATTGTCTGTGACTCTTCAGCCAGACTCCATTTAGAATACTGTCCTCAGATGTTTTACTATGGAGGTTACATTAAATGATTAAAGCTCAGCAGAAAACTTATATGATTCTAAGTGGGAGCCTTTATTTAAATAGGACATATAAAATACTAGAAGACATTGAGAATTCTGACTGAAACTATTGTTGCTCTGTGAAAAATCTCTAATGTTTAGTAAAAGATGAAGACACGGACCTTCTGAAAATGAGCAAAGTTCAAAAGCAGTTCATCCCTTTGACTATCTCAAAACTATGTTGACCTTTTCAATATAGAAGATGCAACTTGTTGAGAGCAGTTAATGACAAAATCATTGTTTTTTATATTGTCAAAAGTACAATTATCTGCAATAAAAAAAATTGGTCAAAATGGCTAGAAAAAAATCTTCACTGAGTTACGTCCCATTTAACCCATGCTGAATCTCTCTGTTAGTTTCTTGTCTATATGTCTGTTTCTAAAACCCTTCAAATAATTTTCCTGACTTCCTACCGATCTCTGTGAGATCTTAGATATTTCCAAAAATCTCACTCTATTGTCATTAATTTTTCTTTGCTTACAGTGCTTCACCCAGTTTTCAATATGTGAACACTATTCCTATCAAAGACAACTTGATTTTTTTCATGGGTAAGATTTCATGAGATTTTTGTTAAAAATTAAATATAGTCCATATACCACTTTTCTTCTGCCAATCTATAATTATTTGAAAAAACAACAATCACACTGTGAGAAACATAAGATGAGAATTAGTCTGATATGCCATGAGGATCTTGAGATGTTTTCCAGATGTGGTTTGTATGCCTCTTTTGATAAGCACTGTGCTGAGTTTGAAGCAAAGTTGAGATGGGAAGAGTGCTGATTGACAGCTGTCTCTTTGTGGACCCATTTAGTGATAAAGTGGTTGAGGATCCAAACTCTGAGTTGAGAGCACAGAAACCAATGGCCCCAGGGGTTGAAAAAGGAGTTGTTCTGCAACTCAAACAAGTAAAGATGGGTCAGGTCAGAAGAGGCTCATCTTCCTTCACCCATCTGGTTTGTTTCAAATTATATTGAAAATGTAGAAACCGTGGAGTTAAGTAAGGCTGTGTACTGTGACAGGGTCAGGCCAGATGGCTACAAGAGAGTGGTCGAAGGTAGATACATTAGGTTCAGGTTAAACAGGTCCCTTTTCCCTGGGTAAGATAACAGGGACTATTCCAGAACACTCAGGAACTTTCTAGAACTAATTAAGGCAGGCAGGTTAATTAGGACTTCTGTAGCCAATTGAGAAGTCACTAGAATTAATTAAGGCTAATCAGGACACCTGACCTGGTATAAAAAGGCTCTTACTCCAGTTAGTGAGGTGTGCGTAAAGAGCTGAGAGTCAGAGGACTTGCTGCTGGAGGACTGAGGAGTACATGCATTAACAGACATCAGGAGGAAGGTCCTGTGGTGAGGACAAAGAAGGTGTTAGGAGGAGGCCCTGGGGAAGTATCCCAGGGAATTGTAACTGTTGCGTAGCTGTTCCTGAAGGCACTCTAGAGAGCTGCAGTCCATAGGACCCTGGGCTGGAACCCGGGGTTGAAGGGCTGGTAGAGGGTGGGCCCAGGTTCCCCCAAAACCTCCCAACTCCTGATCCAACACAGGAAGATCTTTGAGGCTAGCGAAATCCACCAAAAAGCGCAGGACCCACCAAGGCAGAGGAGGAACTTTATCACAGTACACAAAGTATACTTCTGTGAACATCAGGTACTTTGCCAGAAATTCAGAAGATAAAATAAATCAAGTGATATTCCCTTAAGATAAATAGTTTTAAAAATTGAAATAGGGGTTGGCAAAAAAATTAAATAACCTGACATTATTTGAAATTTTGACTGCTGATTAATGCCAGAATTAAACCTCCCACAAGGCTGAAAAAGTAACTGGGATAAGCCTTCCTGACATGAATACCCAAAAGAAAACAATAGTTGTCATTTCCCTCAGACTATAGATCTACTCAGTTTTTTCACTGTAGGATTGGGCTTGATGCAACTCCCAAGAGAGCCTTCCACTGATTTCCATGGAAGTTGGACTGGGTCTACTGGTCTAGATGCCCAATTATGGTGAAAAGCAAGTAGTTTGCAGACTCTTACCTAAACATCTTTGCTATACTTTAATGTAGAGTAAGTCAGTTTTTCACAGCAGTTTTCACACTGATTAAGGGGAGGATGGGGAAGATGTAGTCAAACTGGGAAAGTCATTTACATCTCTATCATTTATATAGACCAAGTCATTTTTTTTGCAGCAAATGGAAAGTGTAAAACCATTAATTGCTTCAGATTAAGGGAAATGAGGTTCTTGACAGTGTTCATTAAAGAGAAAAGGAATTGCATACATAAAGTGAAATGAAGAAAGGCAAAAAGTGAAATTGCTTCAAACCAAAATACTGTCAGGGATATTCTTACCTGTATGCATAGGAATTTAAGAAATCTCCATTTACACTAACTGGAGTTACACACTTAAATCCCAACACATCATCATGAGTCTATGCCCTTTAGTCTGCATTCTTTAAATTATTAATGTTGAAAAAAGTCTGAAAAATACACAAAGAAGATTTGTGACACAAACATACTTCTGTACCTAATCCACCAAGCCATAGCATCCCTGGACAAGTTACATATGGAGGAATTTAGCTAAACAGACATTTCACTATGCAGTTCAATAGCTGCTCACACATGGGCATCACATCCATGCTTAAGATTACCTTTTTGCAGCAGTTCTACTCTGAAAAAGTGACTCTTAAAAATGACACCATCTTTCTCAATAGATCTGCTCCTTACAGGATGGCCATGATTTTTCACTCTAACACTGCACATCAAACACAGTCAAGCAACAGAGAGATGAATTTCATTCCTGCTCGTGCATCATTAATGGAATCCTATTCCCCAACTTCCAGTTAGTGAAGTTATGCCAATTTATCCAATATAAGAATGACCTGCAAACCAACTGATTTTTCACATTTTGTATGCGTAGTTTAATATTACCTTGGACAAACATTACAAACAACTGGAATATGGCTGAAAAGAAATTGCTTTAGACTACAGTTTCAATTATTAGCTATTCACTTTTGTGTAGAATGGTCTCCTAAATCACATTGAATTTTTTCAGCTTCTTGATTGGAAGAGAAATATTAAAACAAGTACACCCTGCCAATGCCTCATGATCGCATATGAATACAGCGATTCACATAAGAATAGTCATTCCCCAGTCTTCAGACACACACACACACGTTGCATAAAAGAAAAGAGGAGAAAAAAGTGGCCAGGACTGTCTCAAAATGAAATGAGAATTTATGAATAATTTCCCTCTACTATTCAACCATCTCTAATTTCTAAATCTTCCCTTAATGTGCAGTGTCTTCTCGCTGTAAATTGGAATGTCAAAATATTTTTCAAGACTCACCACATTTCTTCTTTTTTTGTGAAATTGTCCACATTAATTTGCTACAGAAATAATAGTGCTTCATATTTATAGTGACAGTATTTTCTCGCTATTCACTAGTTCCATGGACAATGGGCTGATCCCTCTCACTTCTTCCAGTTTTTACACAAGTGAAACTCTGCTGACATCAAGTAGCTGAATTATGCTAATATAAGTGAAAGAAGAATCAGACTCCGTATCTGGGACTCTAAAATTTGGCTGGCCAAATCCCCTTCTTAATACATCTTTTTATCTACACTTTGCTGACCTCTCCTGAGTATTCTTAAGTGTCTAACATAAGACAAATTGTACATTATATGATATGCCCTTTGACACCAATGAGGTTTTCCTCAGGTTCTTTTAACATTAAAATGTTATTTATGGTCTGAATAAAACTGATTATTCTAGTACAATTTCATTTTCTTTAGTTAAGTAGGCTACTGAAGAGCCCAGCAGTGACTGCAAGCTATATTTTTATGTTCTGTGATACAGCATGGCCAGAGGGCAGCATAAGAGTGTTAGCAGGGGGCCTTATTCCCTGCCAAGGGAGGAAGGTTTGCTTTAGATTAACTAGAACAGCTGTGGCCAATTAGAGCACCTGACTCCAATTAGAGCACCTGACTCCAATTAGAGCACCTGACTCCAGTTAGAGCACCTGACTCCAGTCATGGGATATAAACCCCTGCTTCAGTCAGACAGGGGGTGGTAGTTGAAGGAGAAAGGTTGGATTGGAGCAGAGTGCAGATTGCAGAAGAGAAGAGTTTGTCCAGAGAGAAATAGAAGGTTTGGAGGAGTGCTGCGGTGGATTGGGAAGCCCAACAGAAACCCTAGGTAAGGGGCACCAGGCTTGTATAGAAGAGAGGCGAGAAGCCCTTCACAAGCTGACGGGTATGAGAGGGAAGTAACCCAGGGGAAGAAACCGCTAGTCAAGTGGTTCACCACAACCCCAGGGCCCCTGGGTTGGGACCTGGAGTAGAGGGCGGGCCCAGGTCCCTCCCTCTCCACTCCCCTCCTCCAAGGACACTAGGGGAGTGATTAAGAACTGGTTCAGAGGCAAGCAATATCGCCCTGAACCTACCCCAGAGAAGAGAAAGCACGAGACCCAGAGAACAGTACCGGCAATTTGCCACAGTTCCTAAATGTTTCCTAACAGTTATCTCCACTTGAAACAAGTTTATATTGTACCTGAGCTATCAGTCAGAAAAATCATAGACTAAATACTAAGGTTTCCTTTTATACAAGAAATAATTGTTATGATTAGAATGAACCTCTATGCATGTGGCTGTGGCTATGTGTATGTATGAGGGCTGTCAATTAATCTCAGTTAACTCACTTGATTAACTCAAAAAAATTAATTGTGATTAAAAAAGTAATTGTGATTAATCGCAGTTTTAATTGCACTGTTAAACAATAGAATACCAATTGAAACTTAAATTTTTCTACATTTTCACATATATTGTATTCTGTGTTGTAATTGAAATCAAAGTGTATATTTTTATTATAAATATTTGCACTGTAAAAATGATAAACAAAATAAATAGTATTTTTCAATTCACCTCATACAAGTACTGTATTGGAATCTCTTTGTTGTGAAAGTGTAACTTGCAAATGTAGTTTTGCTTGTTTGTTACATAACTGCACTTAAAAACAAATTTAAAAACTTCAGAGCCCACAAGTCCACTCAGTCTTACTTCTTGTTCAGCCAATCAATAAGACAAACAAGTTTGTTTACATTTACAGGAGATAATGCTGCTTCTTATTTACAGTGTCACCAGAAAGTGAGAACAGGCATTTACCTGGCACTTCTGTAGCCAGCATTGCAAGGTATTTGCGTGCCAGATATGCTAAACATTCGTATGCCCCTTAATGCTTCAGCCATCATTCCAGAGGACATGTCCATGCTGATGATGCTCATTAAAAAAAATACATTAATTCAATTTTAGACTGAACTCCTTGGGGAAGATTGTATGTCCCCTGCTCTGTTTTACTCGCATTCTGCCATATATTTCATACTATAGCAGTCTCAGATGGTCACTCAGCACATGTTGTTCATTTTAAGACCACTTTCACTGAAGATTTCACAAAACACAAAGAAGGTACCAATATGAATCTTTAGTGTACCTGGTACGTTAATATCTTGTGACGCCAGCTGCAACAGTGTCATGAGAAGGCCTGTTCTCACTTTCAGGAGATATTGTAAACAAGAAGCAGGCAGCATTATCACCTGCAAATGTAAACAAACTTGTCTGTCTGAGAGATTGGCTGAACACGTAGTAGGACTGAGTGGACTTGCAGGCTCTAAACTTTTATGTTTTATTTTTGAGTGCAGTTTGTTTTGCACATAATTCTGCATTTGTAAGTTCAACTTTAATCATTAAGAATTTGCACTATAATACTTGTATTAGGTGAACTGAAAAATACTATTTCTTTGGGATTTTTTTACAGTGCAAATACTTGTAATCAAAAATAAATATAAAGTGAGCATTATACATTGGTATTCTGTGTTGTAACTGAAATCAGTATATTTGAAAATGTAGAAAACATCCAAAATATTTAAATAAATGATATTCTATCATTGTTTAACCATGCAATTAATCGTGATTAATTTTTTTAATTGCTTGACAGACCTAATATACACACACACACACACATCTCCCTGAGAAAGCTATCCATTATTAGCTGTCAATTCTAAATGACATTAGAAACCAGTTACTAAGCTTTCAATTATATCTTTCCAATATCTTTGTAATCGCTGCAATTTTCTGGTAACAGCTGCATTCAATCATATTGATATCTGTGTCAGGTCTTGCCACTGTAGCTCAGAAAGATGTATTACCAGTGTATGCAACTGAAAATACTAATGTTGAGAATATTTGTAAAATCAGGAAGTTCATAGGACAGAACTGAGACCTTTCTCTACAATATTATTGTACATAATCAGCTCTACCCTTTGCTGAAGTTTAGAAGGAAGCAAAGGAGCAATCCGGGGTGTGCATATAGGAGACAAAATGAGGAGAAACAGGGTTCTGCAGGTGGATGCAGTGACTGAGGAGGGCAAGAAAACTGGGATTGGAAGCTGGGGAGGGATGACTGAGAAACTGGGTGTGGTTAAATCAATTTGATGAGGAAGCTGAGGTTGGCACATTTGGATTGGCTGGGTAAGGAGACTGGGGACCATTGGGGTAGGAGGGAAGGAAGACAGATCTGATGAGAAGTCAGAGTATAGGGGAAGAACTGGGCCTGAATGGGCAAAAAGACTTGGATAAGAAGCTGGGGGAGAGTGGCCTGAGACAACACCACCACTAAAGATTAGACAGAGAACACAGGGGAGGAAAATCAGACTATTTTTTCCCCACAGGTTCTCTTCATTGAGTGCATACTTAATGAACAGTTATTTGTTTTCTCCTTGTTGTTCAGCATGTGGCCCCATGCCTTATTTACTACACACTATTCAAATCCTGCTCTGAAGACAGAATTATTAAATTTCCTCACAGCTTTTCTATGGCACTCATCACTATTATACCTGAGTGCTTCACAAACATTAGTTTATCTTCCCAACGCTTGTGAGGTGAGGGCTGTTATGCCTATTTTACAGATAGGGAACTGAGGCACAGAGATTAAGATCAGGAATAGACACTAATTATGGGTGCCTGATTTGCGCTGCAACAACCTGATTTTTCAGAGTACACAGAATTGTAAAGTACTTTCTATGCTCAAAGCACAGCTCCTATTGACTCCAGCTGTGAGTGCTCAGCACTTCTGCAAATCAAATCCACGGGTCTCAAGTGGGCCACACAGATAGTGACCCACTGAAGAGATTGGTTTAAGTAATTGACCAAATGCATCTCTGTATTTGCACTGTATGCACCATCATGATAATCTATGAACACAATATGCCTTGAGAGTTATCTTTTGAAAACGAATAACTTGCTGATCCATATCATGGTGAAATGTATGTGGCAACATTATATGTAAAGTTATTAATTTCTCTTGAATGATGATGGTGGCACATGTTTAAACCCATGTAGACCTGATTAGGCCAGAGTGGTTAAGCAGGCTTACTGTAAACAATAGAGTGTGTGTTTACCTCAATTTACATATAGTAAACAAAGGTCCTTGAGACATCAAGAGGGAGTCAAGCCAATTCTGTGTTTCACCATGCACAGGGGAGAAGAAAGAGTGTGGGGTCATCTTCCCTCCAGACTCTACCTCACCTTCTTTATTGTTTAAATGAACTTTGCTTTGAGAGGTAATCCTCAGAAGAATTCATTTCAAAGGGGGGGCTAGAGTATAAAAGTGAGGGGCAAAACACACCGGAGGTATCTTTTCTCTCACCTAACACAAGGGAACCAGCCCTCTAGACATTGAGGGCAAGCCCTGACTTGAGAATTTGGTCAGTTCTGTTGCTGGGAACATGTGGTAAAATTTTTACCTTGAACTGAGTCTACTTTGTTAAAATGCTTTTCAGTAACTAAAACTTATCTTTGTCTCTTATAACCATATTGGACTTTAATGTCTTATACTTGTACTCACTTAAAATCTCTAAGTTAGATAAAGTCACTTTATTCTTTAATCAAAACTAATCCAGTGCTGTGCTTAAACTGAGCTGTTTGGTAACTTCTGTTAAAGTAGCAAACTATTGAATATTGACTCCTTACAGGGACAACAGATCTCTGATAACTGAACTGTCCAGGGGAGGGCGGGGCAGTGCAGAACACATGTTTTTTGGGAAAATCTGGGACTGGAATGTGTTAGGTCACCCTACAAGTAGTAACCAAGGCTGGTAGAAGCCAGAGAGTGGCTGGAGTGTTGCTCACAGGCTGCTGGAGTCAGAGTGGCTGGACCAGGACTTCAGCTGGACATAGGCATTCGGTGTGAGCTGCATGATGGTAGGCGGCTTTGAGAGGCCCAGGTTGGGAGCTATATCAGCAAGGCATTGAGAGGCACCTGAGGTCACAGGGCAGGTGGTGACAACCCCTCACATGCCTGGACTGCACCTCAAATTGTGCTAGAGACTTGCCCAGCATCACCTAGCAACTCTATGGGAGAGGGAGAGAAGATCAAATTCTCTAGGGTAACATTAAACTGCCTTAATCATGAGATTATTCTTTCTCTTTCTGAAATTCCTTCCTTCATGCACTACATACCTTCTAGCTTCTGAAACAATGAGGCAGGCATCCTGTTTTTAAAAAAGCCAAACTATTATGTTATGCAATTAGAGACTATCATAATGCAGATTGGACTGTCAACCTAAATTCTAGCATTTCCTAACTTTTGAGAGCTTAATTCTGCAACCTTAATGTTCTTTTAACCCAGTGTTTAATGTAATATTAAAATGGCCACTATACTCCCCAGAACTCAAAGATATTTTGTGTTTAAATTCACAGGTAATATAATGCATGCATAAAGATCAACATATTCTATTAAGTACTACAGTATTCATGTTGAACATGTGTGCATTTGTGTCTCTCTCTGTGTGTGTTAGAATCATAGATTATTAGGGTTGGAAGGGACCTCAGGAGATTGTCTAGTCCAACCCCCTGCTCAAAGCAGGACCAGTTCCCAACTAAATCCCCAAATGGCCCCCTCAAGGATTGAACTCATAACCACATGACTGCCACACCCTTGCCTCTCCTTCCCTTCACTTCGGAAATGGGATAAACCTGGCACAGGCAAGACTAAGTCTAGATTCTTTTCAAGGGCCAGCTCCCCTTGTTGCAATGGAGAACCAATATCTCTAGAGACCCTTCCTTAGTTTATTGATAGACATTTACTCAAACTACCACTGATATGGAGGCAGCATGAACTCTAGGGTCAAGAGAATAATTTATTCATCAAACTTACTTAGTGTTTGGCCTTTCTGCTGTGACTACTAAGTTGAGATGGTTGTTCATTGTTACCCTCATAGAAAAGATTTTATAAGGATGAAACCAATAAAAACTCAGGGTTCTCTGGATTATTTTCTAACCTATAGAGTTCAATAAAGAGCCTTTCAGTTGGGCTGGGATTTTGGGGGGGGGGGGAGATGTGGGAGGGGCAGAGTGCTGCAGCAAACACACCTAATCAGACCTAGCCATGCCAGCCCCAATCAAGCAGGTTAAAAAGCCTTATGTCTTCCTGGCAATTGGCAGCACCTGCCAGCCTGATAGGAAGGAGCTACAAAGGCTAGGAAGGAGCCAGAAGGAGGAAGGCAGCTAGAGAGAGAGAGGTGGAAGCCCTCTAGCTAGTTACTGACCCAACCTGCAGTAGGCAAGAAACCTGTAAGGATTGTATATAGTTGGACATTGGTGGTGCGAAAACGCTTAAAGAATAAAGGACACAGGTGTTGCACAGAGCTGAAGTCTCCCTGGACTTATTTGGGAGGGCAACCAGGCCCAGAAGAAGAGGGGCCGGCCGTGCACCCCGTGATGGGGGAGATCACTCTATAGAATTCTATAGCTGGTGTGTAATTGCCTATTAAATTCTACAGCAGGGTTGAAAAAATAGAAAATGTTAATGTTTCTTAGTCTAAGTTGCCTAGGCTTTCCCATAAGTGCAGCCATGCAGAGGAAATCAACAGGCCTTGTTTAATATGGGTAAAGATAACAGTAGAAGAGAAGCAGATTTGTGCCCATATCTCAAAGCTGGTTATTCGCTAGTTGATAAGATCCATTGCTTGATGGCCATGGTGGAAGCTAGGTTGATGAATGCTGATATGAGACACTGACACTGGCAAGATGGGCATAGAACTTTGTGAAAATGTTGCAGTCTACAGTGAAACCAGCAATTGTTTTGCTGGGCACAAAGAGGGAAAGAAAAAAGTTGTTAAATATGCTGACTGTGACGTAGCAAGAAAGAGTAGCTGCTTAGAATTGCAAAGCTTTTCATAAACATCTTTGTTTTTTTAAACACATACTAAAACAAAAACCAAACTCATTAACCCAATGGACAAGAAAACACTGCTAAATTGACAGAAGGACCTTAATGGAAGTGGACTGAATGAGAGAATAATTAACATTCTGATCCTGAAAATACTAATGCACATTTTTCATCTTTACATTTCCTGATGTTTAATCCTGTGTAATACATCAAGATAGCAAAAGAATACATAGCCACAAGCAAGCTCCTACTTTCAGCATTGTCAAAATAAACACAGGAGCACATAATCACAACCCCACAGCCACATTCTGCTTAGGAGCACACAGAAAATCAGCCTCACCATATTCAAATACAAAGGAGCATGCAATGTTCCATTTCCAATCTGAGCATTCTCAGTCTGATTTACTGTATTGTTTTACACAGATTTTGCCTAGAAGAAAACATTAACCAGCCGCAAAATAGCACCAGTATGATTTAGGGACAAGTTTAATGTGGTCTCTTATGTGCAATTTTTACTATAAGAGTAGACAGTAACACAGCCCCAAGGTAGACAAAATACTTAACGGTGAAAATACTAGTACTAGGCAATCTTCAAAAGATTTGGAATCTCTCAGTGGAGATGTTAATTCAAATTTTTGGAGGTATAAATCCCCATATCATTTCCTGGATCCCATCAGGCTCTGAAACAGCTCCTCCGCAGGCACTGTCTAATCACAAGTACTTTGTGTGGTCTTCTGCTGGGGGATGCCCCAGAACCATACTCTACTGCATCTTCAACCTCTCCTGAAGGTGACTGTATTGCTTCTGAAATCTTAATGTGGCTAAAAACCTTAGTGAGAATCCATGACAGTCAATGTTCATATGTCAAAGTTTTCAACCCCTTAAAATAATTGGTTTTACTTGGCCCTGCCTCAATGCAGGGGGCTGGACTTTATGGCTTCAAGGTCCCTTCCGATGTTTCTATGATTGCTAAAGGGGTACTAAATGGTTCTCACGTAATGTATGCATAGTTGTGCTGAAAGGTTATGGAGCTTGATGAGTAAGTGGCAGGGTGCTTTCTAGAGTGTTTAGTAGCAAAGAGTCCCAAAAAAAGAAGATTCCAGTGTAAAAGCTACAGGTTTATAGCATCTGTGGACACTAAAATCCAGAGGCGCTGGAACAATTTTTATAGTGGGGGAGCTGAGAGTCATTGAACCAAACTGTAAACTTCTGTATATAACTGAAACCACTTCAAGCCACAAGAGTATCGCCCCCCCTTGCACCCTTAGTTCCAGCACCTATGCAAAAATCCATGTTAAATCTTCCAAAGATTGCTTGGCAGGTTACAATCTACTCCCTGACGAACTTCTTTCCTAACAGCTTGCTCAGGAGTAAATGCTCTGTATCAATTTATGAGCCCAAGGAATGAATGAATGAAACAGATTTACATTTTTTGGTGGAGGGGGTTTTATAACAGCTTTTATGTATGATGATAGGGTCTTCTTTTTGAATGGATCCAAGATATTCAGAAGAAGCTTTCATGAGAAAGCACTTCAATATTTTTATTGATTTTCAAAATATACTGTGATGGTTTTTGGAACCTAGCATTACCTTGTTAGCTGGCCAGAGAAGGGATGACAACACACTTCTGTTTAAATGGATCATCATGGTGACATTATCTCCAGGTTATTAACTTTTATATCCAAGGTCATAAAGCATACTTTCAATAAAGTTACATTATTCCTCAAATAATACCATATATAACCTTGCAATGATTATGAATCTTGACAAGTTACAAGTTTTTGTAGATAGATATCTTGTACGAGATGAGTTTGGGGTAGTGAGTTTGTCAGGTCTGAGGAGAGTTGTTTGCCAAGGGGCCATTGTCAGAGTCATAAATAAGAGCATTGCATTTAAAGTAAAACAAAACAAAAACAACACGCGCACAACCCCCACCCCTCACTTACCCCCTAATTAATGGTTAATTAGTGGGCTGTCTACGTATCCAGTACTTCACTACGTGCTTGCACAGAATAGGAAAATCTACTCAATCAAGAACATCCTTCAAAAAAACAAAACAAAACAAAAAAACACATGCCGTGCTGGATAAAATTTTAAATTAGCACATTTGACTAGTATCCAATGTGCTAGTTGAGAACTTTCCAGCCCCACATTTCTCTTTCGGCAAAATATCATAGAGGAAGGTTCATTGTGACAATCTGTGGGAGGTTTTCTTCTTCTTAGACTGTTTGCAGGCACATTTGTGAGAGGTCAGGTTTCAGCAATTTACTATCCCCACTTCAACTTCATGACCAATTTTTCTGGCACAGTACAGGGTACTGAAGCAATTCAGTGTCCCAGAAGGCAGTCATCTTATAGTAACCACAAAAATGAATGGTTGGTCTAGTTTTCAGAACATTCTTTAAGGCTGAACCAACTCACTTTCTCTAATATACACAGCTCTTGTTATTTTGTCTTTAGCATACATGGCACAGAGTGTAGTTTAAAAACACTTTTTAAAAAGCTGTCGTGATGCAGCTGCACCACTTTAACACTTTAGTGAAGACACTATGCCGATGGAGAGTTTCTCCCACCAAAGTAGTTAATCCGCCTTTTTGAATGGCAGTAGCTATGTTTATGGGAGCAGCTTTTCTGTTGGGGTGACCAGATGTCCCAATTTTATAGGGACAGTTCTGATATTCAGGGCTGTGTCTTATATAGGCACCAATTACTCCCTACCCCGTCCTGATTTTTCAAACTTGCTATCTGGTCACTTTATCTCCCGTTGACATCATGCTGTCTAACACGAGGGGTTAGGTCAATATAATGAAGTTGCTCAGGCATGTGGGTTTTTCATACCCCTGAGTGACAGTTATACTGATGTAAGTTTGTAGTGTAGACTTGGCCTTGGAAATAGCACTTTAACTGCAGCGCCAACCTTATTATCCCATAGTGTTTGGAGAGACGATTATTGAGGTGATGATTCACACACACAAATTTAACCTTCTGCCAATTTAACTGGAGGAAATAGAGCCAATTTCTGCCAAATGATCCTGGGCTGATCCTGGACTCCTGAAATGGATTCTAAGAAAATTTAGCTTTTTGAGTTTTTCAGGCCATTGAAATCTTGTTTTCCACTGCAGTACACTTGTGATCTGTGAACACTTTTTTAAACAACCTCTACATCCGGAAAAGTCATAAAATATTTCTTTGTATAGAGATAAGTCATGACTCTTCAGCCATAGCCCTGCACTAGGATCCATCAGTGTGGAGTTGCACTGCTTCAACCAGAGCACTAGGACACACAGAATGGACTAGATCCAGAAAAGCATTTAAGCACTTAATTCCTACTTTCAGTGGCAAAGTCCAAAATTTAGATGCTCAAAACCCCTGCTTAGCTGCCATCTAACCCTGTAGTGCTTACATTTCTGCCAGTGGGAATGTGTAAAGTTGCCTAAGTCCTGATCCCTGGCACTTAGCTCATGCCTAAGTCTCAGCAGGATCCTCAAACTAGGTATTTCAGCACCTAGTTTGCCTGCAGGGCCCAATCTGATAGGCATTCAGTGGCTAGAGCACTCAGTCAGGATATGAAAGACCTGTATCACCATCAGTGGAACTGGAGTCAGAAGGCCCAAAAATGAAACACCTGCGTTAACTCCCCACTCTGCCTACTATGGAGCAAGGACTTGAACCAAGGTCTTCACATTCCAAGTGAGTACCCAAACCACCAGGCTAGAGAGTTACTCTCACTTTCTTTCCAGCTCAAGGATTATTTAAATACTCTACACAAAGTGAGAGAACTAACAGGAGAGATTCACCTTTGCCTATGAACAGACAAGTCTTTCCATTTTCCTTTCTGATCATGGTCAGTTCCTTCCTGCTCCTTTTGAATGGTCTTTCCATATCGAGCACGTAAGTCCACTGGGTATTTTTTTTGCAGCACATTATTTTGCATAGCTCCAGTTACTAATTTAGTGTTCAGAGTTCAGAATTCAAGCCTTTTGACAAATTATTAATCACAGAGCAAGATTTAGAATTTTAAAACAACAAAACAAAAAGCCAGTTCTTTGACTCCGGCATGTTATACTTTGCTTTTCGGCAGTTTCCTTATTTGAAGTTTACTAATCAAAACCACGTAACAAGCATGGTTTGTGCAGAAGAATCCTTACCTTACTGAATTCAATATTTTAATGTGTGTGTTTGTGTAATGGGTTCTTACCACTCCCAGCATCACTGCCGTAGGTTCCCCTGACATCCATATTATGATGGTGAATTGAATTTAGCTCTCAGATGAACCTCAGTAAGAGTGGTCCCCTTTTTTGGGCTCACCAACGCTATCCAAATAAACCAAAGAAAATAGAGTCCTTATAGGATTATATTTCCTGGGCTAACAGTTACTTCTATCCTGTTGGGCTTTCATTTTTTGTTAGGCAGAACTGGTTAAAGAGGAAGAACAAAAATAAATTGTGAAAATTTTCTGACATTTGAAATAAGTCCTGCAAAACAGAAACGGATATTGAAAAAAAATCTGAAAAATTGTTAAGAAAATATTTTTCAAAGATTTCTATTTTTTCTTTGAATTCTCCCATCGCTCCCCCATTTCTTTTGCCACTGACTAATAAAATGAATGATGTACAAGTTCCTGATGTCCACCAGACACACAGCCATTTCTCTCTTTGTTTGTCCTTTCGTACTCTAACTTTTCAAAACTTCTGGTACTTTGGAAATGTTACAGATACGGGCAAAAGGAAAATTGAAACGAATGTTTCCACTCTGTAGCTTTTCAATATATCTACAACTTTTGAAAAGTTGAAGAGTGGCACAGTAGAGATTTAGAATTTTTTCATTTTGTACATTTTCCAAAGGTGACTAAGTTCGGAAAAGTTGCAGAGTGGCAAAAGGAAAAATTAAAAGAAAAACACACCCTAAACACCATTCATTTAATTTTATTGTACTAACTTGCAAAAAGGGAAAAGGAAAAAGTGAAAAAAGGAAAGAGGGAAAAGCAAAAAATACAATTCAAGATTTTATTTTGCCCCTCGCCCAAACCAAAAAAACATGTTTTTTTTTGTTTTGTTTTTAAAAGGACAATTTTTCATAACAGTTTTTAGTTTTAGTAAAGAAGCTATTTTGAATCCCAAAAGGTTCTAAATGAAAAATTTAAACCAGTCTTACTATCTACCCCTGATATGCCATCCTCAATAATTTATGCTCCCCAGACTTAACAGTTTCTCTCTCTTGCCCCTCAGGTCCAATCAATATGTCTTTCCCAATCAAAAGCTGCGGGTTTCCCCTTTTTTCAATGCTGCCAACTGCAAGCAGCCAAAATGCATGAGTCAGGCCCCAAGTATCATGAGATTAATATTAAAAATCAAGAGATTTTTAAGTCTAAATCTAGCTTATTTTCTTTTGCCTTCTGATTTTTTACACCTTAGGGTTCACATTTACAAGCTTTTCTACACAACTATGAAGCCTAGAAACGTCTTTAATTTAAATGAAAGTTTAGATTCTTACATAGTCACAGACTCCAGGAGCTGGGGTTGAAGAAAAGCACCAAATATCTTTAGGGCAGGTAATGCCACCACTCACTTAGGGGATGAAGGGGCATCCTACCACCCTTGTCGGAAAACTTAGCATGGGTCCCCAAAATAGGCAGAGGTACTAACACTGCCTCCAGCTAATATTAGAGCTATGGGTCTCAGGCCTTTTCCGCCCTCTTCACAGCCCCCATTCATGGGTGAGTGCTTCTCTTCCACAGGCCTCCTCTCATGCTTCCTGCACATACCTCCGATTCTGAGCTACAGGCTTCTCTGGTCATATGGGAACCTCCTGGTCACATGATTCCGTTGGAACCCATAACCACACTACATGCCTGGCCTACCCAAACAGGCAAGCTTGCAGCATATCCTTTTAAAGTGGTCAGCACAATCTGTTACAGTTTGATATGATAGAAACACTTCAAGACTCAATTTTCAGTTTGATTTAAAGTTGAAAGTTTCTGTAACATCCCTCGCTCCCTGAAGACGTGTGCTCATACACACGCAAAATGTTTTCCAACCAGCACTACTTAAAAACCTCACCCTGAATGCCCATTTGATCATGCAAAGGCTGTGTAGATTACAGGAGAATGGAGTCGCCTGCACATATGGCTACATTCAGTATTTTAATGATGGTCAAAGGGCAGACTGTACATGGAAATATGACACCAAGCTGCTTCCCTCCCAGGATAGTATAAGCCAGAGCAGACAGCGAGCTCCCACAGGGTGTGCATAGCTAGAGGAAAGCAGTTTTTAGGAACCCATCCTACTAGTGCCAATTGAAGAAAATCTTTCCATTGAGTTCAATGGGAAAAGATTCAGGACATGAAACAGCATATGGGTGTCCTTCTGGCTTTCTTCATGGATTATTATTGTTATTATTTATTATATTATTATTATTATTTTAAATCTGTTTTGTTTACTCCAAATTTGAACTCTGAATGAGGAAACTTTACTGTAAATTGAGATTTGGACTAAAAGTCCTTACATGGTCAGTATATTCTTTTGATATACCTCTATTCAAACTGTCTGGACCAAATCCTGACCCCACTGATGTCAACTCCCATTGATTTCAGTAGGGTCAGAATTTTGGTTCTTTGTAAAGAAAATGTAATACCTAATTGTACAAGTTCTATTTTTGGGCAGTTGCTGCTCTTTAAGGCTGATGAAATCTTTTCTACCACTCCACTCTCTCTTCGTATATCATCTGTCTTGTCTTGCCTGATTTTTTCACTGTATGAAAGCACTGATGAACTCTAACAATAAAATGCTCAATACAACCTGAGGTAGTCAGGCTGGATTCATTTGTTTGGGTACTTTTGTGCCACCAACAAATCTTTACTTTGTAATTATTTCAAATGCTGTCCTTCCCTCATGTTAACATGACCTATTAACTAAATGGCAACACACTGAGTTGGGAATATAGCCACCAATTTAGCTAGGCATTCAAATTAAGGTTTTAAATTGTCGATGTTGAACTATTTAAAGACTCTCCAGATCTACCCTGGAAAAAAGTGGTTTGTGACAGCTTTTAATGCTCATTGTACAGAGAAAAATTATTATTCTGGCTAATAATGAAGTTTTAGGTTTAGAAACTTTTTTCAAGCCTTATTAAAGTCAGATTACAACTTTAATTATTAGATTCAACTGAAGAAATTCACAGCGTTCTCCCTGTGTGGCCAGTGGTAGTCAGCATCTCTACTATCTCCAGTGGTTGAGCTAAGTACAATTACTGTATATATTCAATTAATTTTAATAGTTTATTTTGATATTGTTCAATGAGTATGAACTATCCCGAGTATAGTGGAATTGGCTATGTACAGCAATGGAATCTGTTCATTTATTTTCTTTCAGTTTGTTATAACAGCATTAACTAGTAATATAAACCCAATGAGGTGAACAAGATGACCTCAATTACAAGAGGATCATTCAGTGACAGATACTTTCACACTCAACACTGTAAACAATGAAATCCTCAGTAATTGGAACAGGCAAGGTAAACATTACCTAGGAACTTATCAAGACAGTTATTTTATAAACAATCCATTTTTGCCTTCATCTGTTTATACAAGAACTGAAATGGATGCTAATCTGCTGTCTACAGATAGGTTATTGCAGACTCCAAGGCATATGGGAAGAGGAGTGAGAATAATATTATTGCATTAAAAACAAAGAGGCAGAAGCTTTTGTGGCTATAACCCACTTCATCAGATGCATGGAGTGGAAAATATAGTAAGCAGATATAAATATACAGAACATGAAAAGATAGGAGTTGCCTTATCAAGTATGTGTGTGTGGGAGGGGGTGTCAATGCTAATGAGGCAAATTCAATTAGGGTGGATGTGGCCCATTCCCAGCAGTTGACAAGAAGGTGTGTGCTCAACCCCACTTGGTAAGGCAATTCTCATCTTTTCATGGGCTGTATATTTATACCTGCTTACTGTATTTTCCACTTCATGCATCTGATGAAGTGGGATATAGCCCAAGAAAGCTTATGCCAAAATAAATGTGTTAGTCTCTATGGTGCCACAAGGACTCCTCGTTGTTTTTACTGATACAGACTAACACAGCTACCCCTCTGAAACCTATTCTTGCATTGTAGAGACAATGTATTCCAGTGACTCAGACATGGGAATGGGACCCAGGCAAGCAGGGGTTGGCTTCCTGGTTCTGCCACTGACCTGCTGAGAGATCTTAGATGTCATTTCCCCATCTATGCCTCTGGTTCCACTCCCATCCTTTGTCTGTTTTGTTTATTTAGAGTGTAAGGTGTCTGGGGTAGGGACAGTTTTTTACTATGTGTTTGCACAGTGCCAGGCATAACTTGGCCCCAATCTTGTTTGGGGCCCTATAACAGTGTTCCTACTCACCATTAGTGTGCCAACGCTTGTCTAGGTCCAGGAATGTCACTCTCATGGCATTGAATGAGAGCTTTTGCTCTCTGCAATAGTCTTTCTTGTGGTAACTTGGTCCTTCACCTAGGTCACCATTTAGTCTACCCCTTCCGAAGTCCAACAGGCTACCATCCAAATGCCTTCTCCAGAGGCTGTTTAGCCCCAGATCAGAGCTGTAGGCCACTGTACCAGTGGCTGGTAGGGGAACTACATCCACGATACCAGGTTTCAGATCCAGGTCTACTCAGTTCCCATCCTGTTGCTGTTTCCCTGGGATCCTTCCCACCAAATATCTATCTTTCCTTGGCTGGCTGTGGGTTTATCATGGGAGCCTGCTATACTACTCATGGCCAACTTGATTTTATAGTACTGGCCCAGTCCTTCTCCAGCTGGGCTTCACTCTCAATTAACTCTGCTCTTCCCTCACTCAGATGGTGCCAGGTAATCTCACTAGCCTCTCACGCCATGATTAACTCTATTAGGGCTGGTGTGGGGTGCACACATCTTCACAAGTCCTTTAGGTCAACTGCAATACAAATAATAATCCTCTTTTACATACTGTAGAGCCTTACTGGTCTTAGCTGATAAACCCTTAGCATTGTGACTGTATGGTCTTGGTGTGAAAGAACAAGGAGAAACCCAATTGTGTCAATGAGAATACTTACCCATATATGCCTCATCTCACACAAAGCTGTGCCTCAATCACTGATGTGTAGAAAAGAAACAATTAACAGTCATGTAAATGATCTGATACAAACATATCTATGAAGCTAACACAAACAGAGATATCACATCCTCTCTTAGGGCAATATTGGCATTTGTAGTAAGTGCTTTCTGCAGGTAATGATGGAACAAAGTTTGGATTGCTTAAAGTATTCAAATTGTGTGGTTTCACACTATGGTGTCTGCCATTTCTGAAAGTGAGATTGATTCTCAACAGCACTGTTATTTATTTATTTATCCTGCACAATTGCTGTGCATAGTACTTCACAAGTTACTGTGGTAGGTTCGCCATCACAAAAGGCTTATAATATGGACGACAAGAGACAACTCACAAGAGTGGGGATGAAGGGTGGTTGAAGGAGAAGGAAACAGTGTAATAACAAGTGACTGAGCATTTGTTTCAATGTGTTTTTTTTTTTTTAAATTCAATTTTTAAAATACCTCACTCTTATACAGCACTTTCCATTTGTGGATCTCAAGTGCTTCACAATCTTTAATATATTTATCCTGAAAACATACCCGTGAGGTAGGGAAGTTTTAGTATCCACATTTTACAGATGGGAAACTGAGCAGAGAGAGGCTAAGTGACTTGCCCAAGTTCACACAAAGGAAGTCTTTGGCAGGGCAGAGAACTGAGCCCACTTCTCTCAAGTTCTAGGCTAGTGCCTAATCACTGGAGCATCCTTCCTTTTGTGGGGGAAGGGAATGATTACACTGTGAAGCCAGCTAAATTGAAAAATTGTGAAATGAGCCATGAAGGTAGGTAGGAAAGATAAAGGAGGAATATCAGTATTGGACCGTTTATTTTATAGACTGGGAAATTGCACAATAACATGAGATTTGCCCAAGATCAAAGTCTGTCTCAGAGCCAGGATAAAACCCATTAGCCCTAATTCCCACTTACCCAGAAGTGCATGCTTCTTGCCATTCAGACAGCTATGAATGAATAGATTTTCATATAAGAATTTTTCTCATTCTCTGTTTCTAAATATTACAGTGGCATAAGATGGGGGAAATAAGGGGAACTGGGATTTATGAAAAATGATTAACCAAATTTTAAGACTGCAAGACAAATTTATCCAATGTTGTATATGGATAAATATGGCCCTTCATTTCTATCTTTGTTCTTTATTGTGATGAGAGAAGAAACTGAAGTACAAATTTGCTTACAAAGAACTTCTTTACTCAAAACCAAAAAAAACCCCAACCCAACACAAAACAAAAAACTGCATTTGATTAGAAAATGTAGATTCCTAAGGGTGATGTTCAGCAGTAGTCTCATTTTAGATACCTATGCCAAAACTATTACTAGTGTTTGAGTGCCTTACAAATGCAAAAAGAATCAGAGTGCTCACAGGTACATAAAATCAGGTTGATGTGGCAGATATACTTGTTTCAAATAAGTTGAAAAACAAAGATGATGAGGATTGCTGAATAGCTCCCAGATGGTCAAACTCTGGGGTCTTTGCTCTGGGAATTTTACCAGAGCAAGGACAAAAGGATTTGGTGTGGGACCCTGGCATTGCAATGCTGAACATCATGGCACCTAACTTTTTGGTGCCTAGAAACATTGCAATCCATCACTCTGTAATCCAGGAGGGGCTCAAAGCCTGGGCTTCAGCTTAACCCCCCAACCATCTGCACCGCAATTTTGCAGCCTAAGCACGAGTCAGCTGACATGGGCCAACGCGAGTATTTAACTGCAGTGTAAACATACCCTAATGGTCTGAGAAATATCAATCTGACAGTATTAGATTCTGCAGAAGTAGCAGCACTAGCCATGCTACCCTTGTTGTTTCCTTTGTAGGCTTTGTTGCCTCTATCAAGTTTGAGGAGATAATAAATAAATGGAATTCTTGAAACATATCTCAGGAAACAATACCAAACACCGAAAGCTTGGAACACACCCTAACATAAGATGTGATCCCAGTACCAGGAAAATCAATGGGTATTTTGGAACTGGCTTTGGAAGGGTATTGTGCCCCTGGTCTGGTATTCATTCTGTATATTCGTTGCTAAATCTGTGGCTGCAGTTTCTGTGACTCTGCTTTAGATTTAATAGCACCCACTTCTTCATTTTCTTATTAGGAAAGTTACTTTATAAAGTAGAGTCAGACTGAATTAAATTTAATATATCTTTTTTTGAGGATGAAGAATGTCTGATTAGTTTTGCTAAATTATATGATGGAGCTTATCTGAACTGACAGCTTTTGCGGGGGGCAGAAATGAAAATACTGAAAAAAGGTTAGAAAGACTGCACTTTCAATGTGTCTGAACTCAAAATGTCCTGGAGAAATCCTGTTCTCAATTTTCAGACTAGTGAGTTGCGGATAAGGTCAGGTGACTATCTATAAAGGAAACCTGATACATTTCTAAACCAAACCTCAGATCTAATGCAAAATCTAGCTGAACTTTTGAGTTTTGGCTTTGAATGGATAGTGTAACTCCAAGCAAATCTCAGAAGAATGGATTTCACTGGATTTCAGTGTGAAATCCTCAAGTTTTTCATGTTTTCAAAGTGAATTAAATTAGAAATGGACCCCAATTTAATCAAAATTAGTTCAACGAAATACTAGCAAATCTTAGCAGAGCTCATGGCAAACTTGGTCTGAGTTTCAAGGTTTTAATCTTAGCAGGTAAATTTCATGCTTTGGGTTTCATTGTGAGGGTCAAACAAGTCTTCTTTGTACCTTCTGAGGTTCATCAATCACTAGTAAAATAATACATGATTTTATAGATCATTCCCTTGCAACTGCTCATAAATAAATGGTACACAGTGGTAAGTCTGCATCCCTCATATGCACTCAGCAGTTTTATACCTAAATTAAAAAGTCAGAATCTGTTTCAGAATCCACTGTCAAATGGATCTTTAGCAACAGGGATTTGTTTTCATATTTGTTGCACCTAGTAAGCACAGAAAGTACATGAGCTTTTTTCAGTAAATTAAATGGAAAGATTATTGTTTTTGCCCTAAGCAGACATTACAGAACATTCCCCAGAAGATAAATGGAGAAAGCAAAATTCAGCAAAAGATTGAGCACTTGTCAAAACCAAATTGAAGGCAGTAGGCAGCAAATTGGATTTTCTTTTACAATACTATGCAGTTCATATTCTACCACTGCAATGAATATTATAATATGTGTGTTCTAATATAATATCTATGATCCATTTCTAGAACTCTTTCTCAAAGCTTAAATATATAGTTTTTCCTATATCATAACTCAGTGCATAATAATGTTGTTATTTGATTTACTGCATAGTCTTATGGATATTTTGTCTTCACAAGAAAAATATTATGCCCAGATTCTAATCTCTGTTACAGTTACAAAGGTGTAAATCTGTAGTCATTCCACCCAACTCAATGGGTTAGGATTATTCCAGATTTTCAGATAGGATCAGAATCTGGCTCTAAAAAGATATATTGGCCAGATCCTCAACCGATGTAAATTCACGTACTTGTACTGAAATCCAAAGCAGCTATGTCAGTTTAAAATAGCTGAGGATCACTTCAAATATGTTAAATAAAGATTTTTAGTTTCTTCACAAAGTTTAGAAGTAGCCCTAAATTGTGCAGCTATGTAACCTGCCTGTGGGAAAAATGATCTGTGAGAGTCAGTTCTTTCAACTGCATGAAAAAAGATCCAAGACCTAGTCAGAGAAGTTTCCAGAAAATGAATTAGCATTGCCTGTATTTTACAGATGGGAAAGTGAGGTACAGGGATTAAGTTACTTGCCCAAGGTCACAAACAAAGTCAGTGGCTGATCCAGGAATTCAATCCAGATCTTCTAGTCTCAGGCCAGTGCTTCAGCCAAAAGAACACCCTTCTTCCTTATTTGTGATGCACAAGTGGCAAGAGATGGATGCATATATTTTTGAAATAAGGATCTGCAACAAAACTGCGGCCTTATTACGTACATTATCTAGAAGCAAGATCATTAGACAAGAGGGCAATAATCAAAAAGAGGTGGGACAGTGGTTGGTAAGTAGCTCAGTTGCCATATGAAGCAATAATTTTCAGAAGTCTATATCTTCAAGAAACATTTCTTGCTGAATTTGACTTAAAAGTATTGCAACCAGAAAACTCTGAAATGCTGAGTGTCAAAGAGTGATAAAAATGCAGAAAGAGATCAGCCTTAGGGAATTCTGTATATGTTCCATATCAGATGATAGCTTAAAATGAGCTGAAACTTGTACTGCACCAATTGTGTTTAAATGATAGAGCCTAGGGAGATCCACAAGTATCTTAGAGTCAGTAAGAGAGATGTTATTGACTGCTTGCTCAAGATCTCTGAAAAATGCTGCTTCAAGAGCAACTAATAAAGCAAAATTGACTGAAGTCCCTTTCAGGCATTTTCTCAATGTTCATATACGGCTATTTTGAAGAAGTCAGAAATGTTCTATATTTTTTCCTCCTCTCAAGTAAAATAATTGGTTTGATATTTAAGAAGGTGCTTGCTTCTAGTTTAAAAGAAAAAAATGTATACTGAATATTTACCCTTTCCATTCTTTGACCACACCAAAATATGTATCTGCCTCTGAATTCTGATGATCAATCCAGATCTAGGTGAGAAATGTTTAAATATATTCATTTTTGATTGGAGGAATTTCTGTACACTCCAATGAGGATAGCCATCGTTTCATTTTAGAGGTTTTGTGGTGTATGTAGTGTTGGTTTATTATTTGTTTTTGTTTCTTACCTTCCTCTAAAGCATCATGTATTGATCACTGGTGGAGACTGTTTACCAGAGCAATGTTCTCATTTGGTATAGCAAATTCCAATGTGTTTCAGGGCTGCTCAGAGGATTCAGAGGGCCTCGGGCAAAGCAATTTCGGGGGCCCTTCCATAAAAAAAATTGCAATACTATATTCTCGTGAAGGCCCCTGCAGGGCCCAGGCAAATTGCCCCACTTGCTCCCCCGCCACAGGTTGCTCTGGGAAAAATAAACTTTCCGCATCTCAGCACAAACCCAGTTTTAAGAAAACTTCTTTACAAGGTATCACTGGTTCTCAGCATCAGCTAGTGCTAAAAAGCACTAAAGTTCATTAAAAGGATTGGACAAATATTTTCCGTCAAAACTTTTTCTGGATCGAAAACTAGGGGTTTTTAAAAAGCAGAAAAAGATCATGGCCAATGTCTGCTTTCCTTCAAAATTTGTTGTGTTTTTTTTTTTTAATTGAAAAGCTGAAATTAGTTTGCCAAAACTGGAATATGGTTTGGGGTTTCAGAAGAGTGTGGCCAAATATTTACTGCTTGCTGTGTTTGATTGTTTAAAGAAACAATAAAAAAAATCTGCTTTAAAATAGAATCAAACTTTGAACCACCTCGCTTGTGACCATAATGCCTGAGCCCTCCAGTCAACAGATTTTTCCAGGTTCTGATACTCTGCTGCTTTCTTGACTCATATTCTGTCTTCCTGATCTTTGGGTTCATTTAGCTTTAGAACATAAGCCATACTGGGTCCAACCAAAGGTCCATCCAGCCCAGTATCCTGTCTGCCAACAATGGCCAATGCCAAGTGCCCCAGAGGAAGTAAACCTAACAGGTAATGATCAAGTGATCTCTCTCCTACCATCCATCTACACCTTCTCACAAACAGAGGTTAGGGACACCAATCCTTACCCATCTTGGCTAATAGCCATTAATGAATTTAATCTCCATGCATTTATCTGTTTCCTAGAGACTGGCTCCATGGGTCCCTCACAAACTGGAGACGGTTACTGTGGGTTTGTCTTTAATATAGCTTATGTACATACTTCACGAATTGAGCATTTGAGCTTGTTCCAGAATCTTGGATGAGCCTGTATTGTGAAAACTGAAATGCTCAAAATAGCACATGCATGTGAATGGACACAGGGTGCTAAAATTAAATTAACCCAGGGGTTCTCAAACTGGGGGTTGGGATCCCTCAGGAGGTCACGAGATTATTACTGGGGGTCACGAGCTGTCAACCTCCATCTCAACCCCCGCTTTTCCTCCAGCATTTATAATAGTGTTAAATATATAAAAAAAGTGTTTTCAATTTATAAGGGGATGGGGGGATGTCGCACTCACAGGTTTGCTATGTGAAAGGGGTCACCAGGACAAAAATTTGAGAACCACTGAATTAACCCCTCTGAAACCTCAGGGAATGCAGGGGCGGTGGTGGCGGGGGCGGTCTCCCTTGTCAAGGTTGGGAAGGAGGTAGGTGGTGTAGGATATTGCTCTTCTCATGTGATCTCTCCCCTAGTGGCTAGTTTTAAATGAAGCTACTCTCCCCTGACATGAATCGCTCTGTGGCACTGAAATTATATGTAGATTATAATTTGGCATTTGAGAAGTGAAAGGGATGGTAGCCCTAATGGAAAAGCTAACAGCTTGCTCTTCTGCAAGCCTCCAACTGCTGAATGAGCTTTAGAGTAAAGAAGGCTGTGCCTCCCAGACAGCCTGGCCCTGTCCCCTATCTGACCCCCACCCACTTCCTGCTCCCCAACTGCCCACCCCCCTCACAATCCCTGACCTATCCTGATCCTTGCCTCCTCACCATCCCCCAGAGACTCCCACCACCATGCGGGACCCCACCCCTGTCCCCTGACTGCCCCGACCCCTATCCACCTCACCGCTGAATCCTGACAGACTCCCGGAATGCCCACAATCCAACTCCCCTGTTCCCTGTCCCCTGACTGCCCCCCCAACCTCTGTCCCCTCCCTGTCCCCTGATTGTGCCCGGGACTCCCTGCCCCTTATCCAACTCCCCTGGCCCCAGCCCCAGCCTCTTACCCCTGGCTCCCCCTATTACCCGGAGCCTCAGCGCGTCGCATCCAGGAGCATCCCTGAATAGCGGCGCAGCTTGCCTCCGGCGGGGCCTGAGCTCCGCCCCGCCCCACTCAGAGCCTTGTGGTAAGGGGGTGGGGCTGTGAGCTCCAGCAGGGTCTGAGCTAGCAGCCCTGCCCCCTTATCATGTGGCTCTGAGTGAGGCAGAGCTCAGGCCCCCTCGAGCTTGCAGCCTCGCCCCCTTACCATGTGGCACTGAGCAGGGCGGAGCTCAGGCCCCGCCGGAGACACATTGCAGCTGTTCAGAGAAGCTCCTGGATGTGCTGAGGCTCCAGGAGGAGGACGGGGTCGGGCCCGGAGCTTCAGCCATTGTCTTGGGGGCCCCTGCAGAGCCCGGGGCCTGGGGCAAATTGCCCCCTCTGGGTGGCCCTGATGTGTTTTCCTACATTTGGAAATAATTCAGTCATCAGATAACTTAATATGTTACAGCCTTAAATCTATTATTCTAATTAACTGGTAATTAAACAAAACATCCCAAATGTCCTGTTATTTAGAGTTGGCCCCGAACAAGAAAAATCATTGATGGATTCATTTCTGAATGTCTGTCACCTGAAAAATATGAAGGTGGTCATTTCTGATAATCTAGTTTGGCAAATTATATATACCCTAATCACACATCTGATCTCCACATTTCAAAGTGTTTAGATTTCAAAGACTTTAGATTGGAGCAGGGGTGGCTCTAGGAATTTTGCTGCCCCAAGCACGGCAGGCACGCCGCCTTCCGCGGCTTGCCTGTGGACAGTCAGGTGGTCCCACAGCTTCGGTGAACCTCCTGCAGGCGTGCCTGCGGGAGGTCCGCCGAAGCCATGGGACCAGCGGACCGTCCACAGACAAGCCGCTGAGGGCAGCCTGCTTGCTTTCCTCACAGCGCCGGCAGAGCACCCCCCACGGCTTGCCGCCTCAAGCACGTGCTTGGCATGCTGCGGCCTGGAGCCACCCCTGGATTGGAGTTCATATTCAGAACCATTCCCTCTGCCTACTTACAATTGATTGCAGCTGCTATCTTAGGATATGTCTACATTACAATCAACAATACATGATGCTGAGTCTCAGAGCCCAGATCAACTGACTTGGGCTCACAGGGTTTGGGCTGCGAGGCTAAAAATAGCAGTGTAGATGTTCCCTCCCATGCTGCAGCCTGGGTTTCAAGACCATCCCTCCCACTGAGTTTCAGTGCTTCAGCTTGTTAACAGAGACATCAGAGAATTTGTGAGGTGTCTAAATCCAGTGGGAAAGATATCCATCTTAAGGGAAGGGTAGCTTAACACAAAATTAGTTTTGAAAGGAAATTAGTTTTTTCCAGGAGCTCCTGGAAAATGTGTATGGCTCTGCTCTGTTTTTTTTCTTGCAGATCTCTTTGAGCATTCAGTGGCTTTTACAGAAATGAAAGGAAAGAAAATCAGAAATGCAAAAACCAAAACAACACACTGTAGACCAAATTTTCAGAAGAGCTCAGCGTGTGGATTGTTTTTGAGAATCTGGCCACGTGTGTCACAATAGGAGTTACTGAGCATTTCTCAAAAGCTGTCCCCATGTTCCAAAGTGAAAAGCTGTGCTTTATTAATAATGGGCTTGATTCTCCACTGTCTTTCACCTTGTGCAATCATTTATACCTGTGCCAAGTGGATATAAGAGCTCACTAGATCAGAGAGGTAGCATTTTACACCACTTTGCATTTGCATAAATTACACAAAATGCAAGGCAGTGGCCAATCTGGCTGATCAAGTGTGCTATTTTGTCCAACAATTAACTCAAAAAGCTCTTTGCTTTCTTCCTCTTCTAGTTGGTATGGCTGATTATGATCTCATGTCCACAGTGTAAATGAGAGGCAACTCACTGTAGATGAATCTTTGCTAAAACCAGTACGAGTGAGAACAGGATTGGGCTAGGTATGTTTAGTAAGGTCATTTGTGGTAAACCATGTTTTGGATAATCTGCAAGCTATGACTACAAGTCTCAACTCATCCTGTGTTAATGTAGATGTTCACACAAAGGCAAATGGCACTAACTGGCAATTGAGTATATGGAATTTTTGATCTCTAGTTGTATAAATAAATTAAACTTGAAGCTTAGTTTTAATGATGGGGAATAAACCATTATGGACAATAAATTAAGCTATTCTCCAAAGAGGGAGATGAGAACTATGCCAGGGTCTACAGAGGCAGATAGCAAAAGCACACACAGATTCTTTGATAAATGGATCAGTCATATTTTGAAATTAAAGCTTATCATTGATTCTTTATGGTGGGATGTGTTTTCAGAGGCTGGGAAAAGAAGAGTGGGAGAGAGTGTTTTGCTGTGTAAGGTATTGATTCTGTTCCTTGACTGATAACCAACCCTATAAATCATATCTGAAGGCATCTCGGATAGTAAATATGCTGAAATTTAATGCATCTGATACTGCACCCACAACAAATGTATTAAAAGGAAAATTACTCTGGTACCTGTAGCTCAGTCACCAATCAAACTCAAGGGACCAAGTGTTACCAAGTCATTAAAATATTGTAGAGATTATGTCAGAGATTACAATGCCAGGGACCAGATTCTTCCTTCCTTCTACTGGTTTTACCACCCTTCCCCATAAAGTTGACTGTCTCACCTATCCCCTTTCTCTGAGGTAGGGGATTCCCACTTTCCACTCCTTCTCCAAAACTGATAGTTTCACCTTCTCCCTGAGGTTGATGGTCTCTCCCACCTTCCCATCCTGGGTTGATGGTCTTCCCCTTGATGTTCTCAATTCCCCACCTCCAGGGTTGACTATTTATTCTCCTTCTGACACTGACAGTCTTGCTCCCTATTTCTCCAAGGCTGATGGGCACACTTGCCTCTGCTCATTGAACATGACTGGAGCCCTCCTACAGAGAGGGAGGCATCTGCCTTCTTCTTCCAAGGCAAACTCAGGCCAGTATCATTGTTTTATAGTCCCTCCACAACCGCTAGGGAAGATATAGGATAATTTCATGTTAGTTTCACATTCATCTACTCCTTGCTGGTCTCCTGTCTCCCCAATCACGATACATACCACACTCAAACCCTTCAAGTACATGTCCACCTGGCCAAAGAATTGTTCACGAACAATACATAATGTTTTAAACAATTACCTAAAATAATTCCAAAGAACAAATTCATCTGAGGAAATCACAACCTCATTGGATATTCTGGAAGTAAAAACAAAGGATAAAGTCATTAGATATGGTATTTGTTGTGAATCATTTGCTCAGGTCTACTTGGTTAAACACAGATGACAGTAGTGAATCATCTGTCCTTCTAAACTAAATGAAGATAATATAAAATACTGCATCTGCTTTCATTCTGTCTCCTATGCAACCAAGTGTGATATAATTCAGTGCACTGTTAGCATCACAGCATGACATTATCGGATTAGAGTATCAACTAGTATGTACTGGTGAAGCTCCATTGAAATCGGTGCCAGTACATGTATTTTCACCATCTAATAATCTGGCCTTAAATGTCTCTAATATCTGTTTAAATTAGATTTAAATAAGACTGGTGAATTCTAAATAAAAAGATACATACACTACTATAGAGTCACTTGCAACAGAACAGGTAAATCATTGTAGGATTGAGTTGTTATTCTCAGCAAGGAACTATGAAAGGGACAGAAAATCATTAATAAAACCTGGAAAATAAATCTGTAAAGACTGATACGCCCAGATGTATTTTTCCAGAACCCAGTGGACAATAATGATACATAAACAACTCAGGAAAATGAAGAATGTAAAAAAAACACATTTTGAAAATGTCAGATGGTTACATATAATACAAATGTTGAATGTATTGTAGGAAGGTGTCACATTACCTTCCTTGAAAAGGTAGAGTAGGCTCACTGAAAAGAAAACATAATCAGTTGTTTGATAGTATCAGAGAAAAGATAAGAAGCACCAGTGGATGTATATTGATATCTTAGGTCACAGAATCTAGTCCCTGTGGAATATTGCAAAAGACGTTGCTAAGAAGAAAGGACCATCAAAAGAAAAAAATGGCCTTGGGAGAGTTTTCTGTTTTTAGAGGAATAAATATCCTCTCTCAATGAAAAATGGTGCAGAAATTTCAGGCATTATTTTAGTAACAGAATTTTGCACATTACCATAATCCTTACAGTGTGTTTAATGCACATCACATATTTAAGGATTTCTTCTAATTTTTTAAATTTTGTTTTTAGGAATATTTTTTCTATGATTCTGCCATGGACAATCCAATTTAATCCAATTGTGTCCTCTTTCTGAGTTGCATACTTTTGGCCTACATTCCACACAGGCTTTCCATTACTGGAGCAGCTACATTGTTGAAGAAAGGTGGTGACTCAAATGTCATCGACAGAGTAGTTTATTGTGCAGAAAGATTAAAAAAAGAACCATTAAAACAGGCAGATACAAAACAGGCAGATAGCCTTCCTAATAACTACTGTATGAATTCCCAGTAATTCCAAGAATTCCAGAAGCCTAGGGAGACACCAAAGTCCAAGTGAATGTCTGTGTTGGAAACCCAAACCCTGATTAACCTTACATATAATGGAAGGACACTGAGCTGAGTGTGCCAATGCCATTTGGTGACATAGTTGTGCTTGATCAGTGGTGAAGAGAGAGAACTCAAAGAGGCCATCTTATAGTGCACTAACCTTGTGAAAGACCAATCAAGTAATACAATATTTTCAAAGGGTATCAGTATTATCCAGACCTCCCTCCTATATGCCCTATTTAGAAAAGTAAGAATCCTGCTGCTTCTGTCCACATCCCTTCCAAACTTGGACAAGGATTATCCATTACAGAAATTGCAGTCAAAACTCAAAGCTCATAAGGATAGAAAAATGGAGAGAAGAATCAAAAGTAGGTGGGAAAATTAATCTAACACATAAAATGGCAAATATTATGGGCCAAGTTGGAACACTTACTCATGAGACTGCGCATGAGTAAATACTTACCAATATGAGTAAGAATTGCATAATGGGTCCCTACAGATAGTCACTTAAAAGACAATTTATCACAGTTATCCTATGTGATAGTATTACATCATAATGGAAAACACCATAAAATGAACATAAAGCATCCTCTATCCCCTCCCATTTAGTCTGTTCCTCAGGATGCCTATCCTCCACATTCACAGATCTTCTTTTAGCCAATTCCAGATATTAAATGCTGCCATCCTGGTGTCTGTTAGGTGACTCAGCCATGACACTAATCACTCTTGGTCATGCTAAATTGTTAGTGGGCGGAGGGTAGGCAGGTGAGTGATGTCCAACCTCCTTTTGACCAAAATATCTTGGGGGGTCACTGCTTTCACTGGATTACATAAAGGCACGTGACTCAGCCCCAACACCTTTCCTGAGAGAGAGCTCATTTCACCCTTCCTTCCTTCCTACCAGCAGTCTTGAAGAAAGTGGTTCCAGGCTGAACTTGCTCACCTCTTGCATTGCTGGTCATGACCTTGAACAACTCGAGCTGTTTCACCCCAGCTCTCAGAGCCATGCATCTCTCCCTCCCACCAACAGCCTGTCAAGCAAGTGCCCCCAACTGTGTTGCGGGGGAAAGATGCAAGTGTTTTAGCAAAAGACATTTATAAGTCCATAAATAAATTAAATACAAACATGGAGGCCCAGTATAATTTCCCCATTTGTGAACTACGCTGAAGATAAGCTTTCACCTAAGATACTAATGTTAGTATCAGACCCCGGTTGTTAGCAGGCAGGATCAAACCTAGGACCTCTGGAGCTTAGTGCATGAGCCTCTATTGCATGAGCTAAAAGCCAACTCATTTTACCTCTCTCTCTCTCTCTCTCTCTAAGTGGTCTCAGAGCCACAAGAATGGGACAGAACACCACACCCAGGAGGTGTGTGGGTTACATTGGCATAACTTTTACTTTACTAGTATTTTTTGTTGTTGCTGCTATTATTTAGACAGCTGGCCAAACAGTGCAGCATCTGAAACTCCAATTTAGTTTTCTGCAAGGAACACACTAAAATGATGATAAAACAAAGTTTCAGACACTGCTGCACAGCTTGGCCTGCTGCTAAATAGGCTGCAGCTATGACATGTACAGTCTCTTTGTAACATTTAAAAGTGTAAAATACTGAAACTAATAAATTAGACCATGGTTCTCACAATCCCCTTTGCTTCTTCATAGCTATCAGGCCAGTTTTCATCAGCTTCTCTGCCCTAAAGCAGAGGTTAAAGCACCCTGAATACTGCAGATCTTGGGGATGCACATGGAGGACACATGGTGTACTTGTCAACGTAAGAAACATTTCAAGTTAGCTTTTTTGGAGCTGACTGAGAAGTTATAGTTATCTCTCATAAAATCTTTGTCTAAAATGAAAATTTGTCAAATTCTTTCTGCTGAATTTTACATTTCACATCACCCAAACATTTTTGAGCTTTCAGCTACTGAAAACCAAACTGGGCTCGGGAAATGGGGGGAAGCTCGTTTGCTGAAGAAAAAAATAGTTTTTAGTTATCAAAAGGGGAGTTTTCTTTTTTTATGAAAAACTTGAAAAGTTTTGATAAAAACAAATTTCTATTTAGATGAAAAACTATTTTCAGGTTAAACAAACAAACAAAACTTTTGATGGGAAATTGTTGACCAGTTCGAAAATTTTGATGAAAATGAAGCCTAATAAAATAAAATAATAATAATGATAATTAATAAATTAGTCCAAGAGCTTCAAGCCCTAAATTGTGGGCCTGATTTTGTTATAAAGTTAAATCAGGAGTGGTTTCCATGAAATAAATGGAATTATATTGGTGTAAAATCAGTTTATGTGAAAGGAGAATTAGGTTCTAAGAGCATAGAATGGGTTCTTGTGTTGTGTCTCTTTTGATTATTAAAAGTGGGCCAGGTTCTGATCTCATTTACAGTTTTGTAAATTAATGTGGAATTACACTGTTGTAACAGATCAAAATTGGACCTGCTGCCTGCTCTATGAGGGATACAAATATATCGAGTTTCTTAAGATATAGAGCCTGATTCTCTACTGCTTGAAGACTTGTAATTCCACTGAAGCCAATAGCTACATGTGCAAACACGAGTGTAAAACAGGGTAATTAAGATGATTGACACTACTACTTCAATTTCTTAAAAAGGTGGGGGAAAGAGGTGATTCAAATCTCACTGACATCAATGCAAAGCCTTCCAAAGACTTCAATGGGAGTTGTATTGGGTCTCTCTAGCAATGCTGTAGCATGAAATAATTCGTCAAATTCAAATAACCTTGCTCATAAGTAATCTTTCTGCATCATCAACCCTTATGAATTTATAGCTACATGCATGTTTTTGTTCACTGCATTTCCTTGAGAAGATACAGGAGCCTGAGGCAGTTCTGTTCTCCCTCTTTCGCAAAGTCAAGGAATTCAACCTCAGGGCATTGCAAGGTCTGATCAATATTTACTCAGCAAGATAACTGTAACAAGAATAAAAATATTTCTAATCAGACAGTGGATCTTCTTGACTAGAATGCCTGAACTGTTCTGGAGCAAGATTTAAAATCTTTAATTGGAGGGAGGGAAATAATCCAGAGGTTTGGATCTGGTTCATTTAGAATTTTTCAGACAGTTGGATTAGTGCCCTTTCAAAATATATATTTTTCCTACCAACCTATATAAGTAGTAAGCACTGTGTTGGCAAAAAACAGAGCTCCTGCAACATACATATATTTAAACTTAGCTGCTTCCTTACAAAAATCTTTAAACTAAAAAGTATGATAGTAAATGGATTGTAATGAACTATCAAAATGACATTTTTGGATTACAACTACTGCATTAAAGATAGTATGCATCCTTGCCAAAAACATATTCAGAATAAAAATGATAATGCCAGGCCTTTGACACTGCAGGATGACAGAGTATACTTTTTTAGTTCTTTTTTAAGGCTGGAAGCTTTCTTGTTGATTGGTATTTTTTGTGCTTTATTATGTTAACCTACTATAACTGATAGTAGTTGATACTGGCTGAATATGTCTTTTTTTAAAATGCAATTTTATTTTAGCAATGTCTTTAAGTGATCATGCAAGGTAAAATGAAAACTGAGGTAATCGTGCAATATTTAATTTTATGAGTGCACTTCTACTAAAAGACATTAGGAAGGATAAAAAACAAGGTATTGTTTTGGGTTTCAGTAAAAATCTGTTTTGTTTTTTTAAGTTTTGTGTTTCACTAAACTTTGTCAAATCAAGAAGATTTCCCTCCTTAATTTAAACCATACTTGCAAATGTTTGTACATCCACTTGTCAAGGATGGGTAACTTGTTTTAGCAGGTGATTGAAATATCATTAGTTTTATCATTTGAATAGCAGACAAGTAGATTTTGTGCCTGGGCTGGTTCATCTTCATGTTGACTTTATAGAGTTGATTTAAACTATTTGTTTTTTACTGCAAATTTTAATGATCAAACTAGTTTCTCTAGGTAAACTCAGGACTGGACATGCTAGCAATGTTCTTTGAGAAGGAGTTCATGCCCTGCTTGTAGAATGACAAAAGATTAAAATAAAAGGAATGAAGATGGGTTTAAGGAGTGAGGAGGAGAAACCCTGGATTCAAGCACTATTATGATTTTGTTTCTGGGTTGGCTCCTAAACCCAACGGCCAGTTCCAGTTGAGATTCAGCTGAAATCTTGTGAGGGGAGCTAATGTCATGAGATTACTGCCAATTCAGGCCAACATCTTTCAGGAATAGCTGATGAGACTTTGACAACAGTCAAATCATAAATCTGATTTTCTGTAGAGGGGTCAAAACCTCTTGAGAACATATTCAGATGAGCATCCAAATGCCAGCTCCTCAACACAACTTAGATATGAGTTCTGTTCCTAAAATATAATGAATAATTTTCAAGTGGGTTCTAATTTTGACAGAATTCTCACATTCCTAGAGGAAATATCATTACATTAAAAAACACAACCCCACTAACCTTTGCTCAGACCTCTGACCAAAATGTTTTGCTACATCTGATGTCAATGGAAGCAAAACTAACAAAATATCCCAAGAAAAACACTTCCATGGTATTTGCAAATTGAGCATGGTCAAGAAGGACCAGAAAACTCTTTTACACTAAGTCTGTTTCAAAATGTTCAGACTAGTCTGCAGAAACACAAGATGCATTTGGATACATTTAAAATAAACAACTATACTCCATGGACATTTCACAGATGCTGATACATTTTAAATAGGCATACAGCCTCTTTATTCAAAGTAAGCTGGCTGGCCAAGCCTTCTGAGGTATGTTCTTGGGCCTCTCCCTGAAGTTTTGAACACGAGTTACATGTATGCACATGAACATGCATACATATGGTTTCAGACTAATATTGGCTGGCCACAGAAATTGAGTCAGATTCTCCATCCAGGACTCCTAGCATGTCGAAACCCACATACCATAATCTAACTGCAAGTATGCCACTTACCTCTTGGATACCAGTTCAGTTGTGCGGTAGTTTCCCTCCAATTGGTTGGGTGTTCCTCAAGAGATAGGCTGAGTTGCGTGCTCTGCCCCAAAGTTCAAGCCAACTTCCTCTAATCCAGGGCAAAACACAAAATCCACGCAAAACAAACTGGCTTTCCATAACCAGTCTTTTTGATCCAGAGTGCCATCATCCTTCAACTCAGGAAGTACACACTCTCCAGGCGCACACACTCTTTGTATAGAAGAACTATATAGATTCCATTGTCTTAGGAGCTTCAGATGACATCAGCAGATGATCGCACATCAGTGAGGCATCACTTCAATGTTGTGTATATTCCTAGAAAATGAACAGAAAAAAGTTATGTGGGCATTTTAATGGATAAAATAATGATTTTGATTGAAAATTGCTGTTGAAGTAAGGAACACCAGTAATAAAAAATACTTTATGAAGAATAAATTGTCGACTGAATTTCAAAAATTAGGAAAAGGTATGCTTTCTACCCTAGGTCTCTGGAGGCCTGGGCTAAAGTCCTTTGTCCGCCACAGACTTCTTGTGTGACCCTGAGCAAGTGATTTAGTCTCTCTCTGCCTCCATTTCCCATCTGTAAAATGGGAACAAAAGCACTTCCATACCTACAGAGGTATTGAGAATAAATTCATAAAGATAGTGAGATGCTCAATACTATAGTAGTGAGGGAAATACAAGTACCTCAGACAGATAAATTTCAGTAACTTCTCACTTAACGTCATCCCGGTTAATGTTGTTTTGTTGGTACATCGCTGATCTATTAGAGAACATACTCGTTTAAAGTTGTGCTTTGTTTCCTTATAACATTGTTTGGCCATGGGGGCTTGAAACTAAGGTGGGCTGGCAGCCCCTTTATGAGCTCCCCTCCACCTCATCCAGCACCTTCTGTGGATCAGCAACTCCCCCCTCCCTCCCCGTGCCTCCTGCCTGCAGCAATCAGCTGTTTTGTGGGTATTCAGGAGGCTCTGGGGGGAGGAGCAAGGACACAACACCTTTGGGAGATAGTGGGCGGAGTGTTAAGCACCCCACCAGCCCCGGCGCCTTGGAAAGTCAGTGGCTGTGTAGCCATGCATGCGCTGTCTGGAAGAGGGAGTGGTGCACTCCAGAGGGATAGAGTAGGCTCATCATCATGTTCAGTTTCCCCAGGGAAGTGTTTGCAGCCACTGCCCTGTGTCTATTGTGTCTCCTCCCTTCTGCCTCCATCAATGCTGCCTTGTAGAGTGTGAGACTATACTAACATGTTATCTCTTGAGGGCTTGACCGAGTGCTAGTTAATTATTTAGCAGCAAGGCATTCCCTGGGAAATATCCCACCTGATATCAACACGGTTGCTTTAGGGGAAGTTCAGGGAGCTCATAATCAATCCTCTGATTAGAACTTGTTTAAAATGTATACAGCATAAATATATAATGTCTTTTGTCTGGCAAAAAAAAATTCCCTGGAACTTAACACACACATACCACCCCTTTACATTAACTCTTATGGGGAAATTGGAATTGCTTAACATCATTTCGCTTAAAGTCACATTTTTCAAGAACATAGCTACAACGTTAAGCAAGGAGTTACTGTATACATTTAAGGCTTCATTCAACTCCTATCCCACTGATATCTTCCAAGAGTGACACACACACACACACACAAAGATACACTTTTGAGATTCCTATGCATTTCCTTACTTTATGTTCAGCTATATTAATATATATTTTACCTGGGTGGAAATGATTTAAAGATGCCAGTTGGCATTAGCAACACCAGTTGTTATAAAACACTTACATTCATCCAAACTAATCACCAGTCAACGTGTGTGCTGAGTTGGTGGCATATGGTTGAAGGGGGCAAAGGCAGGGAATTTTTAGTAGACTGTAATTTGAGATAACAGGGACACAAATGGGGAGGAGAATATAATAAAACAGATGAAGCTAGTACAAGCCAATGAAAGCAAAGCAAAACTCAAGAATAGACACAGCTATCATTAAGATTCAATAAATAAGAACATAGCTCCCTCAGTGAATACCTATCACTGAAAGTTTGTTTTTGTTGTCTGACCTCACATCACATCTATATATAAAAGATACTAGTACCTGGGATCGTCCACATTACGTACAATGCAGGACTGAGGGTGGAGTTCCCTCATCCTTAATCCTGCCAATTTTTTTTTAGAAATTTTACCCAGTAACTAGAGAACTGTTTCTGTGATTGATCCTGGTTTTGTCAATGTTAAAGATTTTTTAATAAAACATTTCCTAACTTTTTTTTAAATAGCTTTAGTGACTTGGGTGCTTAGAGTAGGATATTGAAATTTGGCAAGTAGCCAGTTCTGGAGTCAGAGGAGTCACTTGAAGTTTAGCAGAGAAATAGGCCCTAAACTTCTGTTGTGCCTTTCAGCGTTCAGGTGAAAATTGATCGTGATCAGCCAAATGTATGGGGGTTTAAAGAGTCATCTCTGCATGCACACTGGATTTTGTAATGCAAACTTTAACAACCTGTTGTTCTTTTGGCTCTTCACATGAACTTAGGAAATTTCACAGAGGTGTGCAATATATTTCTGAGTGAAGGAGGTTGGGCTTCAAAGGAGACCTGCCTTCAACAAGAGAAATCCTCAGGATAATGGCTGGGATTGTCTTCTTCAGTGAATTAAGAACTTACACAGAATAAAATAATACTGGGATGAAGTGCCAAGAGCATATCACCCCTGTAATTCATACTCTTCACTGACTTCCTGTTTTCTTTTAATGTCAATTCAAGGACCAGGTCCTGATCCTCCAATCATCATCAGATCATGACCACAGTACACAGGACCCAGACACACCTTTCCATTCATTATCTCCCAGGGAAGATGCATGTCTCCTGGACAAGTATCGGAGGTGTAGCCGTGTTAGTCTGGATCTGTAAAAGCAGCAGAGAGTCCTGTGGCACCTTATAGACTAACAAATGTATTGGCGCATAAGCTTTCATGGGTGAATACTCACTTCGTCAGACGCACGGACAACGCAACCTGTACATTTGCTAAAACTTTCCTACAATGACTGCAGAGCAAGATTTCCAAAGCACAAAAAACAAGTAGGCATCCAAATTTTATTGCAACTCAGTGGGAGCTAGGTGTCTAATTCTTATTTGTGCCTTTGAAAATCTACAGTATTTTAAAAGAAAAGAAAAGAAAAGACAGAGCCATGCAGAACCTAGATGAGCTCTTTAATAGAGTCCACTATGGACATCATCATGCCAAACTGATTTGCCCATGCAGGATGTAGATGGCTGAAAACACTAAGATAGATAGAAAGTGCATCTGTCCGTTTTTCTGTCAAGGAAAAGAAAGCAATAATGTATTATAGCTGTGAACTTTTTGCAGTTCCTATGTACATACACATCTTTTTCTCTAATATCTATATTGTTTTAACAAATTTAACATCTGTTGTGCCATGTTCCTTTTAGCCCAAGATCCTTGAATGCTTTTCAATCTCTTATTTATTTAAAATAAATTGTTCTATTACATTGCTATAACAAATCACTTTCAGAGTTAATGGATTACATAAGAGTTAGTTGAACTGAAACTAAGACTTAAAGTCAGAATATAATAAAATCATTTTCATTCCTAGAATTATTGAATTAGAAAGCACCTTTTCATTTCAGTTGTTTGTAGTGCTTCATTGTCTCTTTTCCAGCTATCCTTGAAAATATATCATTGGAAAATAATAATAGTAAATAACTGTATGAAAATAGATTTCCTGAAAAGCTGTTCCAACAAAATCTGAACTAAAAATGACTGGCATTAGGAGACAAAAAAAGCACATTAGACCACCTGACAGCACAGCTCTCCATGCTATTATCCGATTCAAGGTCTGTTGCGTCAAAGCTAGAAATCTCTCTTTCTGGCTTCTTTTTACATTAAATATCTTTCTGGCCCTCCACACCTGCAAAGTTTTCCTTTCCTCAGACACGTCAAAATATTTTAATCTATTCTATGCTCTTAAGAGCATGTGAACATGTACCTGATGTTGCTAACCTAGGTTTATTTCCAGTGCATTGCATATGATCTTATATCCCTTCGAAAAAAGGGACCTATTGGTTACTCCATTAATGAAAACTTACAGATATCCCAAGTAAGAAAAATGTGATTGAGAACTTTTTAGAGTTTGATTTAAACATATTTATTTACTTTGTATATTTTCACATGTGACATTGGCCATTTGTTTTTTAAACATATATAAAGCTTTAACTTTATATATAAACATATATATAACATATATAAAGCACATCCCTTGGCCCATGCCGCTTCCCACTGCCCCCTTTGGCCTGGAGTGCCGAACCACGGCCAGTGGGAGCCACAATCGGCTGAACCTGGGAATGTAGCAGATAAACAAACTGACCTGGTCCACCAGGGTGCTTACCCTGGCGGGCCGCATGCCAAAGGTTGCCAATCCCTGCTTTAAGTTTTTGAATTTAATGACTACTTCATTAAATAAATATTCTCTGACATCCCATAATTTCCTGTAACTGTGAAAATTTAAATAAATTAAAAAAATAAAATTAAAATATGTCAAAATTTTTTAAAAATAAATTCTTCCAAGACTGCTTTTATTCCAAGTTGATTCCAAGTTTTAATTATTTCTTTATTATTAAAATAACTACAAGAAAACAGATTGCTTGCAATTTTAGACATTTAGTTCATTTTTTACTTGATATCAGTCCTGGAAAGTGTTTATGTTATTTCACTGTGGATATTTATTTACTTTTTAAAATATACTTTCCTGTATTATCGTTTTAAAGAGGATGCAGGTTGCACTCCATTTGAGCTGGACAGATTTTTTTCAGTGAAATTGCCAATTTAGTGATACTGATATGTTTCACAAATTCATGTTAGCTTTGTGAAATTATGAGTGTGAAAGCAAAAAACAAACAAAACTGGAAAAAGTCAAAATGTTTTGTTTGGCCTTTTTTTCTGTTCTAAACAACTTTTCTTTTTTAAATTTCAGTTTAAAAATATTTTTTTAGCAATGTCATTCAAATTTAATTTTAAAACATTATAAATGTAAGAAAAAAACATTCACAATCAAAATTAATCATTTAAAAATACAATGCTTTCTTTTTTAAAGACAACTTTTTGATTTACCAAAATTAAAAAAAAAAGCTTGACTTGAAACATTTTTTTCAAAGTTACCAACAAACTAACCCTCCCCAAACATAAATCCATGATTCACACAGCTCCATTCTGCAAAAAGCATAGCCATCTCCAACAATTATTTCTGCATGAACCAACCACAAGGTCTTGAGTTGTAGCTACACTGTGCAGAGTATGGGTGTGTATATTGCAGAGCACATCAAAGAGTTGTACTCTGTGTCGACTCTGTTAGCACAAACTAAAAGTCCTATTTGAAAGAGGACTATGTTAACATGAACTAGGTACTCTGAAGTTCATGCCAACAGTATCCAAATGGGGCAGTTGGAGTACAACTCTTTGGTGAGCTCTGCTATTCACATCCCTGTAGTAGACTAGCCCTAGGATGAGGGCATAAAAGGCCCATTTCAACAATTAGACTTATAAATATCTTCCAAATGTATTTGAAAGTTTTGTATAGTTTCACATTGTCTTGACAATTTATGAAAGCATCATGCTGATCCCATATCATAATGCTACTAGTTTCTCCACCATCTCTAACTGATGGAATTATTGGGCAAAAACTGCTAATAATGCATCTCTCTTCTCTGCTGAGGGAGCCTTTATTTTTATTTTTTATGGATAGTACCTGACAGAGGCACTGACTTTCTACCCTGCCGGGAGTGTGCTCAACCACCCACTCTGCCCCAGGGCCTGCCCCTGCCCCACTCCACACCTTCCCCAAAGCCATACCCCTAACCATATTGTGTGCATTCAGCCACCATGAATTAATATAATAGAACGCCACATAGTTAAGGGTTAATTTGAAGAAGCAGGGCTTCTGGAAGCAAGGTCAAAATTAGCTGTAGACTTGCAATTTCTGCCAATCAGAATGGGAGGAGGGGAGAAAGAGAGTCAGTAATTTGAGACTGAAAGAAAATACATGGATGGAAACCTTGAGTTTTGGACACCTTTGATATAGCAGCTTATTGTGACTAAGATTGCTAGGAATGTTTGTTGATAAGTAGTTTATTGAATTTAGGAGAGGTGATGACCCAGTAGGGGTCCCTATGAGTTATGTGTTTTGTTAGTTATAAAAAGACTAGATAATAGAATGTACTTTGGACCAGTTCTCTGAACCTATCCTGAGATATTTTTTTCTGACATATTCCCTGGTAGGAAAATGGCCAGCTACCGCAGACCTGCTGTAAATTACTCAATACCATCTCAGATTCTAGGTAATTATTTGGGATGTCGTAACATCAACGTTATGTCTGAGTATGCTTAAATCTAATACATTGTAGTTTTAAATAAGAGCATGTTTACTTGAATTAATCTTTCATCACAGAATGATAGATAGAATTCTTGTGTTCCCACAGACTTATTTCTGACACTGCTTTGGGTTCTGAAAACCCTGGGTAACAACGTGATGAGGCTCGGTTAAATCATAGTTGTAAAACACTTGGACATTCTCAGCTGGAAAGGACTACCAAAGTACACAAATTTATGACATGTTAATCCATTCCTATGCTACTATAAAAAGGGTTGGCTGGCACCTTGCAATGTGCTCTGTGTAGGACAAGAGGAGGGGCTACATTGTGACTCCTGCAGTAACAATGCAGTCCCTGCCTCCCCTCTGCTTTGTGGTGGAAGTAAGCTTTTTTATTACTATAGCGCCTAGAGGCCAGGATGCCAATGTGCTAGATGCTGTACAAACACAGAACAAAAAGTTGGTCCCTGCCCCAGGGGCTTACATTGCCAGAGCTTTGAGAGAGGAGCCAGGTTTACAGTATAAACTTATGTCAGTATAATAATATCGCTCAGGGTTGTGAAGAAATTTAAATGTCCAGATTTCTTTTTATATTCTGCAAGTGAGAAATGCGGGATATCATGTGTAATTCCAGTTCTAGTACTATTATGTTAATGGTCGCTGAATAAAAGCCTAATATTTCTCATGTCCACTTAGGCAGCTGAGAAAATATTTTAGGGTGAGGAACGGGGAAGGGAGAAGTTAGCACTGTTAATTTTTTCTTCTTTTCTTTCATTATTGCTGCCCACTTTCCAAATGGAACACAAGCCACTTACAAGTTCCGCAGAGGAATTATCAACCCAAATTTACTCTAGGGTTTCATTATTTATAAAATTGTGAAAGTCAATTTATATTATGTATGCCTGCATGCTTGGATTGCCTAATTCTTGTCTCTTTCTAAGTGTTTCAGTCAAGCCAACTACTCACTCCACTTTGAATTAATTATTATAGCTAGGAGATGGTCTTGAAGAGTGATAAAATAGATGAGGAAGGAGGAGCAGATGACATGGGGCATGTATAGTTTAATTTTAGCACTATTGATTGAGTTGAAAATCCAATTCCTTGTTAACAGATTTAAAAAAATAAATAAATAAAACCATGAAAGGAGGCTATTCTTGAACAACATTACATCACCAGCGAAGAAAAATGGAAGGAAATGAATTAGTTCTAAGTGCTGTGGCTTTGAACTATTGAGTAGCAATTAATGTGCGACATTGATAGTTTAGTATACTTTCAATAATCTCTTGCAGAAGAAGCAGCTGTGCAATTATAATCTAAACTCTAGCTCAAGGTGCTAATAAATGCATGAGAGTTCTGAAAGTTTCTTACATAGAAAGAATCCTAGCTTATCCAAAACTTCTGAGGATTTTACTTGGATTTGGGGGTGAACAAGGAATGCAGGATCAGTCCCCAAAAGAAGTGTGATGTGATCTGGTCATTAATGTAGCTGTTTTCAATTTTTAATGAATGCTGTAGGAAAGAGAAATAACTACCTATAGTTAAGAGTATTAAATAACTCTACCTATAGTTAAGAGAATAAATCATAAGACAAACATGAATCTATCAAGTACATCAATGTAATCTAATCCTGGGGTTAAAACAGTCTTTTTTTCTAATACTTCAACAGAGATGTAGAGTGAAGTAGGGTTTCCATTCTTTTTCCCACTGAGACACAAAGGTATTTTTAATTTTCTTTTCAGATTTCTCTTTGTTTCTCAATTTATAAACCCAAAAGGTGTATAAATTCAGGGTCACTGCAAAAAAGGAATGAGTTATAGTCTAAGTTCTTAATTTTCCACTTCATTACCAAGTCCTATCTGAATCTCATTTACTTCAGCGCCATATTTTTCTTTGGCCAATGTAATATTTTTAGTATTTTTCATTTTATATAGAAGAAGGGGATATCCAAAGAACATTAGAGAGAAATAATTATTTTTTATCTTTCTGAAAAACTAGTCATTACAAATAACCCTCTCTCTTCCAACATAAAGAAAGAAAAGAAAAAGAAAGCCTACTATTCATTAATCTAATAAGAAAGGGTATCATTCCAGACAATTAAAATGATACATTTTGGGCTTTAAAGAGCCAAGATTATTATATACTTCCAGCAATACTAGGAGAACATCAATAATGTTTTTTCTTAAATGTTTCAGGATATTATTATTTTGTATTTCTTAGAGCTCTATGTTTCATGGAAATAACTATAAGTAGACTAAATGGTACTTCCTAGATACATTAGCTTTATATTAAGTGCTCTAATAGTATATTAAAACACATAAATATGAATTTATCTTATAAGAATCTGCTCTGAGACCAGAAAATGAAGAGATTTAAAGATACAGTATAGAAGAAATTGTCCTTTAGTCAGTGCCTTAAATCTAGGGGCCAGATCCTCAGATGGTGAAGCTATGAAAAATTACGCCAGATAATAATCTGATCCTTTTTATTCTGGGTACTCACGCCCACCCCCACCTTATAGACCAGCTTCCTGTCAAGGGCTTTGTCCAATGAACTGCAGTCTTGATTTTCATTAAATGCTGCAGTAGCAGAACTTCACAGTGTCTGCACATGTGGAGATGAATGTGAAATTTGATGTTCCAGGAATCCTATTTATTTATTTGGTCTGCCACCAAAATTTTACCATAAAACGATCTTGTGACTAAGTCCTAGAGCATTAGCTATTTGTAAGATTGTCCTGGCAAGCAAATGGGAAAAGTCCTGGTTTTGACATGGCAAAAAATGCAAAATTCATATTTTTAATTTTTGTTAAATGGGAAAGTTGTGGCACACAACATTTTAATTATTATTACATTTATTTTCCACTAAAAAAAGGGAAAAGGGAAAAGAAACTGACATTAATTGATTAACACAGGAAGCGAGAGAGAAGGATAAAAAAATTTAAAGACAGCAAAACCCCAGAACTTATGCAAATATATATATACTTAGTGGCAATCACACTAGATTTGAAAAAAGGCCATGGGTGACATCCCAGTCTCATTGAAATCAATGGTAAAACTCCCATTGAAGCCAAGGGGCCAGTATACCGCAAAGGCTGCTGCAGATTTAAAAGAATCAATATGGTGCCTTACTTTTGCCCACTGAAGGGGATCAGCAGCTAACTACGCAGATAACTAATTGTACTTCAAATTTGATTAATACTGATGTCTGTTCATAGTTCAGTGAAACAGTAAAAGCTGATTCATCCTGTTCTCAACACATGTTCACCCAATGATATGCTCAGCAACTGGATTTGTTGTTCTAACCTCTCCTCTTGTCTGGAGATTTCCTTTGTTTAGTAACAACAAAACTTATTGTACACATCAGCCTAAACTTGTCCCTTGACTTTCCCCACAGGATCCTTCCTTCCCTGCTCCAGTTTCCTCTGCCTCAACAACAGACATCCTCTCAAACCTTTCCATATGTCTGGGTTGGAAGCTAACAGGACCCTCCTAACCTGGCTATGAAGATGTGAGCAGAAATAACTCAGCATCTCTGTGCAGGGTACTGAGTTTTGGCATCTGCCACCTGACACAGAGCTACATAAAGTAAAAAGACAATCTTGTATTGCCTGGTATCTGAAAATTGCCCATAAGCTGCTGGAGACAGTTACACTAGGCTATCAAGACAAGTTACTGATGTTGTTAATGCAAGCAGCCCTTCTGAAAACTGACATACAGCAGCTTCTCTTTCTGAAATCTCTCAGGGTACGTCTACACTATGGGATTAGTCTGATTTTACATAAACCAGTTTTGTAAAACAGATTGTATAAAGTCAAGTGCACGCGGCCACACTAAGCACATTAATTCAGTGGTGTGCATCCATGGTCCAAGGCTAGCGTCGATTTCCAGAGCGTTGCACTGTGGGTAGCTATCTCATAATTCCCACAGTCTCCCCCGTCCCTTGGAATTCTGGGTTGAGATCCCAGTGCCTGATGGAGCAAAAATCATTGTCGCAGGTGGTTCTGGGTAAATGTCGTCACTCATTCCTTCCTCCGGGAAAACAACAGCAGACAATCATTTCGCACCCTTTTCCTCTGGATTGCCCTGGCAGATGCCATAGCACGGCAACCATGGAGCCCGTTCAGCTTTTTTTTTTACTGTCACCGTATGTGTACTGGATGCCGCTGACAGAGGCGTTACTGCAGCGCTACACAGCAGCATTTGTTTGCTTTTGCGTGCATAGCAGAGATGGTTATCAGTTGTTTTGTATTGTAAATCGACAATAAGATGATGGTTATCTGTCGTTCTGTACTGCCTCGTGCTATCATGGGTGCCTCTGGCTGAGGTCGGCTGGGGGCGCAAAGGCAAAATGGGAATGACTCCCTGAGTCAATCCCTCCTTTATGGTTTCTAAAAATAGAGTCAGTCCTGCTAGAATATGGGGCAGTGTACTAGAGAACCAGTGTATCAGAGAGCACAGCTGCTCCATGTCAGATCCCGCAGAAATGATGAGCTGCATGTCTCTGCAACAACCCCGTCCGTTGCTTCCTCCTCCCCAACCTTCCTGGGCTACCGTGGCAGTGTCCCCCCATTTGTTCATGAGTTATAAAGATGCAGGAATAAGACAGTGACTTGTTAGTGAGATAAAATGAGGGGAGGCAGCCTCATGCTGCTATGACAGTCCAGGCAGGACATAAGTGTGCAGGGGAGAAGCCCAGCATCCCGCTGCTATGATGTCCAGGCAGCACAGATCTTTTCTTTACACATGAAAGGGAGGGCTGATGGAGCTCAGCCCCCAGTTGCTATGATGAGGAAGGTTACCAGCCATTCTGTACCATCTACTGGGAATGACCAGGAATCATTCCTATTTTTACCCAGGCGCCCCCGGTCGCCTCACCTGAGGCCAGCCAGGAGCACTCACGGGCTGATGGTGACGACAGATAGCAGTCATATTGTACTGTCTGCCACCGGGGAGGGGAGAAGAGCGGATACTGCTCTTCACTGCTGCAGCATCACGTCTACCACCAGCATTCAGTAGACATAGGGTGACACTGAAAAAAGTCAAGAAATGATTTCTTTCCCTTTTCTTTCACGTAGTAGGGGGAGGGAGTAAATTGACGAGCTATACCCTGAACCACACCGGACAATGTGTTTGAACCTACAGGCACTGGGAGCTCAGCCAAGAATGCAAATACTTTTCGGACTGTGGGATAGCTGGAGTCCTCAGTACCCCATCCCTCCCCCCATGAGCGTCCATTTGATTCTTTGGCTTTCTGTTACGCTTGTCACGCAGCACTGCGTAGCCTGGAGATTTTTTTCAAAAGCTTTGGTATTTCGACTTCCATAACGGAGCTCTGATAGAATGGATTTGTCTCCCCATACAGCGATCAGATCCAGTATCTCCCGTACAGTCCATGCTGGAGCTCTTTTTGGATTTGAGACTGCATCTCCACCTGTGTTGATCAGACACGTTGGGCAAACAGGAAATGTAATTCAAAAGTTCGTGGGGCTTTTCCTGTTTACCTGGCCACTGCATCCGAGTTCAGATTGCTGTCCAGAGCGGTAACAGTGGTGCACTGTGGGATACTGCCCGGAGGCCAATACCATCGATTTGCGGCCACACTAACCCTAATCCGATATGGTAATACCGATTTTAGGGCTACTCTCATCGGGGAGGAGTACAGAAACTGATTTAAAGAGCCCTTCATATCGATATAAAGGGCCTCGTAGTGTGGACGGGTGTGCCGTTAAATCTGTTTAATGATGCTAAAATTGGTTTAAACGCGTAGTGTAGACGAGGCCTCAGCGTCTCACTTTTCCAGGGCAGTTTCATGCAGTGTGATTAAGCAATATACATACTTTAAAATTCTCTGTGACTGAAATGGAATTGGAAGACAGATTCCCAAACAATGTAATGCACCCTTAGCTATAGCAAGATAGAAAAAGAGATTCTGGTCACATAAAACCTAACTGGCTTGTTATTTCACATCAGCATGGTCTCTAGGCACTACTAAATTAGCTACCATCATTGCTTAGCAGAGGTCTTAGAAGAGATATCTATTACGACTCTGGAGAATTTTCTAGATCCTCTCTCCAACGTTATAGCTAAAAGTGAAGACTAGTAAAAGTGGAGGGCACTTGTCAGCTGCTAACTGTTTCCTCTGTCTGTTACCAGTAGTAAAGAAAATACTTGTTTTTACTGCTGTAAAAGTTTAAAAGGTCTGTGTTGTTTCCTTCTTTTCACCATTTTCCACTTGTTCTTGTTCCTAATCACTTGATGTCAGCTTCTGCTTAAACTCAACTACTCTGTCAGGATGTACATGTAGACTGAGTAGCTCAATGGATTGGTATTTGGAGTTTTTTTATAGGTCCTGTACTTGTTGAAGATTGATGGTGGTTGAGCGGTAGCATAGTTGTTCAGTGGCCTACGTGAAATTAATTAGTTTCATTTCAATTCCAAGAACATGGCTCAAAATGCTGAGACAGATTGAACGTAGAGAAATTTGGATCTGAATCCAAATCTACATTTCCAGATTTGGCCCTAGTCCCCTTGTGGACAGGTATCCACATAATAAAATTCAACATCACAATGAGTGCTAATTAGCACCAATGTTGGTAATCTCAGCAAAGAGCTCATGAGTTGTATAGACATGGGGACTGAACTGTCTTGTACTGTTAAAAGGGGCCCCAGCAAACCAGCAGTGCCATATCACACAACCTCCATGATACTCACACATCTGCATGTCCTGTCATATATCCCCACAGCCCAGAAGGCACCTCATGTATCCAAGAGATCCATCTGCTGCTGTGGTGCCAAGCAAACAGCTCTCCATCTTCTGCCTCAGAGTCATCTTGATGCAGCAGAATGGAGAGAGTGGCCAGTGAGTATGCAAAATAACTAATTAATACTAACAGGGGAAATACAGGAAGGTGTATAAAATATAGATGCATGTATGACTTATGCAATGTCTTATTCTTCCTTCACTTCCAACAGTTTTACACCATCTTATCTCTCATTTATTTCAGTGGAGTTACTCCTGAGATACATCAGTGTAAGTGAAATGAAAACTGAGCCCATACTAATTTACGTCACCTCAAAATTTCTCTCTGCTATCTCCTTCATAGAAAGCACTCCATTCTGCCATTAGATAAATGTGTGCAAATCCATTTGGGCAAGATTTTGCTCTCAGTACATCACAAGTAACTTCACTGGCTTAACCTGAGTCACTCCAGCTATATGCTGGAGAAAGTCAGAGAAAGATTTGGCCCTAGTAGAAAGGATAGAATGAAATGGGAATATTCTTGGTAGGACATTCTATTCTGAAGATGGATCAAGACTGTGCTATAGCTTTTTGGATATTCCATTGACTTCTGACAGTGGTTTCCAAGTAGAAGTAAATGAAATGCTCTTTTCTTCTGATACTTTTTCATACTTACAGCATGTATCACACTGATTAATAATATTGTGGAATGGCCTTTTCTATCTTGACAGAGACAAACAATGTATATATATTTAGGAATGATTCTCTTGCAAAGCTACTAAGTTTTTATCTTTGCCTCATTTACCTATATCTACTTACATAGGCCAGTTTTGATGAGATTCATAACTCAGGACTTTTTCTTCTTCTTCAGGCCCTGCAGTCCCACTTCACTATATAAAAACAGCAATCCTTAGTGATCTGGTGCACAACAAATACGCTTTGACACATGTGATGCCCTGTGGATTGTGGTTATGATTACTTTGATAGTGTTATAAGTATTCACATCACTTTACAAAACATAAAGCTCTGACAGTCATTGCCCTGAGGAACTTACAGTCTAAATTGGTTGGAACAATACAATTAAAGGATAGTGTGTATGGATGGTAACGAACATACACACAGACAATTGGAGATGTGTAATGCCCTACAGTTGAAGTCAAGAAACTTGAAATTGATGTGGAAAAGGAATAGAATCTAGGGAAATGATGTGGCTGTAATGACAGGAGAAGATTTTGGTACTAGTATTTTGAACAGTCTGGAGAGGCGATGAAGTAGATAGGTGGAGATTACAGTAGTCAGTATGCATGTGGTAATGAAGGCATGAATCAGATTTTCATTTGGAATGGAGAGGAAGTAATGGATTTTAGAGATGTTATAGGGTGTGTCTCCACTATAACATAAGCCCAGGCTTGAGCTCAGGCTCAAGCCTAACCCCCCTGGTGTCTACACTGCAGTTGCCCTAACTCAGGACTTACACCCAGAGTTCCAGGACCCTGCAGAGCTGGAGGGTCTGAGCTTGAGTTAAGATGGGACCCAGGATCTGAGCACTATGCTTTGCAGTGTAGATGCAGCCCCACTTGACTTGGGTTCTGGGAGTCAGACAGGAGTATCCCACAATTCCATGGGACACTTTCCTTAGTCTTCTCTATCCCAACAATCTGCAGTCCACTGTATCAAAAATGGAAGCCATCCCATCTTCTTTGTAAATGGCAGCAGCTCAGGTCAACGTTAACCCATTCTCTCCTGATCATCAATCTGCAAGTGCACTATCAGAAAGCCTCCTGGGTTTGCAATAGACAGCTGATTCCTGGTAATGTTCAAGGTGGACAGTAAAGTTTTTCCACAGTTCAACATGATCCTAGGGCTGCAGCAGCTACATTTCAGGGTCCAGAAGGATGTTAGAGAACTTGGGTTATGGTTACTTTGACTTGGGTCTGCACACTGCCATGTGAATGCCAGAGCCCTAGGTTTGAGCATGGGTTAGAAAAAAAAATCTTAACAAAGTTAAAATACAATCCAGAAGCTCAAGCCCAGAGTTCCCTAACATGGGTCAGATGACTTACATTTCAGTGTAGACTTACCCATAGAGACATATGTAAAGTCACAGGAGTTTTAAAGAACCTGTATGTGAAGGGTGAATAATATAAAAAAGTATGGAAGAAGTAGTCAGGGTTCGCAAGCCACCTCAACAACCTTTATCGAAGGTAGACAGGACAGTGCTATTATCAAGAGTCAAAGAGAAGGGAGTGAGGGATGAAGGCTCAGATGTAATATTGTTACATTTGAATTCTGTGGCCATTTAAAACTCAAGAATCAAAATCCACATTATTATGGAGATATTATAGCAAAAGAAGAACAAAAGAAAATAAAGGACTATGGAAATATCATTTGACTCTTGCCTTTCAAGAACTTGAGATTGTTTGGTTGTTCATACTCATAAATTGTTCTTATTGCTGAGTGTTCTCTGCAGCTGTTGTTCTTTGACAGGTATTTTGCAGGCTATTAAGGAACAAAGGACCAGATGAGACTCTGAAGTGCGTGGTGCCCACTGCTGCAAATCTTGAAACATCCACTACTCTCTGATGGTAGATTTTTCCTGTTACCCAAAAACATTGCACATCTGGGATTAGAATTTGTTCCGAAGTCAAATTGTCAAGTGATTTAATTATTAAACCCTGGAAGGTATTATCATTTTCTATGAGCTCACATATTAAAAATGGATGGACTATATTGATTTAACGACTGTGGTGCTTGGTTTCATTCTCCTTTCTTCCTGGATACAGGAAGATGACATCACAGAAAATGCAATAGGAGATAATATTTGCTGCTAAAAATAGAAGACATCTGCTTAAATTGATTGTTGCTTCTGCTCAAAATAGCAGCAATCTCAGAAGATTTCCAGTTGCTGACCAGGTTAAAAGAACACACAGCACTTCCCAGGAGTCTCCAAATCTGAGATTGCAAGGGTAGGCCTACCCTAGGGTCAAGCACTAGACAGACCCAGGGCTTCTCTACACTTACAGCGCAGCTGCACCGCTGTAGCACTTCGTGAAGATGCTGGCTACACAGAAGGGAGAGCTTTTCTCCATAACCATTATACAATGTAGTTATTTCATTTAGTCTTTCATCAGTTCCCCATATCAGAGTCAGGGGTGGCTCCAGGCCCCAGCACACTAAGTGCGTGTTTGGGGCGGCAAGCCGCGGGGGGTGCTGAGCTGGCGCCGCGAGGGCGGCAGGCAGGCTGCCTCCGGCGGCTTGCTGCGGAGGGTCTGCCAGTCCTGCGACTTCGGTGGACCTCCCACAGGTATGCCTGCGGAGGGTCCGCTGGTCCCACGACTTCAGGAGGCCTGCCGAAGCCACAGGACCAGCGGACACTCTGCAGGCAAACCGCCGGAGGCAGCCTGCCTGCCGTGCTTGGGGTGGCAAAATCACTGGAGCTGCCCCTGATCACAGTCCAACTGTTGATTTTATTTCCTCATCTCACCTGCCTATGTTACTCTTATGTCCCCCCTCCTACTTTGTTGACTGATTCTGCTTCCTCAGATTCCCTCTCTATTCTTAAAAGACAGCTATATGGATAACTGTCTCCCTGTTGCAGGGCTGGTACACTTCATCACCCCTGGGGAAGGAGGACGGGAGAGATGTTGTGGCCCCACAGGTGAGGCTGTATGACAGCCCCTGGCTTCCAGGAGGTACAGTCCAATGATCAGAGTCAATAGGCTGCATGGCCTAGTGCCAGAGCCAATATGGAGGTCCTCCCTCTCAAGGCTGCATAGCCCAATGGCCATAATCTATATGGATCCCTTCCTTCACAAGGCTGTGAAGCCTAGTGGCCAGAGTCCGTAGGGTTGCCCTCCTTCACAAGGCTGCATAGCCCAGTGACCAGAGTCAATATGGCTGCCTTCCTCACAGAGCTGGATGACCCAATGGCCAGAGTCAATGGGGCTTGAGTGGCAGGGCAGCATGGCCAGAGAGCCAGGGTAGCTGAGGAAGTGAGCCGCCAGCTCAGGGCTGGCAGCAGCCAGGGAAGGGGGACCCAGGCCCTAACTACTGCACCAGGTCCACCACCTGCTCAGTGGGGATCCTGCTGAAACATACTGAGCCAAGTCCCAGTTCTATGACTGATTACCTGTTAAGTTTCCCTGGATTACTTCCAACGTGTTCCTCCACAGCTAGTTGTCTCGGGGATCCCACAGCTTTGCCTCCCTCAACAATGTCTGGGAGGTCACTAGTTGTCACAGTCTGACTGGCCTCTGTGTCCTGGAGTGTTGGTAGCCTCTCTGCAGGAACCTGCAGTGCACCTCTGTTCAGCCCCGACTGAGCTGAGTTGCTCCCTTTTATATCTGGGTTCTAACTAGAGAATCCTCTGCAGAGCCAAGGGGACAAGACCTCCTCAGCCCACAGAGTGGGATTAACCTCTGCCGAACCAGTGCAGAGCTGGTCTACCCTTTCACACTCCCCATTCAGAAAATTTAAAATTTTCTGAGGAAAAAAAACAAAACTGAAAACTTACTTTATTGTTTCATCTGAAAATGGTTCAGTTTTGGGGTATTTTTTTGAGGAAAGCAGACACTTTCTGTAGAATTTTTCAATTAAAAAAAGATGAAATGGAAAATTTTTGGCCAGCTTTAGCCTTTTATGTACAATCCTGAGTAAGGGTGTAGTTCATAAATACGCACCAAAGGAGCAGCCCAACCATAAAGTGAGAGACTAATACTTACTTGGCTCTGTAAAGTGTTTTGAAATCTTCAGATGGAAATTGCCTTCCTTGTGTGAAATGTTACTGTTTCTATTACTACTAATGCATCTCTGTCAAGTTAAATGTCATCCTTTGGACTTTTGAATCTTCTTCTCTCTGAGGTAAATTGTGACTTGTGCTATGCAATCATACAGGAGAGAAAGAGCCCCACCTTATACTTATACATACCTCTCCATCCCATGAGTCTGGGCATGCAGAATAAATAGGTGTTGCATACTGGTTTACTCCTCCCTCAGGTTGGGTGAGTAGGGATGGGCAGAGAATGAGCAGAACCTTGACTCCATCCCTCTGACTCACTGACCAGTCCAGCTAAAGTGGCATGGTGTGGGAGGCAATCATAATTTTCTTTTTCTCTAAGCCTGTAGCAAATTATTCCCTCTTCTTGAACAAGGTAGAAGCAGGGGAAGAATTATGACTTTTAATGCTTTCTGGGGCTGCCCCTGGATTAATTCATGTTATGCACCACCCCTTATTCAGGGCTACACCAAAAGTCCTAATGTAGATAGTCCTTCTTAAGATCAGCACCTTATTTTTTCAAATGAATTTTCCATGTTAAGTAACAATGTTTATTTCCTTCCTGCAAGCACAGCACTTTACAGTGAAACAATATGTACTTTTTGGCAATGATATCTTTTTTTGAGAGGGACGTTCAAAGGTAAGGGATAAGAATTTAGGCCGATAGCTCATAATAGAGCATGTCACACTCCCCATCAGTATTCACCCTGGGCCGGGGAAACTAATGATCCAACCATTGGACCAAAACCTGGTCATGTGCCGCCTGAGGCAAGCTGTGCATACACTAAGAAGAAGAATTCCCACTGCATATGTTATTATTGGTACTGCTTATCATACCTCACAAATTTTGCAATAAAAGTTGTAAGTGTTTGTACAATACCTACCATATATTGAAGGTTATTTTGCTTTGAATGCCACCAGTGATTATTTCTCACCTCATCAAACAGAATAAACATCTGCTCTTCCAAGTGTAAAGAAGACTGCAGGGACTGAAGAAAATTTTGCTGACAAACATTTTATATAATACATCTTGGACGCAATGTTTAAATCATGCTATGATGTGACATCCTGTGTAGAACACCACTTCATTTACAGTCCACTGTATACAATGCAGAAGAGTTAAACTTTAAACTGCTAGCATAAGGTAAACAAGGTAATTGATTTGCATAAGTGATTCTATTCATATACTGTACTATAAGTCCTGAAGATGTTTAGGTTAAGAAATTGGCACTCAATGTAAGCTAGCTTTAATTAAGCACTTAGCGCCTGATCCTGCATCCACTGAAGTCAAGGCAAAACTCCCTTTGACATGAAGGATGTAGGTAGAAATGTGCTATAATTTAGGAATCTTATCCAAGAAGTTAGGTGAATTGAGCAGAGCAGCAGAATTTTGCAAAATATTACAATTTTGTTTTGCCAATTTTTCTCTTCTGCATTTTATTTTCCTGAATTTTGTTCGCCTTTGCTTTTTTAATTTGGAAAATATCCTAGCTGCTAGTCTTTGATGAACACAGAAACACTAAAACTGACACAGGTACAGGGTTGATTCTCGCTTCCCCTCCCCGCAAAAGTTAGTTAGTTCTTACACTAATCTGAAATTTCCAGTGAGTCAGAATCCCAATTTGTTATCTGAAATTCACTTAACTCTTAACAGTCAGTACCTGGCTGGTAAATAGCAGGCCTTTAACTCAGCCAGCTACTAAGTGCCCAGAAAACATCTAAACCAGAGGACATCTCCACTATTATAAACTGTGAAAATACCATAGAAATGTAATGAAAATAAAGTGCTAAGCTTTTGATGTGAGGAATATTATGCCTAAACTTCTAATTGTATATTGTTATGGATAAAATGTTCTGTTTACAGTATGAGGCTAGAATATTATTCTAGTTTCAACAGCATAAATCCAGAATAGCTCCACTGAATTCTCTAGTTTTGAAGAAGGCTTTTTTCCCCACCTCCATCCCTGTAAGTATAGAACATTGAACAGGACTTCAAACAAGGAGATGCTTTTTTGATAAGTAGTAGTAGTTCCAGTCCAAAAGCTAATATAAACAACAACATGAGCTTGTGGTTTAATTTTTCCATGAGTTTATAGTTTAAATTTCCTATTGTAGTTAAATCTTACTTTTTAATATAATAACTGGAGATATACCTATCTTATAGAACTGGAAGGGACCCTGAAGGGTCACTGAGTCCAGCCCCCTGCCTTCACTAGCAGGACCAAGTACTGATTTTGCCCCAGATCCCTAGGTGGCCCCCTCAAGGATTGAGCTCACAACCCTTGGTTTAGCAGGCCAATGCCCAAACCACTGAGCTATCCCTCCCCCCTCAATCTTTCTAAAAAATAAAACTACATCTCCCCATGTAAAATGTATTAAAGTACAGTTACAATATATGCACTGTAATATGCAATGTAATATGGCCTTAATCAAAAATCACTGAAGAAATCAGATAGACTTCCACTGACTTCAGTGTGCTTTGGATCAGACTCTGGATGATTAACTTAGTTTTCCAGTGAAGAAACCCCAACCTTTTGTACTTAATTTTTATGACTACTTATGCTTTTTCCTCCCACCTTGTTCCTTTTGGTTTTCTATTCCTTCTGACAACTTTTTCCCCACACTGGCATTTATGAGTAATGTGGCTATATAAGAATACAGTGTTATCCTGCCTTAAAACTTTACATTCTTGTTTCTGTGCAGATCATCCAATCTGTTGCCGGGTTGGGGCCAGCTGTAATTTTGTGCAAATTTCAGAACCAGTAGCACAGACTCCCAGATGATAATCTAAATGCTGTGACGGACTATAAAGCAAAATATGCTTCAGATAACTGGGGACCCAGATAATTCAGGGCTTTAAAGATCTTCAAACACTCTATATTGCACCCAGAAGCAAACAGGAAGTCAATGCAGAGAGGAGACCTGTGTTCATGCTGCTCAAGATTGCTCACAAAGTGGATAGCTGTACTCTACACTAACTGGAACTTGCTTGCAGTATGCGTATGTACCTACACGCAAATTAGTACAAATATAAATAGCCACAACATCTCTTATTTTAGTGATTTAGTTATTTATTTGTTGCCTGGTTAGTTTTTCTTGCTTGTTCTATTGCAAACAACGAAGCATTTATTTCTCTTTCCATCTTCTCTCTGTCACTTTCCATCAGCTAGTCCCTTCATATAAGATAAAAGGCAACTGCTTGAAAAACTGTAGCCTATTTATATCATGGTTGTGATGCTTTTTTTCTGTGGCCCCTCTGATCCTAGGAACTGAACGGATTCATTTTTTGTAGATCTATCTGCAAGTTTGATACCTTCTGTTTTCTGTGACATTTGGTACACAACAAGCAAGCTCCATAAAAACCACCCAAAGGCAGCTGTAATTTACTGAAAATCCTTTATATTTTTAGCCCTGTAGGCAGTCCTTTGTGGAAAAGCAATGTGACATAGTAAAGATGAAACATTTGATTCTCTGATCTATCTACCAGCTTCTCTTTCTATTTCTGAAGCATTTTCTTTTCACTACAGATGCAGTCCCATGGTTCTGATTATTACCCCTTTCCCCCATACCCCCCAGTATTAACAGAGACAGCAGCATGAATAAGAAAAGCTTTTATTAGAGTTGGTTAAAGTTTTCACACTAATGAATTTTATGTCAAAATATGGCTTTTTTTTCCAAAAATGAAACTGTTCACAAAAATTTGTTGACAATATCAAAATTTTCCAGTGTTTTTGAATATTTCTGTATTTTACCAAAGTTTTTATTTACAATTTTAAATTAATTTTTTTGTTTACTAAAAAAAAATCTCAGATTTTTGGTAATCAAAAATTTAGAAAATGATTTCAGGAAAAATCCAGTGAAAAGTAACAGAGAAAATGGAGAATGGGTTCATTTCAAACTCTGTCACAGAGAAGGAACTTTAAAATTTTATTTTTTTTGACTATTTCAATTTTATATAAGCACATATATATATACTTTCAGTGCACCTGTAAAATGAAAGATCATACAGTTGACTACGAGAAAGGGAGAAGCTGATAGACAAATCACTCGAATCCAAAATGAGATCATCCTTGTTTCTCAAGATATAATTCATTTCTATTTGTAGCTGAGAATTTTAACTCTGATTTCCAGATAAGAAAATAGAAGCTATTTGATCTACTGTGGTACCTCACCTGAAATCTGTTCTGAGAGAGAAAATTTTAGTAGTGAAATGATATACAATGAGAAAGGAAATTCGCATAAGGAATGTTCTTTTAAAATGATTCCAGTACTTAAAACATAATGTGTAAACTGGATAGAAACATAAGGTCAGGTCCTGTCTCCTGTAAATCAATAAACTCCATTGATATCAAAAGACATTTTGATCTACAGACTTGAAAGAATGTACCCAAATTAGCTTGAAAAGAAGTTCCATACTTCACTCCGAAAAGACTGACCGATTTTTATTTGAAAAGAGACCTTCTCATTAGCAGCATTTCTCTCAGCATTCCCATGTTGGCCTCCAGCAGGCACTTCCTGAGACTCCTCTAGTGATGGTGAGCAAATGGAGGTGGTAAGACATTGCTGTGTCCTGGTGAAAGAAAGATACAAAAATAAATTAGAACCTCCCAAGCAAAAGTGAAACTGGATAAATTAAGTCATCAGTGGTCAACATAAATGATATAGTGGTTGAATTTAAGACCAGGATGGAGAAAACAAAGCAGAGAGTCAATTATATAAATAACGATGACTGTATCATACATAAGGAAGCCTTGGATTTATGAAAACCTGTGGACATTTTATTTTAGATGAGGGGGGAATCTTGATCAAATCTGAGGTTGTGGTGCCTGAGACATCCTCTTGTACTTATACAGACATTGTTCAAGAGGGTTCCAGGAGGACAGAGACATGCTCGAGTATGGAAATTGAGAGAGTCCACAGAACATTCTGACTTGAGCTAAAGCTTTCCCCCACTTTTAATTACATGAATGAATTTTGTGCTCAGATTGTTATGCAAGCTCTGGTCTCTTTCTGAGCTCCTTTGTAAGTCTGACACAACTCTGGTGAAAATAAGTCCCACTTAATTTGATTTTTTTTAAATCTACATTTTAGAATGAATTTTAGTGGAAAATACATGGAAGTAGCATGATATTCCTTTTGTAAATTGGGATTCTGAGTGTTCAATGATTAGCCCTCAAAGAAGAAAACAGTAGAACAATTAATCAAAAACTTCAGTGCTGAAATTGTGCTTAACTGTAAAATATCTTTTTAACCTAATGATGAGTAATACCAATATGGAAAATTAGAACAATTAGCCTGCATCAGTGGTATTTTTCCCAGTGTAAGTATATAAAATATAAAGAAAAGAGAATTAAACCTACTGTTGCTGCTCATGAAGCAGAGTTAATTAGCTTAGATGCATTGGAAAATATAGGTAAATTTATTTACAGTCCTTCAATCATGGTGAATAAATCCATTACCATATAATTTAAGCAAGAATGTTTTAAAGAATGTATTCTAATAGCATATTATTCCCCAGTTCTCTCTCACACAGACACACAAACACACTTAATTTTCAGAAAAGCTTTATCAAAAGAACAATACTGCTAAAAAAAATCCTCTGCAACGTTCCAATTTGTTTCACTAGAATAATGTCAGGACTTCATCATGTGTTTTTTTCCCCCATTGGGTTTATCTATGTTTAATTTCAGCCATTATTCTTGATGCAAGTCATTAAAAATTCATATAATGGGTACATTAACAATGACACAGTATTATAACTTCTTTAATGAAACAGGAATGAAAACCACATTTGTCCTTTTTAATTTAATTTCTGGCATATGAATACAGAATATTACTAGAAGATAAAAAAGACTAATATAGGTACAGAATAATGTTATATACATGAAAATTATACATATGTTTCTTATTTAATCGTGTAGCCAAACGAAGCCAAACAGCACAGTGAATGTTTTTGTACAGACTTAGTCTGATAGAACCCCTGCTTTCTACAGATGAATGAATGGACAGAAATATCTTTACTTTAATATTTTGTACATAGATGTAAAACACTCTGATTCTTTACTATTATCATTTAAAAGCCAAACTCAGTGTTTAGGCAGGAATAGTCTTTTCTGCATGGTTTTATTAAATTACAATGAAGTTTAGTCCAGTGACACTAGCTTTTGGAGTATCAAGTCCCAGATCTTTCTGTAGAGAGATAAAAGATATAGGAGATAGGTAGACAGAAAAAGGGAGACAATGGAAGAGAGTTCATGTAACATGGTAGAGAGCAAGAAAGTGATTAACAAGGACGATAGGGTAAATGTGAAAAGGAAAAAGAAGAAAGGAGAGAAGAACAGAAACAAACTTATTTATATTTCAAGGATATTGCCACAGCACAAAGAATCACTAATGCACCTTTATACTGAAAGATGAGATTAGTCCTGACACCTATGCATTCCCAGAAATCAAGAGGGCACAGCCTGAACCTAAAAACTGACATTGGGTAGGATATAAACTCAGTCAGGTTGATGAGGCAAGCTGAGGTGTAGAGTGTTCATCACAGCTGTGGACATGACTATTATATGATACTACTAAAGAGATTCTACAATAGACCTTACATTCTACACATGACACCCTATATTTTTGGCATGGAAAAAACATTTATCTTTTGACACTCAGCTGAAAATATGTATACCACTTAGGGTGACCAGACAGCATGTGTGAAAAATCGTGACGAGGGTGGGGAGTAATAGGAGCCCATATAAGAAAAAGACCCAAAAATCAGGACTGTCCCTATAAAATCGGGACATCTGGTCACCCTAGTACTGCTTGTGGGATGTATGGCGTTGAATCGCACAATAAGTTAATCGAGATCACTATGTGATAATTAAATACAATAAAAAACAAATATGCCATTAGTAAAATATTATAGATGAATGTTAGTGATGAAGTCTAATAGAGGATATGTTGCTGGTAAAAGCCCTTCATTAAATGCATTTCACGTCTTCTTCAGAAATTCTTATAGAAAATTGCCTCTGCTCCTCTCTCAAAATGTAGTCTGAACCTCTCCCATGTGCTCAAACAAATTGCAGTACCTATCAGGTCAAAAGAAGTGTAATGACAGGTTTTATGATAATCTATGCAGGTTGAATATGCAGCAACTAGGGATTTTTTTTTAAGCAAGACAGGGCTTAAGTGTGACCTAGGTGGTCCCTAGACCTTGTGCTTGCTCTCAGCAAGCAGCAAATTACACTCTGTGTGTGCTACTATGTTTATCTGTTTCTTTATTTAGAATTGCTAAAGGGAAATCTGAAAAAGAAAAGAGTGAATTTCTGAGAATAAAAAAGGTGAAATGAATATTACAGAATGGCTACCAAATGTGTCACAAGCAAACACGACTGGGGATACAGGATCAGTTATCATATTAGTCATAATTGTTCCATTTAGTAAGTGGATCTGAAGGTCACAATCTCAAATCCATGGTATAAATGGACAGAATATTTACTTGTGCTACTATTATATACACTTTGAGATACCTACCACTACCATAAAGATTGGTAAAGTAATTCCAGGGCAGCTGGAAATATCTCAGCCCCAAAGATGCCATATGGATTGATGCAGAAGGAAACTGTACTTCTCTGTTATTACTAAATGCAGGGAGCAGGATGGGTAGGGCAGAGAACAGTTAGCCTCCAACTTCCACCCACAGAAGACACCATTTGGGGGCAGCAGGCCTACTTGAAGGGTAGCCCTTGAAAAGATGGTTCAGGAGAGTGCCACAGAGCTATCTGCTGCTTCCTTACATGGCTGAATGAGGGGAGATAAATATTATATTTTTGTAAATGGATACAGTAAAACAAAATGACCATTATTTTAGACTGTGAGACCAACAAAACAAAAGAGAAAAAGTAAATCTTGCATTACAGGGTACTCTGTATGTGTGGGTATCTTCTCTGTATCTTTAATTTAGTTGTATCTTAGTCATGCTTAGGGAGTTTTGCCTTTCCAAAGAAAGTTTCTGCAGTCTAAGCTTTTTTTACATTTTATTTTCAGTGATAAAAAATTGACAGGTGTTGAAAGAGCTGTAGCAAAGATGGTAAGATGCTCATCTTAAGCAGATGGATCCTGAACCAAAATGCAAGAGCCAGAATATCTTTTTAAAGTAATGGGGTAACGTTACTTTGAAAGCTATCTTTCAACTTCAGAGATGCTTCCACACCAAAAAGCTTTCCCTAGACCATGAGAATTTATCTGAAAGTAATACATTTTATACATATTGCCAATGGGGGTTGCTTTGGATTTTTTCAGGGGAAAAGAGTTTTAATCTTTCAAGTACCAGCCATTATTCTAGTTTATCAAAAGACAGATAATTTATTCTCCCTGCACTACATTGTGTCTTAAACGCCCATAATTCTGAGAGTCCATTCAAACTAGACCTTTTCTTCTTGGAGTATATATAGCTCCTTCAAGAAGCCTGGGACATGAATTGCCATTTGTTTTGATATACATTAGAGCACTGGAAACCAAATAAATGGCACTCTTATTCTCTATGCATCTATTATTTGAAATATAACTAGGTTTGTGAAAAATCAGACAGCTACCCAAGATTCCCTATGAACAATTGTTTAGAAATATCCAAAGCTATCATAGCTAACTAGTCATATCCTAAATTTATTATAAGATAAAAAGCATTTACCAAACCCAGTCTGGATGATAAACTATCACTCTACATTATTAATAAAAAAAGACAAGTACTATTCTTGCTCAAAAGGTAATTTCTTCAGAAAATCCTACCGTGCTGAAGTTGAGGATGATGGGTAAAACTGTCAAAAGCATTGGGTGCCTAAATCCCATTGAAACTCAATGGCATTTAAGCATGTCTGAAAATTTTACCCAATATATCTTAATTATGGGACAGATCCTGAAAGCGTTATTGACACTGAATAATACTTACTCACTACTTGCCTCACTACATGTCAGAACGAAACAAGTGTCAGAGACTGCAAACACTTACTGTGGGTGTCTGCTTACTAAATCTGTGGGACTTAGGCTTCTAAATTCCTACATCACTTTTGAAAATAGCACTTAGGCTTCTAAGGTGGCGTCTACTTTATGAGCGAGGGGTGTGATTCCCCAACTCATGCACACATACTCATGCTAGCTTTCATTGAGCTGGGCATGAGTAAAAACAACAGTGTAGCTGCACTAGCACAGATAGCAGTAGAGGAGGCATCAGTTTCAGGAAGGTATGTACTCAACATAGCTCAGCCCTGCATCTGCTGATGCTACCTGTGATCCAATGTGGCTTCACTGCTGTTTACACTCTCATCAAGCTAGCAGGAGTATGTGTACACAAGCAGGGGAAATCACACCCCTAAGCTTGTAATATAGACATAGCCTAAGTCACTTAAGCACGGTTTAAAAATCTACCCTGACTGGCTATAAAAAGTTGATTAATATTGAACAGCATCTAAAAATTTGACTATAAAACAGGGACAATATCATTAGTTTTTTTCATGATTCTCAGTTATAAAGGGGGAACAAGCAGATTTGATATGTTTGCTAATAAATTATTACAATGTGCAGTGCATGCTTCAGTGTGTTGCCTTCTACGTACCAATAAATGCTCCTATCCATTTTTTTCTAACTTGAGTCCCTTTATACTTGCAATAAAAAACTTATAGGCAAACTCATTAGCTCTGAGCTTAACACCTAATTTCTTTTGACTGTAATATTGAAACAGATGAGCAAAGGAAAGGGAACATGTCGCTAACTTTCCAAATCAATGCCTCAGTGTGGACACTTAGGACATCACAAGTTAATTGACTTACAGCTGGTCTACACAGGGGGAGGGGAGTGTTTCGAACTAAGATATGCAAGTTCAATTTACCTGGCTGTCCTCACGGGGGCAAGTCAACTGCACTTACTGCTCCTGCCCAGGTGGAGTATGGGTGTTGATTAGCGGATTGATTTATCGCGTCCAGACGAGATGCAATAAATCGATCCCCTATACATCGAACACTACCAACTGATCTGGTGGGTAGTACAGACGTACCCTTACATTTAGGCATCTCTATTAGCTTCAGAGCCTACAGTGACTTTCCTAACAGTTATTTAAAATAAACTTGATCCTGTGGTTACAGACAAATTACATGTAAAATTATGGATCATGTAGATGGAAAAGATATAATAGAAACTGCGGTGATAGCTCAGGAATGATCCAATAATGTAAATATACTTAAACTTTAATCAAAGGGCATTGCATTTTACCTTAGATGTGGAAAATGTAATAAAGTTTGTAACTCTGAAAATTCTGGGGCAGCCCATGGAGAAGGAAGAAAAGGACAAAAATAATATCTAGAGCTGAGTTCCCCCCACTCAGAAACGAGTAAGTGTTTTAGATACTGCTGGTGCTGTCTAGCAAGTCTGATCAATTTTGTGAACAGAAAATAAAGAATATCACATGGAAAATGTGAATCTAAAATGATAAATAACTTGAAACTGTGGGAAACTTTTTGTTTTTAAAATGGATTGTGAAAAAGATATGCAAGAAGGGAGAATTAAGAATGAAATGCTGTAAACAATCATATTATTTGAAAATAAAAAGTTTCAAGCTGCTTAGTTGACAATTTGCTTGCAGCTTTCTCAGTGAACCTTGGGTCAAGGTTTCTGGAAATGCATATGTCTTTGTTAGGAGTAAAAACAATCAGCCTTCTTCTCCTCCAGACCATGTCAAGAATAAGAGACATGCTACTCTAGGACTACACAACAGAAGAGAAACCCTGAAAGACAGACAATTGGGAAAATAAAATACCAAGCTATATGGGTTCTGAACCTCAATTCTCCTAAATTCTAACCAGTGGGCTCCTGCAAATCCCTAGACCTGGACAGCTGCCTTCAGTACTCAATCATAGCTGGGTTAAATGAAAAACTTCTATTTAGAAGGCACACCAGTTCTGAGATTTCTCCTTTCTTGGTTTTCACACCTCAACTGCTAGAACAGGGCCTCATCCTCCCTGATTGAACTAACCTCGTTATCTCTAGCTTGCTTGCTAGCATATATATACCTGCCCCTGGA